>NW_028289430.1:0-338274 GCF_059628265.1 Tinamus guttatus
CTTCTAGAAATCCAGTCTGCTTTTGTTGTTGTTGATGATTTTGAGCATGAATAATATAAAGAGATCTTTGTTGCATTTTTCACCCAGAGCTGCAGGAAAGGTAAGGGAAGGTAGGAACATGTGGTCCTTTCTCTTCTTGCCAGCCCCCCTTCCTTTCCCACATATGGCATAGTTGTGACCCACATTCGGTTGTGTTTCAAAGTGTTATGTTAGATTGTGATTATCAAGGATGCAAATGTGTTCCTTTCTGGGTTTACTGCTGTAGAACTCATTTCTGACTGAAGCACAGCTAGTTGGAGAGGACATCACACTAAATTCCCAAGGTTGGCACCCAAGGTTGGGTGGGTGCAACCTGATTGTATGGAGTTTTTGCATATGAAGGGCTATACTCCAACTTAAGAAATGTAGGGGATAAAGCTGACTAAAAACATTTCACTTAATTTACAGTCTCCTCATTACCTAATGCATGATTGTAAGAAGGAGTTACTGATTCAAAGAGAAAAAATGCCATCTGACTGAAGAAGAGTAGAATTCACATCTATCATCATTATAAATGAATTTCCAAGTGTAAGATAGAGGGAGAAATCACACTTCTGGGCTGTAATGTGTAAATGAGATTCTGTGAAACAAGTGTCCTTCAAGTTTTCCAAGTAATACTTGCAATAGCAAGGGAAAAAGGATACACATAAACTAGTAATATGTAGCCTTAGGCAGCAGTATAACCTGGAGAAGACGTATTAAGAAACCTTCACATTCACTGGAATTAATGTTATATCTTTGGGGTTCTATCACTGCTCGCCTTTTGCGTTGGTTCCTTTTTTTTTTTTTTTTTTTCATTTTTTTTCCCCTCTCCTTTCCCTTGCACCTGGAAGAATTATCGGTCTTAATAGCAATCTTTATTTACAGAGTTATTATTGCTAAGCTTGTAGATTATTCTGGATAAATTTAACTAAAAGTCAAAGTTTGACTCTGATAGCAAAGTTTCATTCTTGGTGATTAAGTCAGGCAAGATATTTTGTCAGCAATGGAGAACAAATCTCAAATCAGTGCTTGAGCAGAGGGGATCATGAAGAGCACTTCTCATCCTTAAACAGAGTGAGGTTTGTTAAATCAGTTTACAGTTGATACTTGTTGATCCTATGTTGCGTTGATACTTAAACACTAAGGATGACAGAATTCTTCATGAACTAATCGTTATTGATTATTTTAATCCAGGATCAAAATAATTTTAAAATGGTAGGAAAATGAGGGAAGTAACAGAAAGTGAAGTGTAATCTTTTGGATAAATTCTCTCAACCCGTGTATTAAAAGATGTAGGGAAAGCTCAAGTGGGGAAAAGCCACAAAAATTCTTTTCTAGCCTGTGAAGGTCGGCTTTCCCTAAGTTCTGAAGTACCATCTCTTGATAAATGCAGCCTTCTATTTGCCTTGTGATTTAATAATTAGGACCCTTTTTGGACTTACCGCAGGAATCAGCAGTTTTCACTATAATGAGATGTGTGGAAGCTTTTAATCATGATATACTTTTTCAATGTATTCTTGGAAAGAACAGTGTACTCTACCATTGTTGTGCCTCCTGACACCTTCAAAAGTCTTCGATTATTTATATTTTATGCATTAAGGCACAGCCTTTTTCCTCTCTCACCCTCTCCTTCCTGTGGCTTTATAAACTGGGCTATATCCCACTCCCTCCCACACCTATATCCATATCTTAAAATTGTCTGAAAACTTGTGCAGGTGACCATCTCCAATGTTTTGCAAGAGGTATCTGTTTGTCAGTGACAGTGCTCCTCTTTTTATCTCTAGCTCAATATCACTTTGTAGATCTTATGCAAAGCTGGGTCTTGCAAAACTGGTTGAAAGAGCTGTTTAATAGAGAAACCTTTTTGTCTAGGCTAAGGTGAGCACAGACCAAAGCCATATTACTGCTTACAGATATGTGTGCACACACCTGCCCACTCACACATGTATATGTATATTTGCAAATGCCGTAGATGCTTGTCTCATACTCATCTTGAAGAATCATTTTATTAATGTTTGAGATTGGGAATACCATCAAGGCTTCAGTGCATTTTGTGGGTTCTAATGACACCATCTGTTGTTCTGAGCACAGTTTAGGTAGCTTAGGGATGGCAGACTAATCCAATAACACATTCACTCTAAGGTCATCAAACATTATTTATAGTGGATTAGTAACTTTAGAAATAATGGAAATCCCAATTTACAATCTCAGCAAGCAGAAGCTCTAGAATGTGACAATTCTGTGTGAAGTCATATTTAAACAGAAAAGGAGTCAATTTTTCATAAAGGCATTGTTTCTGTTGATACTTAACAGTGATGGGGCTGGGGATGGGAAATAGTGACCAATACTACTGTGATATTCCAGAGCTTGTGGATAATATGCTGCGGGTCAGACTAAGCCCAAGGATCCATGAATTTGGATGGCCTATAATTCCTGTTTTGACAGTTTGTCCGTCATAGATATCTCCAGCAAAATGTCTACCTCTGTACTTGGATATGCTGAAAAAGTGGCGTTGAGAAATAATTTTTGTAACAAGAAACTGCTCTCCTCAGCAGTTCTAAAAATATATTTCTGCTGCACAAATGGTTTCTAATTAACACAGTCTGAAGAATGGCAGATATATTATTAAGGATTACTTGCTCTGACTTTCTTCTAGTGCAGCACTTTTTCTGCTATAGTGTACATTATTAGTTGTAATGGTATGCTGAGTCTGAAGTGTTGTCACTTCCATAATAACCTAGTGACCACCTACCAGCTATGGCCTCATTTTGGATGGAACACAGATTGGACTATGTTCAGACTCTAATCAGGTCTGTTTTTATGAGGTTTCAGCAAATTTTTATTTTCAAACATTTACACTCTACTATACAGTCCCATTTTGAATGGTATATGAGTTATTTTAAATGAAGTCCAAATTCTTATGGTAGGAAAGCACTGCACTATCAATTAAATCAGTAGGAGCAACTTTCTTCATGGCGGCATTTCTCAATAGAAAACAATGTCTACAAGAGAGATCATGGACAGAATGCTGTGTGTCCATAGCAATGTCAGTGTGCAGCAAAGGGAAACTTGAGAAATGTCTTAAACATTTCAAAGACAAGCTTTTCTTGTCCACATTTCACAGAACAACAGAATCACAGAATGATTAAGGTTGGAAGGGACCTCTAGGGATCATCTGGCCCAAGCCCCCTGCTCCTGCAGGGACACCTAGAGCATGTGGCACAGGGTCACATCCAGGAGGCTTTTGAAGATCTCCATAGGAGACTCTGGGCAGCTTGTTCCAGGGCTCTGTCACTCTCACAGTGAAGAAGTTCTTCCTCATATGAAGATGGAACTCCCTGTGTATCAGGAAGTTGTCACTGCCCTGTCACTGGCCACCATGGAGAAGATTTTGGCCCTATCCTCCCTACATTCACCTCTCAGGTACTTGCACATTTCATTTTTTACAGCATCACACAGTCAGCACATTGATTGTTTTATCATGTGTCTTTTACCTACATCTTTTTATGAGCAATGTCTTTTTCCTCTGCCCTATAGTGTCGACACACCGCTTCAAAGTGGTTTAGGCACCTACAATCTGAGCTCTGTTTCCATAGACCTAACTTATCCTTGCTGATACAAATAATAGTTGTATAAGGAGACTGCATCTATAGAATAACTATATCTTTTTATAATGAGATATAAAATTGCATATGTCTTTTCTATGACCACATTTTCAATTCCTTTAAAAGGCTAAATGCCTATACACTCATAATTAGACTGGAGAAGTCCACACTGCAAATGCTATGCTTGTAAGGAAAGATTTCTTTGAAATACTTCACTTTTTAATTCCCTGTAATGAACTGAGTCTTTATCCACAGCCAGTCAGAGATGTAGTCTTATAATGCCTGCATAATTAAAAGTTTCTCATTTCTTGTCTACTTTTAACTTAATCACAGTTTGTTTGAATCTGCCAAGTGTATTCTGATGGGATTCTAATGAGTCCCATGAAATGCATTGCAATATGCTGCCAGAAGGCGGACTAGCCTAGATACAGCGTGTATTATGTATAAGGGATTTTGCTTGTTTTTAATTGAGAAGGCACAAATGTTGACCCTTTTTTTTTTTTAGTTTTCCTGAATAGACTTTACAAAGAACAACATAAGACATGTTCAGAAGCAAAAAGAGCATTTATACACACTAAGTGAATCATATCCCTGACCCAGTAATGCCCTCTAATCCATAATTTTAAATTGCATATTAATTACATATAAAAAAGGTTAGTTATTGTTTAAGCTTTGGAATCCACCCACATACACACACACACAAACAAATATTTAGTTTAAAACTCATAATGAATGACTGTCTTGAACGTGAAGGATTGCTAATCTTTTCTAAGTCAAACCATTGTAGCAACAACAAACCTCCTATATACATATATATATATGTATGTATATATGTATAAATATATTTGTAAATGTCTCATGTGTTCCTTCCCCTCCCTTGTTCTTATGGATTTTTTTATTGTGCTTATATCTTTCAATGTGGCTTTGAGAAAGCACAGGATACATCTCAATTGCTAAGAAGTCACAAAAGAATTTCAATGAGAAGAAATTTTAATTAAAAGTATATATATACATATATATATACACATATATATATACATATATATATACATATATATATATACATATATATATAAAGAAGATCTTGGAAAGAAGATGTTAACCAGTGCTGTTTTTTTAACAGCTCTCTATTATTTCTTGCAGATGTGCTACAGGCACTGAATGAATCCATACCAATACCAAAGCTTGAACACACCCTACAGCATGTTACAGGCTTGTGAATAAGTCTTGCTTTAAGATGCGCACTTTCTGCTTCCCTAATCAGTCTAGCTGTTTCATCTTCCATTTTAAGAAACAGCAAGAAACATAAAATGTTTCAAAATGAGGTGTCTACGATGAAATGGTTTCACCTTAGTGAGAAGTCTTCCACAGAGCTTAAAATGGACAGCCATAAGCCTAATCTTAGAAGTGAGAGAAGATTTTGACTTTCTTAGCCTAGAAAAGGAGAGGCTTAAATGTGGTTGATGCTTCATTAGTATGTATCATCAGGGCAACAATGTTCAGAAGGAAAAATTTACTAGCCAAAGGTCACACAGAAGCATATTTATAGAAGCGGCCTACTAGTGAATAAAGTCTGGAGATTACTTAAATGTTCTTAAGTGCTGTGAAAGCAACAGCATTCTCTTCAAAGATGGAAACGTGAATATATTTATGGTTTAAAATCTTTGAATTTCATCTTAAAAAGAGATTTATAAGATAAGTAGTTTGAAAGGGACAGGATTTGTAAACCCAGGAGATGTTTTCTAGTGTCGTATTCCTCTCACTTGAGAGAGAGAGATGCAAATTTATGTGAGATTCTTGGGCTAATTCCTTGATAATTTATACTCATAGAACTTTTGAGTTGTTTACATAGCTGACCTCTGAGATGCTGAATGTGTTTCTGAAATGTAAGCATTTACTTGTGCATTTATAAATTGTCATGAATTTTTGGTGACCGTTTCCTGATTATTGGAATTGTACTTGCAATACATCGGTCATATAATTAAACCTAGTTGCCTATGAATCATTAGTAAGAGAGAAAAGAACATTAAAGCAAATGAGCTGATCATTGAGATTTTATGCAGCAGATGTCTGGCAGGTTGAAATGCATTTTGAAGGAAACTATAAGCCTCAATATAACATAATATTAAAGTACTTTGAAACAGATCCATCAGTTCTAAAGATACCTCTCACGTCCATAAAATTAAGCACATGTTTAAGTGTTTTGCTATTTCTGTAAAGGACTGAACAACTACTGACTCAAAATGTGGAGTGGATGTAGATGTAGTTTCTGAGGCTATTCTATCTTTTGACTTATTTATTTATAATTATTTTTACTTTTTCCTTTTTAACTCAGTGCACTCAGATTCTTGACTAACAGCAGTCTGACCCAGAAGCAAAATTAAATCTTGTAGTACAGTGGAAAGGCTGATTAAAATTTCCTCTTCAGTTGCTGTTATGTTTACAGTCTTATGAAAGATGGCATAATCCTGTTAGTGTATCATGAAAAGTACTCATTATAATAAATTCGGAGCTGTATTCTACATTTACACCATAAAAGTCCACCACAAAATATCGATTACTGACTACAAAACAATAATAATAAAAAAGAAAACTCTTGCCTTCATTAACATGACAGATAGCATTATTTTGCAGTTTTTCCATCATTTGATTTTGAATTATCTATTAGGTATCTGTTGAGAGAATTTGATACAAATTCTTTGTTCTGATGTGGCTTCTTTTCACATCTCTTTCAATCAATTATTGAAAAATAGCAGAGACATTGATTTATTGTGCAAACCCACTATAAACAAGATGATTATTTCCTTTCCTTAAGAAATAATGAGTGTGTAAATTGTCACTATGGTTGAGCATGGTGACAATTGGTAGATGGACTGCTAGTTTACATGTCTTTTGAATTTCCTGTGGATTGCACCTAATTGTGTATCGAAGAAGTTTTTGTTCTTTTATGGCCTTCAAGGCTGTAATATCATAAGTGACAAATAGTTAACAAGGCAGTCATCAGGGACTAGACCTGAAAATATTGTGCAAATACTTATAAGCAGTGGCTGCAGAGGCAGTTATCGAATAGGAGTCTGATACTGGTTAAAAAACTTCAGTGGACAAAGAAGTTCACCTTCAGAAAAACAAGGAGCAACAAGACACTTCAGAAAGGAAAACAGATGTCAGTGCACAGATGCACTGCAGTCAGTGAAGACTACTTTTTCTATACCAGCCAAATTTCTACAAAGAAGCTCTTTTTTTTTTTTTTTTTTTTCCCCTGCTATCTTCCTGTTTTGTCATTCCAGGTCTTCTTGAAGATTTCTGGTATGGACTGCTCTTGGAGATGGAGTACTCTGTTGTAGGATTATTTTGGTTGTCCTAATTCTATGTTCATCTTGTTGGAAACAGCCGCCTACCAAGCAACATTTCACGTTACGGTAGCTGCATTTGATGGAGTTTGCATTTGATAATATCTTAAGCGACTTCACAAAAGATTCTTTAATGGACTGGTGTGGTTCTGGAACATCTGCAAAAATTCTGATCTGCACCAAGAGCTTACTGTTAAATCAGTCTAACTAAAGAAAAAATTTACATGCTTTTCCTGTGATTTACAGCTCACAGTATTTTTTCTTTACTTTTTTAAAGCAGCTTCTGTTAAGTTCTCTCTGTCCTTCTCATTCTCACTTTTACCATAGATTACTTCTCAAATGCCTATACATATTTTTAGTGTTGTTGTTTTTTTAACTTCAGCTATCATCTTTGCCCTAAGTTTTTAAAGGAGATAGCAACTTAAGAAGAACTTTGCATAGCAAAGGCCTTCCTTTCTCTCATAAGTGAACACATAAATTTGGCTCTGCTCTATTCTAATAATCAAACTCCAGCTTTGGAAGGCCCAGCATATGATATGACAGACATTTTCTTGCTTGAATTTCAAATGGTTTTATTTCCCACTCAGAAATCTGAAGAAATTATGGTATGGGACTTGTAAAAGTGGCAGTGTAACTGGTCAGATGTTTAGGACATTTATGAAAGTGCATGTTGTGTTTAGAGACCTGCTTTAAGTAACACTCTGTACTATGAATATGAGTAATATCTAGGAGATCCAAGAGGTATATATTTTTTTAATTTCCTTGTTTTGTTTTGTTTTGGTAGAGGGGTGGCAATGATCACATGGTGTTTTGGACAGCAAAACTTTTCTTCCAGAAGTCAGGAAGATGAAATAAATAGCAAAGTGCCTTGAAACAGCTTTTCACCCCTAGATGCTAGAGAGATGCTGGAGAGGAGCTGGGTGCTAACTATAGCTGTGGTTTCCTCCCAGAGAGCTTAAAATGCTTTGCTCTAAGACTCATCCCATACAACAATTAAAATTCTCCAGTGGTGTAGTGGAAAAAAAGCCTTAACCGTACAGAAAGTACAGATATTAGGTCAACCAGTGGTGGTAAGATAAACCCTTTTTAATCCTTGTTTCTTTAGTGCTATCATTACAACAGTAATAGTTGGGATTGTGTATATGTGTCTTTGACTAAGCCAGCATGTAGCACAGCTAACCTCAAATTGTATCCAAGATTGCATTGGTTCACACCATGAAAATTAAGAGATTCCCTTGGCAAATTTCACCTTTTGTTTAGGCTGATTTTCTGCCTTTTTTTTTTTTCCTTTACTATGTCAGCCTCTGAGATTCCCAGGGGAGTCTTGTAATAGTAGGACTCCAAAAAAGCTTCATTAACTGTTTCCTTTCTGAATTACTTTCCCTTTCCAAAAATCTGGCAATTCTTTTGCAATGTAATTTTTGCAAGTGTTACTGGAAAAAAAAAAAACCTAAAATTTTCTTTAATTACCTCCTCAGCATTTAATGTATTTTCCTTTTTTAACTTTCACATATTTATATATTTGTCTTTATAAGCTGTAACATTATATTTGAATATTGTTTCCTGTTGTATTATATCAGTCATATATGCAGGGATTCCTTTGTCTCTGTAAGGTTGATGAAGAGGAATCTGAATGGAGATTCAAGCAGTAGGAATATTTTTCCGATATCAAGGAACTTAGACTTCTTTTTTAATTTTTCAATTTATTGGACAATCCACTCTTCATTCAGGAGTAAAGCTTGAGGGAGCTGTTTTTGCAGTCAGCAATATATTCAGCTCAGGTTCTTGAATGGAAGAGCTATATTTGGAAAAGATTCATCTTCTGCATCTCATGTTCTTATATCTTTTGCACTCAGTAATTTAGAGTACTGTTTCCACATGCAAAGTCTTTCTGGTAGCCTCTCATAACTTTTAAAATGATCTGAAGGCTGAGAGGGGAGATGTCCCGTCCCTTTTGTGAGTGATTTGTCATAGAAAGCCTGTGCAATGATGCTGTTTAGAATTTGTGTGCTATAGACAAGGAGAGACCAATCTATGTAGCAGTTTCTTTCCTTCAGTACGGATAGGTGAAAATTGGGGTGAAGAAAGATGTGATCATATTTGACTGATGAGTGAAAGCTAAAGAAATTGCTAGCTGACATTTAGCAAAGCAAAAATTCCCCTGGGGTTCTCTGTATTCACATGTAGCCTGTAGATAAGTGCAGGGTCAACCTTACCTTCCCTTTGAAAGGTTTCTGAAGGACGCAGCAAAGGCAGCCATGTGAGTGTCAGGTTTCCAAATGCTTTTTTGTTTTTTTACTTTTGTGGATCCTGAACACTTTTACTGGCATCTAGAATTACTCTCTTTCCCTTCCTATAAATGTTAATCATCATCAACTATTACAGGAGTTCTTCAACAAAGCTTTTTCTTTGCTTACATGTTAATGGATCAATAGGGTTGGAAGTATTAAGGGTCAGAGAGCAGGTTTATGCTCCTACTTCAGATTACTTTTTATTTCTGTCTTTTAACTGAATAACAGTTTATTCTTCAATAAATTTGCCCGAGAAGACCAATACAGAGAGTGTCTAGATTTGATGAAGCATATGCAGGGCTTGCAGGATTCTTGCAGGATTTTTGAAGGGATATTCTGTTGGCCAACAGGTGAATTACAAGGACTTTCTCTGATTACAGCATCATTAAGTCTGGCCTTTCCCATTTGTATGATACTTTCCAGAGTGAAACACTCACTGCTAGAGTGATCAGAGAAAAGCAAGTGCCATTATTTCGACTAACATTCTTCTTTCCTTCTGTACTGGGACTGTGTGAAACGCAGTATTTTATTTCAAGAAGGACGTGAAAAGAAAATTCTGTAGTCTGCACAGTCAGTCAAAAAGCACTGAGGGAAAGTTTTTATCTCTCATAGATTGTATTTCTCTTCATCTGTGCCTCATGGTTAAGCACTAACTACCTTTGGCTACCGAACTATAACTACCTTACTGAAGTTCTGCAAATTAGTGAGCAAGTACTATCCTGGGGCATGGTATTAAGGAAATTTTGCAGCAGAATAATAGGTTTCCAGCTATGCTTCTGTCTCTGGTTATCTGTGCTGGTTCATGTAGCAGGCAATGGGGTGAATCAGATTTCATTCAAGGCAACTGTTCATAATATGATATCCTGGAACTCTGATTTCCTGAGGAAAAAAAAATGTTTTCTAAAGGCTTGAGCAGAAATCTTGTCAGAAGAGAATAAAATGCTTCCATTTTCTTTTTTCCCTCCTTTTTCACTCTCCAAATGTTGACCACGGCTCTTGTAGCAAGTTAATTAAAAGTCTTTTGCATGCAAAATGTCTTGTTATCAGCAGGTTCAAAGGGTTGGATATCTCTCTTTTCACAGTGCAGCTGGCTTTAGAACTTCCAAACAAATAACTCAAGGCAAAAAGGCTAATCGAGAAAGACACAAATGCCTTTAAGCCAACTTGATACCAGCAATTACTAGCTAAAATAATTAGACCTTACACTATCCAAAACCTAGCTGCAAGATTTTGAGTGCAAGCTTTCTGAATACTTTCTTTTTTTTGCTTGCTTCCTCAGTCTGTTCCTTCCCTCCTGTTTATTCACTAGATTATCAAGGTCTCAGTGAAATAGAAATAATTCTAAACTTTTTGTAATGAACCACATAAGGAAGGCAATTAAAGAGTGGTTTGTATTTCCACTGTTTTGTTACCCCTTTAATGCTTGACATGAAATCTGAAGCCAGAGTCCATCATGGTGAAGAATCTGAGAAGACAGATTGCTCTCAAGCTATTATGCATTCAACTCAGTAAAAAAAAAAAAATCAGTAAGTTGGAAGTCATTTCTGGGCAGAAACATGAATATTGCAAATAAAGAATTTTTAAAACATTAAAACATTTAAACAGTGCTATTTAAAACATAGCATTGAGAGGGAGTTTTTCTTCAAAGATAGTGTTCTAACTGTAAGGATTAGATAACATAGAAAGAACAATAAGACTTGCTTTGGATTTGTTCTATTGATGAGTACATAAAAAATGCTTTGTATTCATTCTGCCATCATAATATAGGCATATTCTCTTCAGCATATGTCTACTCAGCTTGAAAGGTTTAGTCTTCTCCCTTACTTGAGAATGGGAGAATCCATTTTTGCTGTGCTCTCTGTAATTTGGCTCAGGTATGAATGTGTTACTGTTCAGACTAACTAGTTCACCTATGTTTGAAGCCCACCTTTGATGCACATATGAGAAGAAGCAAGTCATGAAGGAAAGGTATTCCCTGACATTTATTTGGAATACCATACATTTAGGAGGTCCTTTTTACTTACAGAAAATGGGTGAGGAGAAAGCAGAAAGCTTCTTCTCTTTTTCATTCCTTCCCTCAAGCTGCATTTTTAAACCTGCTCTTCCAGTGAATGAGCTGCCTGATGGAGACTTTCTCTCTTTTTGGTATCTTGTATTAATGACAGTTTCCTGATCACTTTCTGCTTTAGATGCCTTGAGGCATGTGTAACAATCTGTATTTCAACCACATTGTTTGCAGTTAGCTATCAACCAAAGCTAGTAATTCTCTGGAGTTAAGTTTTATTCTGTCTTCTCATGCAGAGATGAACTTTGGCAGTGGCTAAATCTGTGTTTTTCTTTCCTTTTTTCTTTTTAGCAAAAGTCATATTTTTTTCTTAAATTTAGTTTAAATTTATGAAACGTATCCATGAAGTCCGAGGTGGTAGGCAATGTATGTACTACAAATCAGGTATGTGGATAGCTCCAGAAATAGGACTTTCATAGCTGTAATAACTTGAGAGTCTCGTAAGTGCATAAAATTTACAGAGAAATTGTTTCCGAAACATGACTCAGACTCAATTTGTGGCCTGACAGAAAGGTCAGGCTTTACCAGTGGAGACCAGTAACAACCACAACAAAGAAGAGCTTGCTCTGTGTGCTCTGAGCTTTCCTTCTCCCTGTGGTTCCTTTAGAGTCTAGAAAGCATTCTCTACAGGTTTACATAGTCTTAATTAAATGTCAAGTTTACAACACCTGGGAGAATTGAGAATTAAAGAATAGATTCTTTAGCAGTGGGAAGCTGCTAAGCAAACAAAAGTCATTACATTACGCTGTGTGTTCTCACCAGCAGCTTCATCAGTAACTCCAATAGCTTTTTTTTTTTTTTGAGAGAGACATCAAAGGAATGAGAAAATGGCACTACAGAATTTCAACAACTCCAGTTTCTGGGAAATCAGACAGAAGACCTCATCTGCTATCAAAGGACCGAAGTATGTCTGTATGGGCTGCAAATACCATTTGTTTAATGGGTTCCTAACAGGTATGTATGTTTGCCCTTGGCCGGTTTTACGAAGCCAGGCAGTTAGCTAAGCAGCGTTAGTCATCAAAACAGCGTCTAGTCACAACATACCAGTTCTGTATCACTGTGAATTAGTATAATATTATCAAAGTCAATGATTGCACTCTCACCAGCCATAAAAAAATATGTTATGGATAAAGGACCAGACCATCTTCCCATCTGTAGGGAAATGCATTAATAGAAACAACAAACCACTGCACAAAGGACAATTTATATCCTCAATAAAAGACTTTAAATATGGCATTATGTATCTGTGTAAAGGAAAACTGTTCCATTTAGATCTCCTGCCTCCTCCTTTTTTTTTTTTTTTTTTTTCCTATTCTGTTAACAGCTGAACATCTTGCTCCCAATTCTTAGAAATGGAATCATTCTTCAAAAATAAGCTGGCACAGCTTTTGTAATAAATAAGGCCAAAGCCTTATTACAGGTCTGTAAGAGACCTACCTGTGCAACATAATATGCTCCAGTTGAGAAGTGGTGCTAAAAAAGGACATTTTTTCAGCAACAGCTGAAAGAATGATAGTCAAGTCTGGCAAGGGACCAGGATGGTGGAGATTATAGGGCAGAAGAGAGAACACTGCTAATTTACCTGTTCTGCATTGAGCTTCACTTTATTCCTGATATTTCTTCAAGGACTGCTGACCTGAACTGTGGCCTCTCTCTTGAACATGTTTAAATATATAGTATGTCATGCAAAACATGATGACTTTTTTGAAGTTTGGGAATACCCACTATATTGAAAACTGATTGTGATAGGAGCAGCTCAGAGAAGATAGATAGTATTTTGTTTTTTTTCTTTCAGAATTAAGTTCCACACTGAAGTGCTGCACTGCTGTTCCGCTTCAGTATTACACATTTAATGCTTCCACTTGCTAGAGAAATCTGATGATATAGAATAGCCATTTGAAAAAACAGTTGAACACAGAAATTTAATGTAATTTATTTTCAGGTTAATTTTTCCTTTGAATGGAAAGTCATCAAGCCAGCTTCTATCCTTTGAAATGAAGAGTAATGAAATTGCTTTCTTCTGTGCTAAGCTGCGTTAAAAGCCTGATGCAGCTCTAAAGGTGAAGTGTTGCCTGCCAGACAAACATTAACAAGAATGATGTTTTGCAAAAAGTGGAATTTCAGGTAGCAGCCTTTTAAGCATTTAGTTTGTGCTGTCTAATGGCTACCTGAGGGTAGACGAGAGGGAAATATGACTAGAAACTTCCAAAAATTGAAAACAACAAAAAACAAAGTTCTGACCTTAATGAGAGAAGACAATGTGCATAGAGACAGAATTTTTATTGTTAATGTCTCTTTTGTAAAGTAATAATATATGTTGTGTCTCTGTGTTTTTGCAGACCAGGAATATGTGTAACACATACTGTGCTTCTGAGCATGTTTAAAGACTTTTGCTCAGATTATATCACCTTGTATACTGAGTTTGCATGAGATGGGCCTTGAAGCGCTGCTCTGATACCCAAGCTTTTACATTTTTTAGATTTATCAGGATGTTTGAGTCTCCTCTTTCTGGCAGAGGTGTATTTAGTGTTTTTGAGTCTGCCATGTCTCACTCACAACATTATTTTAAAACAAAAGAGTTCTGTAACTGAATATAACCTGAAGTTCTTTAGGAAAAAAAAATGCATCTAAACCACGGGATACTTTTCACCCACAAATGGCTTTCACAATGTGTTTAAATTAAATCTGTGTTGGGCAAAATATAAAAATGATGTAAATAAAAACTAAGAAGTCCTTTATTTTTTAATACTTGCTGGTTTTTATCTGTGTTCCACCAGGCTTACACATTAATTTACACATTGTCAAATACAATGCTCAAAACAGATTTCCAAGAGGGCAATTATGAGAGATAATTATTCTCCCTAATCTTAGTTTTCTGAAAATATAAGCATGACAATATGATTGTCTTTTGATATTGTAGGTAATGACTACAGAATCCAGATCTCCCTTCAGAATAGTAGAGTTAATTATAAATTCAACATTGCATAAATGAAGTAAGGCAACATGGTTTAATCTTTTTTTATTTTTTTCCTGAAAATATGTAATCTAATAGACCTTGGGCAAAGCAATTTATTTTAAAGATCACATTTTATGCATTTAATCATTAAAAAAAAATCACAAAGAGCAATGTATAAACAAATTTAGAGATCTTGATTAATTTTTAAGCATTCATGAATGAACTAATAGACTGGGCTTAATAGACTGGGCTAAAAACTAGTTCATACATTTGATTCGAAAACTTTGATGTAAAGGGGAGGAGACTGATCAATTTTCTATCACAGTACTGGTCACATCTAATAGATTGTTTTTCTCATGCAGTAGAAGATACATATAATTTTTTTCTTTTCTGAAGAGAGCAAGAATTGCCTGGATTTTTTTTAAACGGCCTCCTGAAATTAATGTAGTAAGCATCCTGAAATTAATGTAGTAAGAGAGACGTTAATGAGAAAGACTTTCTTTACATTGTTAAAGCTACATATAGAAAAAGAGGAACCTGTAATAGGCTGAATAACAAGTACAAGATTATCTACCATTCCCTGATGAAGTTCAGAATAGAAAGTGGACCTTTGGTGTCCCAGCCCAGTGGTCTACACATACCTACAGACTTCTACCTTTACTTCACGGCAACTCCATCAACTGAAATAGAAACATTTCCACTTGTTTACATTTAATCTATAAAAGTAACACAGAGAAGATTTTGTTGATTCAAGTGTCTCTTGACAGTGTTTTTTTTCTGCATTTCACTGCATTACAGAGCTGTCAAGCAGTTTCAGTGGATTCTGGTTTAGGAAACATGCTACCACTAATCCAGATTGGTTTGGAGGAAGTCTTTACTGCTAAAACTGTCTGTAAAATAAAGATCATACCTCTCACTGCCATGGCACTTAAAATAAAAATTAATATGGAGAAAAGCCTAAAAACACGTCTTCTTTCTAGTGAAAACTATAATTGAAGTACTTCAATTATATATTGAGCATATTAACTTAAAAGTGCTTTTGCAAGAAATTATGTTATGTTTCAGTAATACTGTTGAATATTTCTCTATATATGTTGTATGCAAAAACACCTGTGTAGCAGAATGCACAACACATAGGCAAATACAACAAGTCGCACATACGCCAGGTGGTGTCTAGAGCAGAAGCTCTCTGTTAGCATGTCATCAAGAGGCAATGCAAAAAAGTCAGAATCAAACATATTGAGTGCCTGTATCAGTCATATTTGAGCACATTTATTTTACCCATCTTTAATGTATGAAATTCTGGGGTTGCCAACTGCCCGGTTTTGGTAACTTTAATCTGCTTCAATAGTGTCTGGCCCTGGGTGTGCCAATTTCCAAAAAGATAAAAAAGAAGCAAGTGGGAAGTCATGTTTGAATAGCTACAGATTGATTGATAGCTCGAGAACTGCATTTGCTCTTCCTAAAGAATAAACACATCTGAGGAAATGAAGTTTTCAGTTGTCCTGATCTAGCTAGGGCAGGAGCCCGAGAGGTGGAGTTCAGCAAGAGAGGCTGGTAAGAACAGATGGTGGCATGTTCGGCCCATCTGCAGCTTGGATAAGAGTGTTCTGCTTGTGGGAGCCTGGGGATTTGGCAAATCATTACTGTGAATGACATCTTATTACAGGAAGGAAGGAGATGCCAATTACTCCAGCACTCTCCTCAGAAAAGTTTGAGGGAGACTTTAAAAAGCTTTATGCAAATTTTGGAGAGAAGTATCTAAAGTATGTATTTATCCTCATTTGTGTGTGTGTGTGTGTGTGCGTTGGCTTTTTTGTTTGCCTTTTTTTTTGCTGTGCTTTGTGATTGGAGTACTGTTTAACATTCATGGCTATTCATTGACAATGGATTAGCTCATAGAGTAGCAGGCAGGTCTGTTTAGTTTAATTTTACTATATTTCTTTCTAGGAGCCTGAACCCACATTTTTTGTGACCCTCAAAATCCTCACCTTTCTCTTGTTACTACTAAGAAATTTCCTCTAGGAATTTATATATATTCATAAAAACACACACACACACACACACGTTACTTACTGTTTATAGCATGCTGACACTTGCTGTAGAGTGCATTAAAGTCAAAATGTCTTTGTTAAAAAAATACCCTTATAAAACCTTTCTACATTTTTAATTTTTGAAAAAAATGAAATGCATGAATTTCCTGTAAGATCTAACTTCCATACTACAGTAAAATATAGTATTAGAGGTTATAGTAATGGAACTCGGTATAGGTCAGCAGGTCAGGCAATATGAAGTTAAGCACGGACTCAGAAAAAAAAAAAAAAAAAGGAAAGAAATCTGAAGCTTTCCCAGAACTATTCCTCAAACTCTGCAGTATAACCTTTGGCCTATGCTGCTATTTTATTGCTCAGTTGCGGGGCTTCTCTGTTTTTCCAGATAATGAGTATGAAAGAGAAACCTTTTTAATTTTATTTAAGGACTAAGTGGTGAAGAGCTGAACCCAAAGATAACAGAG
The DNA here is from genome assembly GCF_059628265.1 of Tinamus guttatus. Taxonomy (NCBI): domain Eukaryota; kingdom Metazoa; phylum Chordata; class Aves; order Tinamiformes; family Tinamidae; genus Tinamus; species Tinamus guttatus. The sequence goes on from NW_028289430.1 coordinate 16,804, forward strand.
AAATAATACACCATGTTTGATGATCACTGATCTTAAGGCTTCTCTGACAAGCTGACCACAGTGAAAATCTTCATCAACTTGCACTCTCCTTGAGGATCCTCAACCAGTTTTCTCTTCTGTTTTCCAAAAGAGAAATACAATTCAATCTCTTCCCAATTTATTGTTAAGCATTTGTTTCCCAGCTGCTACATCTGTCAGACATTACTCCTTCTGGTGCTATTTCCAAATAATCTGTCTATAGATTTCAGCTGAGTAGCTAAATAATTGCCATTATTACAGTAAAGACTTGGCTTGTTTTCTTTTTTCATATATCTCTCTTTTAACAACATCATATTAAAAAATCTCATGAGTGAATCAAGACTGTTTTAAGATCAACCTCCTCTAACCTTTTCTGTCCTTCTTTCTTTTCTTGAGTTTTGAAATATTTTTAGATAAGATTAAAAACAAACAAACAAAAACATAGAAAACTGCTCGAAGTCTCAAGGTCTTGAAGACAAAGACTTAAATGAATCAGAACTTTATTCTGTTGGTGATGGCTGTGCCATAACTCACAGTCTGACTTTGCCCTGGGAAGCACTTTGAGGCAGTTTACCCAAATCTTCTGAAATATTAGGATGAGACATGGCTGCTGGATCCATGCACATGCATCATTTGCTCCTTTGTGTCTGTATTTGCTGTCTAAATGTAGATTTAGTTTGTGTCTCCCCAAAAAACAGAACACAGTACCTGCCCTTGTATGGCCAGGAGAATCAATAAAGCAGGAGGAACCAGTCTTTCTCCTCCTTTCCTCTTAAAATGACTTATTTTAATATGGCATAAATAGAGTAAAAAGAGTATTCTAATTACACTCTAAACATATGTACATGAAATTATTACTATCTACCTCCTTTATGGCATGAGAGCACTGGAGTTTTCACATACAAATAAAACTCATGTTCAGAACATGATAAAACATTGTCTGCTCTGTGTGTGCCTTGCAAATGAAGTTATTGCTAACTGCTGCTATGGATGTGTTTTTTTTTTTCTCCAGACAGTATCATGGCATCTGCATCTTTAAGACTGCAAAGCACTTTATATGATGAGTCTCTTGGTGTCCTAAATCTCCCCATCAGGAAACTCCTGCAGGCTAAATTGTATGAAACACAAGTCACGCCTCCAAAAACTGTTTTGTTAAATATGGTTGCAGAGGGTTGAGTTAGATCGAGACAGGCAGAAAAGGGATTGCTTGTGTAAGACTTCCAGTAGTAGAAGTAGCAGTAGTAAAATAAAACGAACGTAAATCATTTTTCCTGTAAAAGCTGCTTTTTGCACCCTTCTTTCAAAAATTAATTATCACAGGGAGCAAATAAAATAGAAGAAATGCTCAGTATCCAAATAAATTAGTACACTAGGGACAAGAAATACCTTTTGGTTAGGTGGTATCCATTCTTTCTTGCTGACAGAAGTATATATGTGTTCACCTTTTTCATATTGTCTTAAGAAGCAAGTGAGTAAAGTCACCATAATGCCCTAACTCAGCCCAGAGAGCAAAACTTGTATAGACCAGGAGGAGGAACTACTCTTATACAAAGTGATCAGCGGGCGTACATGATAGAACAGCCACATCTGCAATGATGCTTCCTCTAAGATTCACTGAGAAAACTTCCCAATCCTCTGCTGGGGAATACCGCCTCTGCATTTTGGGAGGTTTTGTCTCCATCGAGTATATGGATGTGAAAAATCTTTAGTTGGAGCAGAGATGCTTTCCCAAGTATCTTGACGTGACTCAACAGCCCTGCTGTCTGTGGCACACTGTCTTGATAAGCCCAGATGTAAGAGCAGCTTATGGGACATTTTCTATTCTTTGAGTTCTGTGAATGAAAAAAATATATGCATGCACACATACATATATTTATATGTATCTATGCATATGTGCAGGTATGTGCATGAATATCTGCATGTGTATGTATGCATATACACATATATGTGTATACACATACGTGTACTTGTGTTTGTATATAGGAAGGAATGCTTTTCAAGGCATTGGAGTAGCAGAGGAAGAAAAAAAAAAAATCATTAAAAGAGAACGGGGATTATGGAGCTGCATTTTGTGTTTACCACAGGATCAGATCAGAAATTGGCTTTCCCTCTACAATTGGCCCTTATTTTTATAAACATTATTAGAGAGAAGAGGCACTTGGTCTTTACACAAGAAAACTGGGAAGGGGCTGTGTTCAGCTGTGCATAGTATGAGCTATACCCACTCTCAAAACAAAGCTAAGCACATCTTTCTCCTTCCCCAGCTCACAATTGCCGAAGAGCCATTAGGAAATATTAGGAGTATGGACTTCATGCTTTTACTTTCCTTGGTGATTTTAATTTCTTGATCATTCTTAAAAAAATTTAAGAAAATGATCAGATTTATGATACTGTGAAACTGAATTTATTAGAAGTATTCAAGCTGTTTTGAAGAACAAAATATTTGTAATATAAATGTAATAATTTTAATTAGCAATCCACAGTTGGACAGTATACCCTAGCCAATTCAGTGTTTCAGAATGCTAGAAAATTCAGAACATCTGTAGAGCTTGTATAAGAGGAAGATGTTTTTTGGGAATATTAATGACAAATTCTATGCTGTGCAGAATGCAGAGCTTGAGGTATTTGGTATTTAGTGACTAAGTATGTTAATTCACAGCTTGCGATATACCTTCTCCATGTTAAAAATTTTTAACTGAATAATTGGCAGAACTAGCCTCTAAACTGGAAAAATAAAAAACAAAAAACAAACAAAAAAAACACTCTAAGCAAAAGCTAAAGCTCTTTTAGACTTCCAGAAGATATTCTCATGCTCAATCTAATTTTAATAATGATTAAGACATTGTCAGGAAGTCCTATTTATGAAGTCATTAAACCAGTTACAGGGCCTTTAAAACTGTTGAGTAATCCTTTACAATGGAGAGGTTTTAACTCCACCAATCTTACTGTGTTTAATTAAGGGTAGGGTTTATGCATTTGATTTTAACTGAAAAATGGACATTCTTTTGCCTCACTATACAAAAACAACTCATAATAATCTTCACAATCTTTGGCATAGTATACTCAGAATTACTTGACATTCCCCAGTAAGATAACGGATTTTAATGAGTTAAGTTCTGCATACTTCACATTTTATCTAGGTTTCCTTGAATTAACCTCCAGGAAAATGATAGTTTTAATTCCTTTAGACATTATTGAAACATCTTAACATTGATTTTATGTCAAATAGTTATTGAGAATGAAAAATAGTGTTTATGTCAATGTGGTTTTGTGCTTATGGACAAATAGGGAATTTCTTTTGTTGTTGACTCTGTTCCTGTTGGCATGGAAATCAGAAGTCAATTTGCAGAAGATAAAGTCAGATTTGAAGTAGGGCTTTCCGCTGTGTGTTTTTCCAATAGACTTGAGGCAGGAGCTGTGTCTCATTTCTATTCATCATTGAGCCTGGTTAAGCCCAGACTCAGCAGGGAACTGACAAAAACTACAAAACAAATCCTGATTCTAGTTGTTTATATGCACCCACAGAAAGCTTTAGCTTTACTTCTCTGATCTTGTCACTAGCCTTGCATATTTGAATTATTTATGTGCCGTTCCTTGAAAAGGCTTGATTTTCCAGCTTTCTGAGGAACAAGTCTTAGTTGGAAGGCGATAGTGGGGGTTTGGAAGTACAGTGTTTTCACTCTAAGATGTACCAGCTCTCCTTTAGTAGTGGAGCAGAAAGTACTTTCTTTTTCCAGCTGTGCTGAGGCTGAAATGTGTGTGTAGGAGGAATTACTGCGCGTGCTGACTTTGGAAGAGAGAGATCTAAGCCGTCTCACTTCACAGGGTGGTAGGAAAAGGACCAGCAACTCAGTCGAATTAGCAGTGTTGGGATGATGGCTTAGAACGGAGGAAACAGGAGAGCAAGATAACATGCAAACAGGCAGTTTTGTAGAAAAAGCAGATAGCAGGTGAGAAGTGAATGGGATGCTGAATGGAATGCAGATGAATAGACATGCAGATGTTTTGGATTTAAAGTACTTACTGTGGATGGCCATATATAACTTCTATATTCTCCGAGTTTTCATTTAATCAGCAACAGCTTTTAACTAAAACATCTGGTGGCTTTCACAGTTTGTAATATATATGTTACAAAAAAAAAAAAATACTTATTTTGTAAAAGCTAAAAGAACTTTTGTGGCAAATGGTATTATCCTAAACCCTAAGAGGCCTCCTTTTTGCCTGCTTTTTCCTAAAAGAAAAAGAGGAACAAAGAAAGTTTACTGTTTCTTGTTTTCTTTTGTTTTGTTTGTTTGTTTGTTTTCCTCGTCATCTTTGAGAATCATCTTTGTTTGTTTAAACTCTATCCAGTGCCCAGGATACTTGATAGAGAAAATCTTACCAATGTAATGTTGCCTCTCTCGCTGTTGCAGGACTTAGCATTTCACCCTGATTAGCTTTGTTTATTAAGAACATAAGATTTTCAAATGAAACCAAAATTTGAAGTGCTTTAATGTATACATTCTCAGTCTAAGAAGCTTTAAAGGGTTTTCAGGATGTTGGCTCTTAGTCAATCTTCCTTTCCCAAACCAATAGTCACAGTCAAGCCAAATGATTTCAGCTATTCATGTTCTGTAAGTAACCTCACTAAAACAAATTCAATCACCTTTATTCATGTAGGCTGGCATTTTTCAAAAAGTCTAATTGAATTAGAAAACAAATCTTTGCAGACTTGTCTGAAAATCTTATTGATGTTGCCCTTGAAGGATAAAGACTATAGAGAAAACAAATGTATCTCTTTTAAAGAAAGTTATTGTTCGAGCAAAGTCAGAAAAAAGCTGCCTGGAAGATGAGTGGCATTTGGGTAAACTGTATATTACAAGCTCTTCTCAAGAGCAACGCTAGTGCTTTTACAGTGCTGAAAAAATTTCCTATCAAGACATTAGAAGTACATTCTCTAAGCCTCTTCCATGCCTCTTCCATGTGTATACACCCCTCAACTGGCCTATGTTCTTTAGATATGGCATGCTTTAATGAAGAATTAAATCAAAAGGTGTCTTTTTATCCACAGCTAGATGATCTTTGAAACTGTTATCAGGCTCACAGAAGCAGCCCCCTCATTTGGAGGGACTCCAAACAGTGTCTTGCCTAAATCTCTGTTTCCACAAGGACGTGTACATTTTGGGCCTTCTGAGCATAGGCCTGAAAGAAAATCTCCTCTGAAAGCAACACTTCTAATCATTCTTCCATGCTATCTGGAGACACAGCAACTTTGAGAAATACATGGCCATGGTGGTGTATAAACCATCAATCATGCTTGAAGAAAGGACAGCCTCTGCTCAAATGCCTGAAACACTGTCAGACAGTGGGATTCTCCTTTTAAGAGCGTTTAGGGCAGCTCATAATACATCAATGTTCCCAGCAAGGGGGAGGGTCTTTGGCAAGTAGAGTAATATGTTACTCTTCTGCTCATGAGTGATCTGTATTTCTCAGAGTACAGGTGAGAAGTTGAAGGTTTCTTTAAGAATATTTTATCAGGATTTTTGTTTGGTTTTGATTTTTTCAGAACCTTGGGCACAGTCCCATGCTCCCATAGCTTAAACAGTAACTCATATTTCTGGGTTGTATATATTTCATTAGCAACATACTGTTGATCATCCAGTGCAGTATGACTTGCTATGATCTGGGAAGCTTGGCATCTGCAGAAATTTTGTAGCCTCATTTACTTTATTATGCCAATGATATTTTAAATGGATGCGCACATTTTGCACAATCTCTATTCAATATTTATTTATATGATTGGCAAACTACTTATGATGTCCTATCTCTTCAGCAAGTACACCCATCTTATTCTTCCTATTGTACATTCTCAGAGTTCGGAGCAGGAAGGGACCATTGAAGAACCTTGGATTTTGAGTATATTGTTGAAGAATTTATGTTTGGTCTTAATGAAGGAGCTTAAGATAATATAATTTCAAGACGAACTTCTTCCAGTTTAAATCAGACCAGTGCTATGATTTTGAATTGTGAGTCTTTTCTAGCGAACTTGTCATGCAAGACAATTTATAGGAACTGTTTTGCACAGATACATGCTCAAGTGACTGTAGTAACCACCTGTTTAGAGTGTGCTCTTGAAACCATTAATCAGAAAACACGATGTCTTCCTCTAGATGACAGGAGAAATAATAATAATAAGAGGAAAAGGAGCCAAATATTTTAAAAGACTCGGCTGAACAATGGAACAGTGGATGTTTGCCTATTTCTGGTGATAGGTGTCTGCCTATAACAGACCTGGTATTTCACCACAAGGAAAGCCAGATTATCCAGAAGGAGAAAGTAGGAAGATTGAGTTGTATGAAAAGGATGCTGGTTCTACTAAAAAAAAAAAAAATGCCCCATTTATTGAAATATCCTAAATTTTAGATATTAATAAAGTTGAGGGATGTCTTTGTATTCTTCGGCTAAGTGGATTCTCATGTTGAATTAATACATTCTTATATTAAAAAAAATGTGTACCTCATATATCACGACTCAAGCAGTGATCTGAGAAAAAAAATCTATGATGTGTTGTGCAAACACACTGGACTTTGGACAATCTGCTGGACGAAGGAGATTACTTTCGGTGCTGCAACTCCTGTGTGTGAGTGTCCACTGAAAGATGGATTCAGCCACCCTGTGACTTTAGGTAGGTGTGAATATGCAGGGGCCAGTAAATATCTAGCCAACTAAAAGAGTAGAAATATTGTCATTAGAGGTCACCTCAGTCAAGTAGACAAAGATGTGATAAAATAATGATGATGATGGTGGTGATGATGATGATGATAATAACAATAATAATAATTTAACAGGAAAACAGGAGGGAGGAATCTTAGGAAAATTTTCAATAGCTGTAATATGGCTACTCCAGAATATTAAGATCTATCTTGAGAAACCGTTCTAGTATTCTGCACTGTAATACAAGCTATGACATTAATATGGCTCAGTGACAAAGCTAGCGGAGACCATTTATTTTTCATAAATATTTCTTTCATTGATAAAATTGAAGCATTTCCAGCCTTAGGACTGGAACAGGAGACAAATCCAAACATAGTAATTTACCTCAGGGAAAATCTTTATTTTATATCTCTGAGGAAAAAGAAAGTGACTTTTGATGTTGTTTTCAAAGACTTATCTTCCCATAAAATAACTGGACATGATAAAAAAAAAAATAGACACAAATTTCTTTGAGTATAAATCATTTATAGTAAGACCTGATATGCAATAAGACAACTGGATCTACCTGCAATGAGACACTACATGCATAGAGGTAGTACTCTCAGGAAAATCTACAGTGAGGACTAAAAGTAAATTTAAAAAGAACTGAGTAACATTACAGGTTTTTCCTAGAATATGTTTACTATTGTGGACTGTGTAGCACTGTATCCACTGTCTTATCCTCAGGAATATTCTTTTGATATTGATAAAAGAAGAATATGAAAAACAGAATCATCACAAAAATCAGAACAAATTTTTATAAATCAATAATAATAATAATGATAAACTCCAGTATATTCAATTTCACTTATTTTCCTGAAAGTACTGAAATGTGCTTAGGTGCTTATTTTTTCAGCTTTCAAATAGTTTTCTTGTGGATCTTTTTTGTCTGTGTCACTTACGTACTATCACCATATGATTTAGTTTTAATTAGCATTGTTTCAAAGATTTTTCAGCAAGTTATAGTCTTTACTTGTTTTTTACAAGTGCTAACATTAAGTCAATAATTTTTTAATACGTTAGAATGATCATGAGGCTTTATTACTTGAGTAACTCCTGGATAAAAAGTAAAGTAACTGAATTCATTTTTTTTCCTTTCTGCTCATTAAAGCACATATTTTTATCAACTAGCAATTAACCTTTAGTAACTGCTTATTTAAATCTAAACGCATATTTGTGACAGATCATTTGAAGTGTAAATACTTTGTGTGCCAGAATATCTTTCAGTTTCACATAACTTTTTCAATTAAACTCTTTGCTTTGCAGCCATTCAGGCTATAGTCACACAGGATATCAATGCTCTGAATAATATTAAAAGAGGTATTAGAATGAAAATGCTTCACTGAAGTTTAGAACTGCTGATTACTTTTTAATAGAGTGTTCTTAGCGAGATTGCGGTTAAGATTTATTTTCTGTGCTCTTAATCTGTGTGTGTGTGTGTGTGTGAAGACATGAGAGATGGTATCATCTGTCTCTTCTTTAAAAGTTTCTTTCAGCACGACCCCCAGTTCAAAAGCCTTGTCCTTCTTGTGCATGTGTGTAAGTTCCTTTCTTTCGGTTTAGGAATACGTAAAGGATGTCGTTTTCACTAGGATTTCACAACTGCATATTGAAAATGCATTGCAACAATTTAAGACTGGCTGGTATTTGTCTTCACTAAGAAGCATCCTAAGAGTTCTCTCTCAGGGTGGCTATTTATAATACTCTTTATTTACAAAATATTTTTTAATTAACTATATAAATCACAAATATTTAATTGAGGAAATTCTCTTAAAAAGGAAGATATTGTATAAGAAAGCTTCTCAGAATTTGTTTTTAACACTTTATTTCTCTATTTCTCTACTGAGAAAGTAACGCTAACACCTTGACTCTGAAATTAAATTTTCCCTAACCATTTTACATTTGAAGAACCAGCACTTATAAATTCAGTGCTGCCATTTCTTATGATTGCATTGCGAGCCTCATCATATATTCCTAAAGCCGCATCTTCCAGAATTATGAATGCTTCTACTTTTCTTAAAGAGAAATAAGAAGTTTCCGTGCTTTCAGAAGCACCTTTAGGCAGAAGGAGGAAAGGAAGAAAAAGTTAAGCAAGGGTAATCCAAGCATGGAGTTGTATCCAAGAAAGCAACTCACAATCCTGTGCTCAGACAGGTTTTACAATTTTCTTAAAGCAATGTTTTAGGAGTTTGTGTTTTTTCACAAAGAGATTTGCAACACTGAACTTGTTGCAAATGATGAGTGCCTATAGTATTGAAAAGTTCTTTAGGTTTCTTCAGGTAAATTAAGGCCATATTAGAAACCTCAAAAATCTTCCAGCCAATGGAAGCATCAACTCACTACCACTCCTTCAAGTGCCTCAATTCCATCCTAAATGACAGAAGAGTTAAACTAAATAATGTCTCTTCCAAATGAACCTCCTGTTAGAGTGTGTATAATCTACTGGCATAACTTAGCCTTATCTCTACAATTCTGATTCTTTCCAAAAGGGCCTGGAGTAGTCAATTTCTTTTCTATTGTGAGTTCAACTCCTGATCATGTAAAGAAACCATCACAATCCGGGCTACTTTAATGAAATGCATACCACAGGATAAACCTTCTCCATCTGCTTGACTTGATGATTAGGGCAAGAAAAACAAAGCATTTCAATACTGCATCAAGTAATTTGGTAACTTTTTTTGGAACTTTATGCAGACAGTGAAGGAATAACAACAGGCCGTGAGTAGAGATTGTCAAGAAGAAGCTTAAACAAAATCACTTGCATTGTTTCCACAAGAAGTAGAGAACAAGGAAGGAGTAATATCCCATGATTTACCCAATGCATTTTTATAATACTGCGTATCTTCCTTCTTGTAACATTCTATAAATTTTACTTCCTTTATATAAAAAAATGACTACAAATATGGTAGTATTCATACTTTCTACCATAAAGTTCTTGTAATCAGGAATAGTTCCAGTTTTGTGTATAGTCTTGACTTATAACAATGAGATTCCTGTCTCATGAAAGACTTTAGGAATGCAAATAAAACAGTGGACAGTAGAGAGTAGAAAGCAGGGCTCTTCTTTGTTCTGCTCAATCGCATCAGGTTAGAGAGTTTGTGTAGGTAATATTTTAAACATTTTTTGTTCAAAGATTTTTTTGTTGTCTTTTTCAGGAGGACTTACCTACAGTTTGTAGTATTCCCCAGGTGGCAAAATAGATGTGTCTCTTATTGAATCCATATAAAAGGTGGAAATGGGAGAAAAATCTCTATGGAGAAAATCTGTCTATATAACATATATAAACATTTCTCCCTTCTTTTTTATTTTGAAACTCCATTTCAAACCCAGGTGTTGTCCACAATTCTCAGCTAGAATCCCATAGATATGATTTAGTGCCCTTGCAAATTATGAAAAAAAATCACCTAACCTCCCTAAACAAGACATATTATTAGCAAGTACTCTTTAACATTAATAGCATATGAGGTGAGAATAACACAGAAAGGAGTAAAGTATGATTTGTTTTATTTACACTGGATTTCTTGAATAATTCTGAAGCAACGATGCTACAATAGGAGCAATATGAGATACTAAACTAAGGATGCCTAAACACAAGAAAGAAGCTTAAACTGTGTCATTTCTTTTCTTGAACTTTGCACCATTTCTCTTTTCAGCCTAACGAACATGAAAATTTGGGCTAAAAAATAATACAAATAAAATAAAAAAGAATAAAGGAAATTATCTCTAAAAGTGCAAAAAATATGAAGTGGCATTTCCAGAAGTCTAATTGAATAGATGATAATGAGGATAGGCAGCTGGTAGTGAGGACCAGCTTCCAATCATTTTTATTTAAGTGGCTGAGCTCTGAAAATCCAATTAGACCACAAAGGATATTTAAAATGAGTAGTTACAAGACTGAACATTAGCAGTCCTCAGGAAAGATGATTTAAAATGCATAAGGAAAGATAAGTGCCTTTGAATGGGTCTCTTAGAAGTAGGAGTAGGAAGCTGCTACTGCTTAATATGTTGGTTCTTCAGGGCTATGCTGCTAAAAGCTTAAGTGCTTAGAGAGAGATATATCTCTTCTCAGGATATTCATGTCTGTTTGTTTTCCTGCAGTCAAATGAGTATAACAGATAAATCAATCTTTGCAAATTAACAGCCTGTCTGTTACACTTGGTCAGTTCTTCCCTTGGGTTGTCATCACTAGCAGGCAAAAGTTTGCAGCCCTCAGTAAGATATAAAACACTAGAAATCAAATGCCAGCTCTGAAAAAAAGCTTGAAGAAAAATCTGAAGCTGGATCTCTTCAGGATATGCTGTAACTGCTGCACCGTATGAAGAAGAGGAGAGACTCTTTTTATTTCCCTTTCCATGAGTTGTGCCTTGCATGTGGTAGTTCCTTTACTCCAAGAAAAGACTCAAGACAAAGTCTCTTCCCTTTCTCATAAAAGTCTCTTCCCTCAAATTCAGGTATTGAAAAGTCTTCTCTTAAGGGGAAAAGAAAAGAAAAAAGAAAAGAAAAGAAAAGAAAAGAAAAGAAAAGAAAAGAAAAGAAAAGAAAAGAAAAGAAAAGAAAAGAAAAGAAAAGAAAAGAAAAGAAAAGAAAAGAAAAGAAAAGAAAAGAAAAGAAAAGAGAAAAGAAAAGAGAAAGCTTTGTGTCTAGCCCATCTATTCAGTGTGCTGATCTCAGAGCATCTTATAGAGTTGGCAGTTGCCCTCCAACTTATATTTGGCTCAGCTCCATGTGTTTTGCAAGGACAAACATGACTTGAGTGTTGGGATATTACTAACACTGACACCCTTTTAGAGAACTTTTGCTAGCCACTGGATGCTAACTGGAGGTACCCAGGTAACTATAAAAATCTCCATCTCCTGCTGATAGCAAAGAAAAGCTATATGAGGTGGTACCAATAGCCTATCTGTAGTGCCATTACTTAAAAGCATATTGAAGCATATTGAATCCAGATAAAATATAAGAGGAAAATGTTGATCAGGTGTGGTAATTAGGTAGTTGATGGTTGTAAGAACTTGAAGCACTTGTGCTATCAATTGTTTACATTAATGAAAGAATGCTTTCAATCTTATTTTAACTTTCTTCCTGCTCATAAATCCCTATCAATTGTAACTGAGTTTGTGCCGGTCAGTGAACTAGTATAGATGACTGTTCATGATTCCTGGTGTTAGTTGAGGGGACGCAGCCTTCAAGAAACAAATTAAAATGTGAGCCACTCTTAAAGTGATGCAGAAATTCTCAGAATCCTTACCCGGAGGGACTAAAAGACTTCTGGTAAAGTCTTAACAAAATATTATCAGAAAATTAAATACAATGCCTTGTTAGATGCAGTTTGAGGATATTTTACTGTTTCCTGTCTCATATAAATCCTTAAATAAAAGTAAGAAAGAGATAAAAAACAATTAGATGATGCACTCTTAGTAATAAAATATATGCTAGAAAACAGGAATGCTTTTAGCATCCTACCCTTCTAAGAAAGGACATAGATTTTGATTAAAACATTGGATATAGAGAAGTCATTGCCAGTATATGAAATGGGCGATAAAGTATATTAAATGCAACCATAAGCAACATCATCAGATCTATTCCACCAATGCGAAACCTCAAAGTGAATTGATTGCACTGAAATGTACATTTCCAAAGAGAATTCCTTTTTCTCCTTTTGACAATAATATACATATATATACATATGTAGATATATATGTATATAAGAACTCAGATTGTGGCCGTCCTTGCCTATAACAATGCAGAGTTTAATCTTATGCAGAAATTACATCACTTCTCCCATCATCAGGGATAAATTCTATAAGTAAAGATTGTTATAAAATGGTTGGCCTATTCCTCAGAAGAAAGTAGGTGTGTTTTGAGAGCTTTTTTGTCTCTTGCATGACCATGATTTTTTTTGACTATGACCAGGTATTATTTAGAAAAAAATTCAGAGTAGTAAATATGCCATACATAAATTCTTGAGAAATTTTCCCCCTGAACTCTCAACACATACACAGATTTGGCTCTCTTTGCTGGACAATAAAAGTGGAAATAAATTCCCAGTTAGAGTAACTGTGAGAATTTATGCTAGCTGAAGCTTTTTCACTTAGCTTAGAGACATTTAGTACTGATATCTCCTGCAATATCCTGATTGTATCACATTACGTGCTGGCAGTGAATCAGGAGAGTTATCCTATTTTCCACTCCTGGAACACCATAAAAGTGAAATAACTTATTTACTTGACTCTTTGATATACTAAGTATAGTTTCAGGTATGTTAAGATATTGCAGCATTGTTTCCCATCTCAATGATAAATTCCTTTTAATAACAGATAAGTGCTAAATTCTGCATTACTCTCTATCCACAGCTTGCTTTAGTTATGAACTTTTGTTCCCTAGAGATTTTTTTTTTCCTTTGAGGACTGAGAGAAAGAAGCAAGAAATGAGGAGAGAGAAGTGGTACAGGGAAGCTCAAGAGTTTTGTGACATAAGCAGGAGTGTTAATTCAGAGATGATCTTAAAAAGAACTTTCTACCATATCTCCCACTTTATTTTGCAGATAGCAACATATGTCTTCTTCCAGTGAAAAGCCTTGTCTCCAAATATTAATTTCTGCTGAAATTTAGCAGACTCAGATATACTGGCTAAACCTCTCCCACCCATCACCCTGAGTGAATTTTAGGTTGGAAGTGCCTGTTTGGCTTGAGCAGTTAAATGTTAGTGTTTTTACCAACACAACTTATTTTGACTTAAATGGGTTAGAACATGCACTCATAAGCCATTTGAGGTATTGATCTGACAAAGCAATGATTTCTGACAGAGCAGAAGCTATAACTGTGGTAGAACTGTGATCCCTTCGCATAGGAATACAGTGACTTCCAGAACTTATCTTCGCCCACAGCTTAAAGGGTCAAGCCAAAATGTATATAGAAACAGTAGCCTCTGTTTTAAAAAGAAAAGTTTCTTGTTATCTGTCTTCTGGGTTTTGGTCTGCCTTTCTAAACCATGTCCTAGAGGGATCTTGCCTGTCGGTCTGATTTCTTCTTGCACTGACCAGAAATGCCAGCAGATAGACTTACATACAAGGACTCTATTGCTTTTATGTCTCTCCTGGATATAAAACACTCTTCCTAAGTCTGCTCCTATTTCTGAATTGAAAGGAAACACTTCAAGAAATTCTGAAAAAATCCAATTCACTTCAAAGTTCAGATTCAGAGTATTCAGATGATAAAGTATATATATTCAGTCAACATAGGTGGACAGCCATTTTTTTTTAGAAAAGTGAAGGTCATGATTCATGATGCAACTTTTAATGAAGCATTTGATCATGTTGGATTTCTCTTTTAATTTGTCTCTCTTCATTCCTCTGCTCTTCTTGCATGCAGTGTTACAATTAAAATTGAAACTCATCTTTCAGAAAATTTGTAAAAATGAAGTTTTATTTGTTTATGATGATATCTAATAATATCTTGTTAAAGCAAGGTTATATTTCATTTGAGCAGTGCATTTATTGTTTCTGTTGGTACATGTCTATGAAGAGCTTTGTAAAGACAGAGAAGTTATTATGTGACCCAAAGCAACCCTAAATTAGAGAAGAGCAGAATTTTTCACAAGAATATATCCTAAAAATTTGAGAAAATGCACAAAGTGTCAGAAGTCTATGAAATTTGTAAATATTCAAACAAAATGACCATTCCACTATTGTTAGCTGTTAGATAATAATTATTTTATGTTACACTATCAGCAGTTGCTAAGTGATACTGCTTCTGATATTGCAGGGAGAGGAAAACATCCGTTGTCTTTATCTGAACTGATCAAAATATACATTCATGTCATTAGTATGGTGCCAAGATAATATGGCAGATACGAACCCCATGCTTTAGTAGAACATACTAGATCAACTTTGATACTGCATTATGCAGTAAATTATATATATTTTTGCATGTTTGTATGGGTTTTGATCAGTTGAAAACATCTGTTTATCAGCTTATCTCTACTCTCTGAGGTTCTGACCTTGTACTCAGTGTGAGCTGTCTAGATGTACAAGCATTATAAGACATGTTCTGAATTTTCCAAGCAGGCAATGAGAATGATTCTGTATCTAAATCCATGAGGGTGCTGTGATGCATCTTGTCTCCCAGAGCAGAATTAGGTATTCCTACTTTCAGTCATTTTTTCACAGGGATAACTAAGTTTGGATAAGTGTGTGTTTTCATGCATATTAGTGGGTGCAGTAAAAATGAACAATAAACAGTAAATATGAAAAATGTATTATTTCCTTCACAGAATCAGAAAATGGTTGGAAGGGACCTCTAGAGATCATCTAGCAACCCTGCTGCTCAAACAGGGAAGCAGGGACACCCAGAGCACGTGGCACAGGGTGGCTTCCAGGCAGGTTTTAAAGATCTCCAGAGGAGACTCCATAGCCTCTCTGGGCAGCCTGTTCCAGTGCTCTGCCGCCCTCACAGTCAAGAAGCTCTTCCTCATATGGAGATGGAACTTCATGTGTTTAATTTTTCACCCATTACCCTTGTCCTGTCAGTGGACTATCCTTGCCACTTCCTTAGATCACTTCTTAGAGGATTTAATCAGATTATGTCCTTTTTTTTTTTTTTTTAAACTCTTTTATAATTACAGAATCTCTCAAATTACCCGAATTCTCCAACCTGAGAAATGAAACGGTCTTCTTCATGCTGTTTATTTCTCTTTATTGCTTGTTTATAGTACGTCGGAGTTTTATTTACACCTTTCAGAAAACGAGGCTGTTATCTAATTCATAATCTTATCTTATTGAGGTTTCTGTGTGTGCATACGCTCTTTGTTTCATTAAATCAAACTATAATCTGGCTGGAACTCAAAGGCACAGTATGTGGATATTTTTCCCCTAGCATCGTCATTTTTAACTTTTACACAAGTCCCTATTATACAGGTTGTTTCAGACTCCCAGAATAGAATTTTCATGCTTTGATTGTTTAAATGAAAGGTTTGTACTAAGTAAGTTCTACAAAATGGCTTGGATTAAGAAGGTGCAAATAACTTGTAAGTCAGAATTTCATAATAAGAATGTCTTCAAATACCATTTCAAATTGACTTCCATTCAGCTGGACAACATTTTGAAAGACATTATTTTTTGTTCACTTGCATTCTTCTCACGAATTGGTGAACTACTGTGTCAACATTTTATGTATAAAATTAGTAGCAGTGGTTTTATTTATTTATCTTCTTGTTTATTTTAGTTGACTGTTTGCATCATAGGAACTTAACGATGAACTTAAACATAGTTGACTTCACTGCCAAGGGACCTTAAAAGAAATTGGAAAAAAAATGTTTTCAGCACCATGTGGATGCTTCAGTCAACTGGTCTCTTGCCTGAAGACCTTGATAAAATGCACGGGGGTACTTCCAAAGAAAACAATGGCAATAAGAATGCCTGCAACCAACTGCTGGCAGATATAGGACTAGAATTGCATGTCTCCCTGATCCTAAATTATCTTACTTAAATTCAACTTTTCAATTTAAAATTCAACTTCTTGGGGAAAAAAGTTTGTCCATTTCATTTTTTTTTTTTTGACAAAAAGTTTACTTCAGTAGAATCCATTGATTTGCACTACACGGATCTATATAACTTCATCTGGCTCTGTGAAACTTTTGCCATCTCTGCTATCTTTTCCAAGGTTTGTATTTTTGACTGGCCCATCATATTTTTTTCTATTACATACCTAAACAAATTCTGTTTTATGTATTATCATCTTGAGTTGCTTGCACAAAGTATTCACATGACCTGAATTATTCACCTTCTAAGTCATTTCCACACTTCTGAGGCGAGATGTTTTGTCCCTGAACAAAAACATCCTTTTTTGATATTACAATTAACCTAAAAAAATAAAATGAAGACACTCTAAAAAAAAGTTGCATTTTGATGTATCAGTACAAGAAGAATGACATAAATTCTCTGTTGCTTGTTTTTGATGATCTTACAGCTTAAGGCAGCTGTACTGCCATGATAATGTCTGAGTTTCTTTGTCGCTCAGCAGTAGCCAAGGGTTCCATATCCATCTCTGATAGAATGAGCCTGTCCAGAGCTTCTTCATCACATTAGGGCCAGCTTCTGTATGACTGTACACCAAATTCTTTCTGCTTATTGTCCTGAGACTTATCCTCCTCTTTGACCTTTCCATTCATCTTTTGACTGATGTCTGTTGATATGATAGCACAGACTTGTTTCAGTCCAGCAGGTCTGAGAGGGAAATGGAATATATACATAAAGGTTTTAACCTAACCATCGTATACACTGAAAACAATCTCTGCAGTCACCTTATTTGTTGCTCCTTCTGATATTTGGAGAGAGGATGCCTCCACCCGGCTAAAGACAACAAGGACAAAAGCTGGCACTTGCCTCTGAATACCTCTTTCTTCTCCTTCTCTTGTTCTTGAAAACCTGTCCTCATCTCAGGCTTTCACCCCTGGGGTAACAAGATCAGATTTTCCTTTGCATCAGGAAAACCTTGAGCAGGTTTTGCTTTGTGACACTGTTGGAACAGTTACCTTTGTACCTGCTAAGGGTTCCTTATATTGACTAACTGGTTGCTTGTACTTTTCCCCTTTTGCTTAGCAGCCATTGACAGTTGATTTTCAGTTAGAATTAGCACAGGTATAGCCCATTTTTCTGGTGCACAAAACTTGCAGGAGCAAGGTTAAAAACGTCAAACTCATTATTAATGGTTAACTTCATTTTTTAAAAAAATGTTTTGCAACATAAAGAATAAATCAGTTTTATGCTAATGAAAAATAAGAGCTAGACAGTTCACGGTAATAAGGCTGACTTCAGCAAGGCTTCAAAAAACCCTGTTTAAAAGGCAAGTTCTTTGTGAGTTGCTTTCATATACAAATGTGGTATCACATACTGTGATTTTATTTTGTAATTTTTGTACCAGTATACAAAAAGAAATCTTAAAACACAAGCAGAAATAATTAAGACACTTTCAGACTCTCCCTCAGCACTGATAGCTGTGCCTTAGTGGTGTTTTCTGTTTATCAATGGTTCTCAGGACAGTGTGTTCTTAGCTTCCACAGCTCCAAAACTTGACAATTGAGAAAGAAAAAAATAATCTGTATTTTTCATGTGCTCTTATTCATAATAACAAGCAAATACTTAAAAGAATTGCTGGAACCCGTGTGCAATACTGAAACTCTAGCGCATTTTCATGAGAGGCAAAGAACAGCACAGATTAGCCGCTAGATGCCTCTCTTTCCTTCTCGGTTCATCCCAATAGCTGTGGCAGCCATCCTGCTCGTGATAATACAGCCATACATCAAAAAAACTCTTCCAAAATAACTCAATGCCTGCACGCTCTGCAGGGTTGGCTGCATCTTCAGTATTTGTTAATACCATCCTGTGTCCATATACATCTGTCAAGAATCAGCATACTGAAATGTTCCCTGTCTGAAAAATTGGGAACAGTTTGGCAAACTGCTGTCAGAACAGGTAGTTGAAGATTAGGGTACATGTGGTGGCCTTTTTGTCCTAAGACGCCTTTTAAATAATGAACTGATACCTAAGGTTCACTAGTTGTGCTGTTATTTTAAAGGATGACTTGGCATTTCCATTTAGGAGCTTTTGTCAAAACCCTTTTCTCATTGCGTGTTAAAATGCAGAAAGGAGGAGAAGGTATCCCCGGAAAGGACCATGACCTTTAATTAATCATGACCTCTTTGTCTCATCCTTTGATTTTTTTTTTAATAGAGAATACACAAATTTGGTTATCATTTAGGTATTTAAAACTACTCTGAATCGATTCTCATCTACAAGATGGTTTAATAATTACACTTTCTGGGAACATGTAATTCGGGGAAAAGAAAGCTCTGGGAAAAGAAAGGCTTGCCTGTGGTCATCACTTTGACATAGATGCCCTGGTAAGTTTGATCTTTCTTGCATTTCACCTGCAAAACCCAGCCTGATATTGCAGAGTGATACATTGGTTGAGGGCAATGGTGTGTAGCTACTACAGAAATAAGCAGTAGGTGCTTTGGTAGATCTAGTTTTCCATGCTGCAAGAATAGGGCACTATCTTGTTACACGATGTGAATGCAGCTAGTGAACTCAGAAGAGTTCGGTCTTCTGCAGTGATGATTCAAAGGTGACCAGACATTCAAAGAGATTTTTCTCCTCTCAGACCAAAATATCTGGGTAATATTTGTTCTTTATAAATTTGTATGTAACTGAGATTAGCTATGCAGGTAGGAAATTAACTTCAATGGAAATTAAACTCTCGTTAGTAATGAGTCTGTTTCCTGGAGGGGTATTTTGACTATTGCTTGTGGAAAACAGTGCAGATAACTTCCTGTCAGTAGGGAAATCAGTCCTACTACTATTTTCATTTGGTGTTATTAATAATAATGTTTTAATTTTTGACAGCTAGGAATTTAGGTCGTTAGTGTCTGTGAGTATATTTCTCAGAATTTCCTGGTCTTAATTGCCTGTGTTTTAATCCAATGCCTTCTGTTCCAGCACATTTATTCTTCCTGTGACGGTCTGCTTCACACATCCTGCCCCAGGCTCAGAGAGGCTGTCAGGAAGCTCCTGTCCAGGCTGTGGTCTAGCAGTGTCAGTCCAGCTACAAGGAAACACAAGGGATATTGAAGCTTCCAGCCTCTTTCTGTGTGCAGGAGGGGCAAGCAGACAGACGGCATACGGAGAAACACTCGGTCTTCAGGCAGTCTCTTTATTTCCGGGCACGGACACAGCTCTGCCACAAGCACCGATCAAGCAAATCGGCCTGGAGCAGTCACAGCTCCCTGCACTGACATGTCTTATTTGGAGCAGGCTAAGGATGGTGGCAGGATTACAGGGGACAAATTTCAGCCTTCAGGCAGTCAGCAAGATTTCAGTGCAACCATGATGAAAACGGGCAGCAAGCTCGAGGAGGGAGGATTCTTTAACATTTCTCAACGTATTGGGTTGAATCTGTGCTTGGAGCGCAGCAGTGCCCAAGTTGCTCTCCTGAACTGCAGTTGTGTGTCTGGAGGTAACACAATGACTTCAGCCCTCCTGGCTTCACTTCATCAAGGCCACTTGACTCCTATCTGACATGCTTCTGACAAGCCTGAATTATGCATGCATAAGGCATTTATGTGCCAGGTCCTACTGAGGAGATACCATGATTGTTATAAAATGTGAAATATGTTAGTTTTTTTATGGGAAGTAAAATTGTGTGATTGAAACACTGTCCAGGGTCTCAGCCTCTCTTGCTGGACCTGAAAAATGTCTTGCTGGGCATTGCAAAGTCGACTTACTGTGTATTAGGAAAGTACTGGCCTGCAGCATAGTTTTGTTTCAATGTTTTTTGGTGTTTATCAAGTTTATTCCAAGATTTTGGGCAGAACTGAGTTGCTCCACATATCAGGAAGCTCAGAATTAAGAAGAGGATGAGGAAAAGGCAGCCAAGGCTTTGGAATATCCCAAGCGCACAATTTCTGCTCTGGATTTCTACAGTTCATTCCAAGTGGTCTCTCAACCTGGACCAAAACCTGGATTCAAAAAACAGTATGAGTTTGGGCCTTGACTGTCTTTGAAAAGTCATTTCATTATAATAAGACAGTAGGATCAAGTCTGCATATATTACTTGAACTTGGAGAAACTTAGTTATCTGAATCTACTATAGAGCGTAGTTTTTAACATTCAGATATAAAATACTGTTGCAAATGTCTGGTGGAATGCACATTGACATTTCAGTCTCTCTATTTAAAGGTTTGAGCATTTTTATTTTGAAATATTTCATTCCCCATCTTGGGATGAGATGGGCAAGCTATTTGGAAGGTTCAAATATTTAATTCCTGTTAACTGAGAAACTGAGGAAATGGAACATCCATGCTCATCTTGGGAACATACCTACAAAGTGAATTATAGCAGCTTGTTTTCCTGCTTCTTTACAGTAAATCATAATAAACATTAACAAACGATACTACCTCTACATAAGAAACATTTTTCCTTGTAATTTCTTAGCTTTGGTTTCCTTCCTTCCTTCCTTCCTTCTTTCCTTCCTTCCTTCTTTCCTTCCTTTCCTTTCCTTTCCTTTCCTTTCCTTTCCTTTCCTTTCCTTTCCTTTCCTTTCCTTTCCTTTCCTTTCCTTTCCTTTCCTTTCCTTTCCTTTCCTTTCCTTTCCTTTCCTTTCCTTTCCTTTCCTTTCCTTTCCTTTCCTTCCCTTCCCTTCCCTTCCCTTCCCTTCCCTTCCCTTCCCTTCCCTTCCCTTCCCTTCCCTTCCCTTCCCTTCCCTTCCCTTCCCTTCCCTTCCCTTCCCTTCCCTTCCCTTTCGTCTGTGAGCTGTCACAACTTTTTCCCATACCAGCACAAGACAGCTTGTGCCCACAACATTGCTATTTGGATTATATAAAGTGAATGCCAGGTTTGAATAGCTATTAAACAGAATTATAGTACTTCCCTTTTAATTTAAACTTCTGAGAAGATATGCATGTCAATGCTTTCATCGTCCAGAGATAACAACAGCTTGAAGAGGGAGGACAAGTATTCAACAGAATATTAAATGATGAATAATTATGGAAGCTCTAATTCCCTGTATTCCGACTGCTATTACAACCCATAGCAACTGTTCAAAAACCAAGCATAGATGACATAGACTTCTTTTGTTCTGTTTTGTTTTGCTTTGTTTTTGTGGAGGAGCTTTTTTATTTGTTTGTTTGATTGATTACTATTATATACTATGAAAACAAACATTTATGAGAATTGCTCAAAGTACTTGGAAACCTAGGCTAACAGCGAAGAGATTAGCAATTAAAAAAAAAAAAAAAAAAGGAGTCATTTGAAACATTGAAAATACCATTTGCCTCTTACTCTAGTTGTTATTTTTCTTGGACTTACTGAGTAATTCCTTAGCATATGTAGACAAGGCTTCTCAAAAGTGATTTGAAACAGTATGAAACAGTATTTCCTGAGACTGGACGAAATTTCAGGGACAAGACTTTCAGTTACAAAAACATATTCATTTGAGGAAAATAACCTACAATAACATGTAAAAACGTACGTTCAGATTTGCAGCGCTACCATCTCCTGAATGAAATATGCCACGTAAACATGAGGATATCTATGTGCAGTTTATGGAGTGCTGCTGATACAGAGTGAGACTGAAGCCAAGCACTGCAGCATGTGGTATGTCACTCAGAGCAGCTCAAAGAAACTAGGCCATTTCCTCCCTCAGTTCCTCCAGTCCCATTCGCACACGTTTCTGGGCCTGCTACGCTGCTCATTCGCTTTGGACATGAGCCAAGATGAAATTCGGGCTCTGACTGCAGGGCATCCGGTGATCTAGTGACCATGTGTAATCCTTGAGCTAGAAGCACTTAGCTTAAACCAGACTCTATCTCATGATGCCATGAAAACACTGCTCTTTTTCACTGCTCACTGCCTGGCACTATGTAGTCCTTGGTCCAGGGTGAGCTGTACTGATGACTTGCTCACATTAAGAATTCCAGAGTTGTAAATCCTAATGCCTTTCTCCTCCCATCTCTGTATTCCTCCTGTTCAGGTTCCACTTGAAAGTGGATTGCATTTTAAAGCCTCTTTGTCTTTTCTCTCAGAGCTGTTTACAGTGAGTGGTCTGTTTAGCGTGAAGAATGATGCCTGTTCCATCGTATTAAAAATTCAAACAATACAATGACAAAACACAACATGTCTGTTTATTTCAGAGGTTGTATGAAAAGAAAGAATCATTTATGACAGGCCACTAAGGGGGAAGATGGTGGGGAAAGCCTAAAATTAACTGAATTTAAATGCAACGTTACACTCTGTCTGAGTAAAAATTTTAAGGTGACGTGGTTAAATAAATGTACATTCTTTGACTGATAAGAACTCAAAGCGAAATGCAGGAGGTACCTTGCAGAGATAATCTATAATTAAAAATAATAGTAATAATAAGATAAAGACACTCACAGATCTGATAAATATTTTGACAGATGAGCTCATGTGGGACAATGGAAATTAGGGTTATGTAACTTCCATTGGCAGTGTTAATTTACAGTGAAAGCCACTCAAGGATCAAATTCAGATATTACCAGCTGGCAAGCATACCTCTTTCTTAAGCAGCATGTCAATACAGGCTTTCATAACGACAGCACAGACACTTTTGGATCCTCTGGCAACTGGTAGAATCATACACACATATGGGCAGCCCAAATTCTTCCTATCATAAAGATCTCAGAATTGTTCTTAAAGGAGATAATAAACCTATACATATATGCATTTGTCTGTGCGTGTACTCAGTTTAAGAATTTGAACACTGAATGAAAGAACACTGAGTATCCTGAAATGTTTTACTTCTCTTTTGAGGATATTTTTAAAGTACTCTAGGTAGCTTAGAAAAGTAATTTCTAGCTAAAAATATGCAGCTTCCATTTTTAAGGGTATAAACGAAACACAGGTTGTGCAAATGGTTCCCTTTCCAAACACACGAATTAAAAAAAAAAAAAGTGCTCCAAAAGTAGCCATGGAACTCTTGCTGTGTTTCTTATGCCTAAGTCCTGCTAAACCAGGACTCTGCCCTTGGCTTCTGGAAGACTGAATTGAGTTTGCAGGGCAGAATCTGGCAGCAGCAGCGGCCAGCTCACTTAGCAGCATGAAACGCTGCCCTTTTCCCTGCAAAACCCTTGTGGCAGCAGTGGCAGCAGGAATGGGACCAGCTTTCCAGGTTTATTGCTCACCATGTTCTTCCCTCCTCTGCCACGTGTTGCTGTGACAGGAATGGTCTTGGTCTGGTTCATCCTCATTGTAGAAGAAAGAAAGCATATCACGAAGACTATGCTGCAGATTTAAAACCGGTTTAATTTTGCAGACAAATTCTCTACCTTTCTCTACCAATTTTCTACCAACATCTTTAAATTAATATTATTCTCCTATTTCCCACTAAAGATCTGAATGTCACTAACACTTGGCAATCCAAACAGACATTGGAGCTCTCCTAGGTATTTTTTTCTGTTCAGATTCTGAAAAGGACTCTTACTTGCTTGCAGGTTCTTCTTTAATATACAAAGAAGTGCTTTTATTTATTTAGTCTGGACAACTGCAAGCAGAAGAGCTTAGCTAAGTAGACAACATGATTTTTTTTTGTATTTCATATTGACCGTGGATTTCATTCCAGGAAAACTTTTGTTAAATACACAGCCAGAGAAAAATAAAAAAACTCAAATAGAATGAAAAGAAGTTATGATGGTTCCACACTGGAAAGTTTTCTATCTGGATTGCAACACATTTAAAGCTGGCAGTCTTCAATCTTAAAAATCTTCACTAAGCCTAGAGCTTTCATTAAAAATATTTTGCAAATGAAAGACCTGTTTTCTGAAGCCTTTTTTTGTTGTTGTTGTTTTTAATCCTTGTCCAGTTTAAAGTTTGAAAAAAAAAAAAACAGATTTCTCTGTCTTCCTTTTTCCATTTCATCTATCAAAAGAGTGACCTACATCCTAGAGCTCCTGCCTGCATCCTGAATGGACATATTTATAGTAACTTCTGCCTATTCTTTCAAAAGTTGAAAATCATAAATGTCATTCAACCACATTTAGGTGTTTCTCATATAAACTTTCTAAATCCTTCAGCACTGGCTTTGTTTTACACTTCCTGCAGTCCAGGATGAAAATCCAATTGGCTTCAGAGCACAATCAGTTAGTCTTCTGCTCAAGGGACTTTTACAAAAAGCCTTTGTTTCCAACTGCAATACAGGGCTGCTGTTGGAACAGATAGGAGTTAACACCAATGGTGCTTATGCAGAAAGCAAAGAAGTGCTGGAATGAGGCTGTGAAAATCCTTCCCGTCAAAATCTTCTGTCAGATTAGTCTGAAGAACCTCAGTAGAATATGAGTGTTAATAATAATGTTAATAGCTTAAGTGCCATTTTCTTTCCACTGTTGCTCCATGAGGACTGAGTCCATCTTTTTAATACATTAGTATGCAAATAAAAATTTCAACTTTTCAAATCATTGTTAAAACCTCACATCCATTCTATGAATCTTTGGCCACAGGGTTGGCTTTTCAAAAAAAAAAAAAGGAAAAAGAAAAAGAAAAAGAAAAAGAAAAAGAAAAAGAAAAAGAAAAAGAAAAAGAAAAAAGAAAAGATTACATTACACTGAGAAGCTATGAAAAAAAAATTAATTAGCTCACACAAGTATTGCCATGCATGTCCAGAGAAATGATGAATAACTCCATGGTAAATGTCATACTGGGAGCAGAGTTCTTGCAATACCGTAATTCTAATTATCAAAGTTAATTATAATTTAACTTTCCAAGCAGTGTATGAAACTCTAGTTTCCTGTGCAAGTCAACTTTGAGGAAGAGCCCAACTCAGGAAAGAACCTGCTTTGGAGGCTCCAATAGTCTATTAGCTGTTGCAAAGAAACATAGGAACTAAGGTTTTTGTGTGGGGAGATATGAGGAATAAAAATGCTTAGAGAACAACAAAAAGCCAGGAAAAGATGTATAATTTTCCAGCTTTTAAACTCCAGATAATTATCAAACTGCAGCCCTTCCTGCTTAATGATAATGCCTCTTTGGTTTATGAGTGCTAATGACTGTCCTCTTACTTTTCTAAGAGCTTGTTATATGGTGGTGGCTGCTTTTTATGTTCCTTATGTTTATGTTCCTTTTTATGTTGTTGTTGACCCAGGTAAGCCCAAATCTATACCAAAATCTCTTCTATATTTATCTTTACTATTCACATACTTGGGAGGCATTTACCAGTCTCTGGTGCTTTCAAGTCTCTGTGTAATACAATCCTTTTCATAGGTGCATCCAGCTCTCTTTATCATCGTTCCCTTCTCTTGCGTGGGAGCTGATCTCACCCTGGAAATTTCTCATTCCCAAGTGATAATCCTAAATTTTCCTGGATGACACTCCCGCTAGCAAGACATAACACAGCTTGCATTTGCTACTCGGGCGCTGCCAGCAGAGCTGGTTGCTGCCAGGCAGGACATGGCCACCAGGCAGGACATGGCCACCAGGCAGTCCAGCCGTGGGCTACAGTGAAGCAAGTTCTTAGAAATGAAAGCACATTAGTGATGTAGTGAATGCTAAAGACACTATGCTGTTTCCTATCTGTTCCATTCTTTCAGTAAAGCCAAATCTGCAGTCTCTGTCCTTGGAGATATTCAAATCCCAAATACGCATGATCCTGGACTATGTGCTCTTGGTGAGTCTGCTTGAGCAAGGGGGTTGAAGTGGATGGTCTTTAGAGGTCATTTCCAACTTTAAATGCTCTGAGCTTCTATGATTCACAATTCTGTAGTATCAAAGCAAATATCATGTCACTAAGATTTGTATGTAAAAAATAACAGCTTTCTCTTTCTAAGACAATGCTTTCCCAGTTATTCATGCTGGTGAGGCAAGAAAGGAATTGCTATTCAGTAAAATGAGATTTTTCAGTTCTAACCAACCAGCAGATGTTTTTTCCCCTTTTATAGCTATATAGCTCTGTTTAAATCACACTTGAAAATTTCTCCATGCCCTTTCTGTCACTGGGTAAGTCTGATTCAGAGTTTAGACAGATAAAAATCCATCCGATATCTTTTTTTTTGTGAAGGCTCTAAAGGTTGAGAGAAATCCAGCTGTTTGTTTCCATGTTACCCTCTCCCATTGGTGTGGAAAACCTCTGTGATCAGCAAACTGACTGTCTTTTGTATGATTATATCTCCATTTACAAAGATTAAGCAAAATTTAGATGAGTTTGTCCTATGACTGCTCAGGTTCAGTGGGCATATGAGTGAAAAATGAGAAGGAAAAACTAAGCAACAAAGCCAAGCATGGAAGAGCAAATCTTTAGAATATAAAGTATATTATTTTAAAAGAGGAGCCCAATATGAATTACTTAAAGCATGTTAGAAGTGCAGTACCTTGATATTAGAAAAGCATTCTATGGTGATACTTGTCATAAGAGGTGTCTTTTTCATTTTTCACTTTAGAAGCTGAACACAAGCTAACTCTCTGGGAAGTAAAAAAATAAAATAAATGAAATTCTCAAACTTACAGGCTTAAACATTTACCGCAGCTGTAAAAAACGATGAGAAGAACCATAAGAATCATACGTAGAACCTGAAACCAACAAACTGACACAAAATGAAGTGCGTTCTTGCTCATTTTTGTTTATTTTTTTTCTCCCTTTTTTAAGGAAGTTAAAGAGCCACTTGTGTAATATATGCAAGGTTATTGTGGTTATTGCTAAGTCTTAACAGACATTATACACACTTTTAAAAGAGATTTCCCAATTCCACTCACACTATTGGACTCTGAGCACTACAGTCTCTGTTACATATTACCAAAGACAGAGACAAAAGTTGGACCTTACTTCTTAGGGAAAAAAAAACCCTAAAGACTGTGAGGGGAAATGAGGACTTCCCCTCACAACAAAGCTGAGGTCAAGCTTGCTTAGCAGATGTCTCAGGTGATCCGTGGCAGTTGAGCATCAAGCTGCTGCTGGCAGAAATGGAGCTGGTGTCAGTAACATCAAAATCATAGGACAGGCCAAATATAGTTGTGGTCCTAGGATATTTTTCCCAGTGGATTCTTCAAAGTGTCTAACAGTTTTTTCCAGACAGATGTCAGGTAAAAAAGCTTTTGTTTTTCCGTGAAGATACGTGCAGCAACTGGCCAGTTCTATGCTAGGGATCCATTTGATATGACAATGGTCCTGTGTGAATTTTAAAATTTCTGCATGTTAGAGGACAGTTTCTACAGCATACGTGCTTAGAGAGAATGAGTACAGCCATAGCATTTCCATATAAAGCCAGTCCAGTGGTCTAAAAAAATTATCATAGTTACAGAAAAGAAGATTTTCTTTGCTTTTATGGATGTTACATAAGAAATCTGGGATCATTGAATTCAGGGAAGCCAGAGAACTTGAAATTCCTGTTAAGATCTCGGTTAATTTCTAAATCTGCCATCATGAAGAACACAATGCCTACATAGTTTTAAGCCCTGCCATCCGTAGTTCCAAACTTGTAAGCATCACTGTGTAGCACCCTAATATTGTATCATTGTCTTAAACTTAGACATACATGAGTTGGGGTTTTTTAATTATCTGTTTAGCTTGGCTATTGATACCAATTAGTAGTGCTGGATTGACACCATGCTATGCTCGTGTGTTTGCCTATAATACGTACAGACTCATGAATTATTAAGCATTGCCTGCTGCTGCAACTAAACGTATTGATCCACCTATACAAATGGACATGGCATCCTCAGATTAGCATATACACTTTCTTAGCGAGTAAGTGGGTCTTAGCTTGCCCTTAGGAGAGTTGGAGAACACCCACTGCCACAATATTAAACCGCTCTGCTTCAACTACTACAGCTGGAAAAGCTAAACAGATTGCTTTTGCAATTAGGTTGATAAAAAGCCTTCAGAGAAATGAAAACTATTTGTTCTCTTCTATAACTCCGAACTGAGAATAAGACCAGATGTACAAAATTCCCTGTTTGGCACTCATAACAACAACCAGGATTATGGACTCCTCTGTTTTAAGCACGTCATATGGATTAAATTTATAAAACAATCAAAGACGGAACACATGTTTCTATGAGATCAATTCATTCTCACCAGTTTTGGTTCTATTACAGAATTTTCTGAGACAAATGTACCAGGGAATTGCACCACCATCCCAAATGAGAAAACTTTTGTTTTTCCTTACATGAAACAAACAGAGTATATGTATATATATATATATCACCTGAAGTATGCCAGGAATTGACTAGATCATACTGGAACTGGGGAATAAACATCAGAAAGGCCTTTTGAAACCTGTCATATTTTCTCAGGTACCTGGAATGATTTTCTGTCTAAAATTATCCATTTCTTAAAGAAGACAAAATCAGGAAAACTGAAAAATCCCAGAGAAGAGGTTGTTTCTGGTCCTACCCCTTGGCAGATCACAGAATCGCTGGTATTGGAAGGAACCTCTAGAGATCATCGAGTCCAACCCCCATGCTCAAGCAGGGACACCTGGAGCACATGGCACAGAGTTTGGAAGATCTCCAAAAGAGGAGACTCCACAACCTTTCTGGGCTGCCTGTCCTACTGCTCTGTACCTCATACAGAAATTGAACTTTCTGTGTTTTAATTTGTATCCATTACACCTTGTTTTGTCACTGTCCATCACCAAGAAGAGTTCGGCCTCATCTTCTTTACATTCCCCCCTCAGGTATTCCAAGCCTGCCTTTGCAGTGATGATAGTCCCTATTCTCTCTTTCTTTTGTATTATGGCTACATGCATGGACTGTATAACTCAATACAGAACAGGTAAAAAAGAAAGAGAAAGCAAGCCCACATTTATGTGAAAGGATGGTTGTGCAAACATGTTTTCCAATTTGAGTAGCTTTCGTATTACTTTTTTTTTTTCTTCTTTTGCCCATTTAATTGTTCTTTTTCCTCCAGTTTGTCTACTGCCTCTAATCCTGTCACTGCTACCACTGAGAAGAGTTTGGCTCTGTTTTCTTTAACCGCTCTCCACGCCCATCACTTCTTTATGGTCGTTGATAAGATCCATCCTGCAGCTTCTGGTCTCCAAGCTGAACAGTCCCAGCTCCCTCAGCCTCTCCTCCTATCTCATCTCCTCCAACCCCTTAGCCATCTCAGTGACCATAACTAAGTATCAATTGAGTTATGCTAGAACTGAAGCATGTCAAATCACCAACCACTAATGAAGACAGTGACTATTTTGTCTGAACGAGCAGCTCCAATTATGTCTTCTTCCTGAAGAATAAATCTCCAACCATTCTCAATTGGGTAATATGCCTTAATGAATGTAGTAGTAAATGGCTCCCACAAATGTGGAAGTCAGACATGCACCGCTGACCTAGATAAATAAAGGTACTTCACAGAGGCCTGCTGGACCCAGCTAATTACTGCAGTCTCACCCCAAATGATAGAAAAATTACTGTTATCTCCCAAGCTGTTGTTCATATTAGACCCTTCAAGGTCATAATTAATTTTCCTTCTTTCTATTTATTAAAAAAAAATGGTTTTCAGAGTCTATGTGCATATATCTTAAAAAAAAAATGACTCTGTGTATGGAAAATAGCATGGTGAGTATTAGACTTTTTTTTTTAAATAAAATACAATGAAGGAAAAAAATGTCATCCAACTGGGATGGAAATAGGATATTTTCCAATGTGAAAACACCTGGGCTCTGATTCTTTCATTCTCTCGTCCTATGATGAATTTTAAATTTGTTGGCACGTTATTTTGTAGTGTATCGATATATTTGCTGTGCTGGGTGCTGTAAGTCCTTATTTGTGTTTTGAAGGACAAATTTAAAGTCCGCAGTTTGTGCAGAAGACCTAATCTTTTGAGTCCTTTTGGGGAGGGAAGAAGGTAGCTTCAGGTACACCTAAATTCTGAACTCAAGGGAAGGTTAGTTCAGTTCTTTATTTTACTTTTACTGTTTGATATGTCTCTTAATATAGCTAGTCAAGATTTGCATATTCAGTAAACCGTCGGTTTCAACAATGAAAGATTGTAAAGGCTCATATCCATATGTTTCCCATTTATAAATGCATGCTAACGATGTAATAAAAAATATCTTTAGACTTCTGTACCTTGTCAGAAAATCTGCTGGCCTGATTGAAAATGTCAAAAAAGATTATTTCAATTTATACCTAATGTATGCTTGACAAGACTGGGTTGCAGAAAGAGACAGTGGCTCTGAGTACAAAGTTACATTCTTTGAAGACCTTTTTCTTTCTGTTTGTTGTATTTTTATTTTCTCTCTTTAACATTTTAGATGTGCAGGACTCAATTTCATGTTTTTTAGTTCCTATGTAAAATTCTTTGATTTAAATATTTGGTAGTTGTCTTTTCAGAATTTGGCAGCAATGCTGGAAAAGTCATTATCGAAGGGTACAAAATAATTTAGAAATCTTTGATCAGCAGCTTAGAAGCTTTTGTTTCAGCTGACATCATAGCTTCCAAAGAACCTTAGTAGATTAAATCTTATTGCCCATAGAAACTATTACAGAAAGCCTATATATGTCTGCAAATTCTTGAATAATCTATGGAGCATCACCAGAATTTCCATTTTGACCTCAGCCAGTACCTCTTGGGGCAAATAAGGCTGTGCTTGGGCTTTGTCTCTACACCAGCAACCTTCTGGAAGCTCTGTACATGCTACCTCTATTAGTTATCCAAGCAACTGGCAACTTCAGCAGAAAAATGTTATCTTTAAAGCTGAGAGCCAAAAAAATTTCAAGTGTTAGCACCCTTCTTTTTAGCACCTGAAGTTGATTTGGACCCATTTATGTTCCTATCAAAGTGCTTCATGCACATTTTAGACAGTGCTGGTCAGCTTCCAGTTTATGCTTCACTTTTTGTGTGTGTGTGTGCTAAGCACTCACTAATAGAAGCAGAACTTGCAGGTTCTGGCTTCCATCAGCACTTTTTGCCAGCTCAGGCTGATTGGGAAAAAAAAAAAAAAAAATCATGAGGCTTACACTAAACGCAAACGCTTAAATTTGCCTTCTGACTCTGAAATCTGCAAATAGATCATGGACATAATTTCTTCCATACAACCATAAATGTTGGAAATGTACTACATAAAGAAGCACATGCCTAAATTCCTCTCTACCCAGGCTCCCCTTGCCTTTTTTTTTTTTTTAATCGACTGAAAGTCTGTTTTTTGTCTAACTCCTTCTACAACCACACTTAATTCTGTACATTAATTTGATGATCTTCAATGGCCTAGCAATTTCAGAGTGTTTCAACTTGAAATCAAGATAAAAGAGCCATGTTGTTGTCTGTACTGCAGTATTTATCCGCAGCAGCATTCATCAGCTAAAGACTCGGTTTGCTAGGTACCATCTGCTTTATTACCTGGGAAAACTTCATGTCAGAAAGTCAGGTAACATCACTGAGAAGACTGTTACAGCACAATAGTCAAAACATCATTGCCTGCCATAATGAAATACATCTATTAAATAAAAAACAAAGCATAAATGTCTTATGGATTAGTGATTTTGTTTGTTGCAGTGAGGAAAATATAGCTAAAATTTCAGAGTTTGGGGAGAGAGAGTAAGCAGAAGTTTATTATGTTTAGCAATAGGACTGAGTTGTGTAAAAAAGATTATTAGTATATTACAACTCCTGAGGGAAGAGGAAAAGCATGTGGTAGATATATGAGCACTCAGAAGCAGAGAGCACTTTGAGTGTGAGAACATGAGTTATTGCCAAGACTTTACTTCTTCTTAAGAAGCAGGCCTCACCACTTTACTATTCTTCCTTCCTTCCCTTTTTATTTTTTTTTCTTCTTTTCTTTTTTTTAAACTTGCCCGATTTTGTACCATTAGGCAGAATAAAGTAAAATAAAACATGTACACTTTTGGAGAATGAATAACACCACTTGGCTGTTACCACTATTATTAATTGGTCAAAGTAAACTGTTCACATAAAAGCAGAGATGGCCATTAGCCACACAATCCGGAGACCATAAAAATCTCAAAGTTAATGCTCACCCTGTTTTTGAGGAAGAAGCACGTAAATTTGGCTTGTAGGAACAAAAAAAAACCAGACATGCACAACGTTTTGCACTAAGATGCATCACCCATAAGGCTATGTACTCAGGATTAGATTTCTTGATAGGAGGAAGATGCAGATTTACTCTGTAAACAGCTGATACATTAGGCTCATAAAGCTAAGACATGAATATTTTGGCCACGTGTGCCCTCGTGACCAAGAAGGCCAATGGGATCCTGGGCTGCATCAAGAAGAGCGTCTCCAGCAGGTCGAGGGAGGTGATCCTGCCCCTCTACTCAGCCCTGGTGAGGCCGCATCTGGAGTATTGTGTCCAGTTCTGGGCTCCACAGTACAAGAGGGATGTGGAGCTGCTGGAGAGAGTCCAGCGCAGGGCTACAAGGATGATCAGGGGCCTGGAACATCTGCCCTGTGAGGAGAGACTGAGAGAGCTGGGCCTGTTCAGCCTGGAGAAGAGAAGGCTGAGAGGGGATCTGATCAGTGTCTATAAGTACCTCAAGGGAGGCAGTGAGGAGGATGGTGCTGGCCTCTTTTCACCGGTGGCCACCGACAGAACTAGAGGAAACAGCCACAAACTGAAACACCAAAAATTCCACAGGAACTTAAGGAAAAATTTCTTAACAGTGAGGGTGACAGAGCACTGGAACAGGCTTCCCAGAGAGGTTGTGGAGTCTCCTCCTCTGGAGAGCTTCCAAACCCGCTTGGATGCAGTCCTGTGCCATGTGCTCTAGGTGACCCTGTGTTTGCAGGGGGGTTGGACTAGATGATCTCTAGAGGTCCCTTCCAACCTTAAGCATTCTATGATTCTGTAACGTGAATAGCCTAACCACCAACAAAGTGAGGAATCAAAATTGAGTGCACATGCTCCACATTGTACTGATTTCTTATGTGATTACTAAGAGATTGAAAGTTGATGTCTATGTACCCCTGGGACTTCCTGGTTTTCATACCAGTATAACTTGCTACTGTTCTTCATCTCTATGATAAGAAACAGATATAATTGCACAGTGTCCTAAATACATGGTCCCAAATTTCAGGGACAGGGTTGACTACAGCCCAGTGACTCAAAACAAGTAATTTGGAAACACTGTATGAATGGAAAAGTTGTTACTGACATTTTTCCAATTCCAGGGGACAAAGCAGCTACGTGTAGGACTGATGACTGACCTTAATTTACTTTAGCTACATAGCGTCCTTTGTACAGAAAGCATATAAAGCTGGAAGAGGTTCCTGTTAACATAATGTTATTAAAACAGAATATGCTAGTGCTGGTCCTCTCCTGTCTGGGTTATACAAACAATATGCCTTTTCATGAAATAACATACAAACTGTATATGGCTTCTGCTCATGGCAGAAAGTGAATTCCTTGGCGTTTCCCCATAGCATTCTAAGGTTCTCAAATCATGTTCCTTTGCTTTTAATTTTCAAGAAATGAATCCTTATTTTCTTCGGGCTTGCAGGTTTCATTTAGCCTCTAAACGTATTTTATGAAAACACAAAAGGAAGATCTCACAAGAGTTCAGTTGATGCTAGGTCTTCAAGGTAAGCATCTTTGCTTTTGGCTGCTTTGAGAAGGCTGTTTAGCAATTCTGATTGCCATCAGATGGGGATGTTGCACTTGTAGCAACAAAGGTTTCATAATAAAATTCTTATTGAAAACTCAACATGCAATGCATTGTTCTAAAATAGCTATAAAAATACAATCACAGGACCTTGCAAAGGCCACAACCAGAAGTGTACTGCAATGTATTAAAACACAAAAGCATCTATGGGGCTGGAAATCAACTGCAAGCAATCAGCCAGATCTTCGTTGTTATTAATTCAGCAACTCATTCTTCTCAACATATGCAGAGCTAAATTAGAGAGATATTTCAACACAGTCAAGATCATATTTTAGGAAGTTTATGTTAATGAGTTGGCAACTTAGTTGGCAACTTTTGCTAATTGAAAAGCTTAATTTCATCTCTAGAGATAAAAAATTAATTTGCATATTTTCATTTGCTTTTATACACTTTTGCAAAATATGGAGTATTGTAGCATTTCTAGAGTCTGTTTTTCATTACTGCTTTCGGAAAAAGAGTCAAAGTAAGGTACTTGGAAGAGTTTTGGGGTTGTATTTTGTCAGTATTTTTCCTTTCCAAAGTCATAAAATTTACACTAAATTTTTAGGTAGTGGCAATGCGTTTACAGTGATCACCAAGTAAGGTCATATTCTTCCATATGTATCTGTGATTGGTCACTGTGGTTACTTGGATCTTGGAAACAATACAGTTACTATTCAAACACCCAATTGGAGGCTAATAACTTATCTCTTATTCCAGTGGTATAAGTCAAGATTTAAAGCCTACCTTTGTTTTCTGAAGTTTGCTTATTTCCAAAATGAAATTATGTTTTCATGCTAAATACTCCTCAATTGTACTTGAAAAGTACAATTGGAGAATATAAACAAAAATATGACTTTTCATTGAGATCGCAAATAATGGCATAATTTTTTACTACGGAAAATAAAAATAAACATTCGAAGAAAAAATATTTCCCAGTTTTATGTTCTCACCTTTGCATTCAATTCTTTTGCTGGAAGCAGGTGTGCATCCCTTTTATACCCCTTCTAGAGGCAGAGCTGGCCAAGTGAAGGCCTCTTGTCCGAGTCCAAGAACAGCTCCAGCACTGGTGAGAGCTGCTGTAAAGGAGGCTTGAGGTGAGGGATACCCCCCGCGCCTACAGCTGCACCCATGGGTGAGATGCTGTGGATATGCAGGTGTGTGCTACCTGCTTTCCACAGCACAAGAAACTTGTGAACCAGCAGAGGGGAATCCCTACCTTTTACTACATGAACCACCGGGCCTCCCTTCCCCACCACCTCCCCCCAAAAATAGAATAAAATAAAATAATTCTGGGTTGTTACTTCCACAAAATATCTTGCAGACTACTACAGTGAACTATAGCATGACCCTAGTGAGTTAAGTGGAAATCTGTGGAGCAAGGTAATACCACCTAAGCTATTATTATTAAAAGCTTGTTGCTTTTTTTTTTTTTTTTTTTTTTTTTGCTAGTGTTCAGGGAAGACAGGCAGAAATTATTCATAACTATCTGTACTCACGAGGAGAAGAGATTAATAAAACCCACTCTGGATAGACAAAACCATTTTGAAATGTAGCCTGTAATCAGGAAAAGCTTTATGGATCTCCAAAACATACCTTGGTGAACATGTACTAACTTTTGACCAGGCAGTACAACTTAGCACCCACTCACTTGATGCCGGATTTGTGAGAGCTTCAGCTGACACGTGTTAGGCAAGCTATTTCTTGTCTCTGAAAGCAGCTCACGAGCACAGCCTACTTTTGAGGGATTAGCATCTCTCTTCTCAGCTGAGGTCACAGCATAAGAATTAAGAGTAATGAAGCCTTATTATTTGTACTCTTTCAGTTTTTCATAGTCTCTGTGAGCATTTCTGAATTCCCAACGCATACACCTGTACTGATGGCCATCTGTCTCCCTTTCCATCTCTTTTCACTAGAAGTTCATAAACTTCAGCTCCTTTTCAAACTCACACATCTTCACTAATCTAGTAATCCTCCCAGGCCAATATTACCAGCAACAATTACCTTTCTTTATCAAACACTACTCTTCTTTGTATTCTGTAATTTTCTACCAGATTACATTTCTCATTCTCATATCTTACCATTACTATGCTTTGGGCTATTTTCATATTTACTATGCCTTGGGCCTCTGTTACATAACTGTGTTAAGTCAGGTGGCACCCGTGATTATTCGTGCTTGAACTTAATTTTCTCCTTCAATTAAAGCCAATTTATTGGCCAGAGAATCAATTAACTATTGCTCATGAACTACAGCCAAGCTAGAAAAGAGTTTTGAATACACAGAAAAGAGTCCGGAAATACATTAAAATCTGAATGTATTGAGTGTTTCTCTTCCAATGTTAGCAAATATGTAAGCACTATCACTGCTTCTGGGATTACCATAAAATATAGCTGAATGTGGAATGATGGCTGTGTAGTTTAACACACACAATCACAGAGCGGCTGAGGTTTGAAGAGACCTCTAGAGAGATCGTCTTAGTCAACCCCCTCTGCTCAAACAGGGAAACTTAGAGCATGTGGCACAGGGTGGCATCCAGGCAGGTTTGGAAGATCTCCAGAGGAGAGATCTTGTGCTTTAGGAATTTCCAATGGACAGACCCATGACACCTTTGTGATATCCTATATGTAAATCTACTAATGAGGGAAGGAGCCTCCTGTCTGTTTAGAGAAGGTTTATTCTGTATGTCTCAGGGGAAAAAAATAAAGGGCAAAAAAAAAGGGGGGGGGGGGGAAGAAAAGAAAAAAAAAGGAATAGGAGTTAGCACACTATGTGAAAAGATGAACAAACTGGGTAATATGAGGTGCTTGGTCTCACCAAAATCAAACATTCAAGCATCGGAGAATAAGAACTACATGTTTCTTAGCAGTGGTGAGGATTTGACTTTGAATCAAAGTAGATCACACTCCGTATTGCTAAGACTTCAGTCTTAACGGGAGAAAGAAAAGGTCAAATAAGTTCTAGTGCAATACCTACCAATATCA
Organism: Tinamus guttatus; assembly: GCF_059628265.1. Classification (NCBI taxonomy): domain Eukaryota; kingdom Metazoa; phylum Chordata; class Aves; order Tinamiformes; family Tinamidae; genus Tinamus; species Tinamus guttatus. The sequence continues at coordinate 53,630 of NW_028289430.1, forward strand.
TGGCAGCTGGAGATCTGCATCCGGGATGTTTCCAAAGATTTTGAGGTGAAACCTACATTAAAATGGCACTTGAAGCAGATTGGTGTGGAGGTATCCTTCATTAACCAAGTAGTTGCTTTCTTCACAAAATGAATGAATTAATATCAGGCTTAATGATGGATTTTTCTTTTTAATTTCTTATCAGAAAAGGAAATAACACCTCTTAAAAACCATGCCTTTTGGCAGGGAGGAAATTTATGCTTCCTTATGGTTGAGAGTGTTCCAGAATGCTTTCATATCTTTGTAAAGCATGTTGTAGGTAAATATTTTCAACATTTTAAGGTTCAAATGTTTTCTGAAATGTCCTTTAACTATCTTTACGGCCTAAGTGTGCTTACAAATAACTTTAAATATAAAGGAGAGATAAGAGAGAAGAAGGTTAGCTTCTCCCTTTCCATTTGAGAGACAAAGGAGTATACAGGTCAAGCAGGCAAATCTTAATTCAAATACAAAGCATTAGAGAATGGTTGAGGTTGGAAGGGACCTCTAGAGATTATCCAGTCCAAAGAAATTATGAATGCAGTATTTATTATGAATGCTTTTATTATGAATGCTGCACATATTGCAACTAACCTGTCAGGATGGTGCTTACACAGCAGAAGATAGATGCTCTTTTAGGACATTCAATCTCTTTATAGGAGGAGGAGAATCTTCAATTAATTATCCAGTCCCATGTTGCTTCCCATTATGAATTTCTAGGACTGAAAATTGTTTTGATGAAAAATGGAAAGATGTTGTGATTGTTTTTCATCTGGTTATCTCACCTGTCTCATCTCCTGTAGGGAGTTTTTGATTCTCTGTCTTACTTTGAAGATAGATTGCTCACTGTGATCAGAAGTGGCACAGAATATTCCTTACGGCTGTAGAGTGCTTTAATCCGATTTATATAAACATTGTGATGACTGGAGGTTTTGCAGCCTTGTTATTATAGAAATTTAATTCTCTGAATCTGGCTGTCTCTGCCAACAATTATATTCCTTCATTTATAGACAGCACGTGTATTCTTGCACCTCTCAAATATCTGATATGTGGCCACTCAGTGCAGAGTCACCTAAAAACACATCTGGATATGAGACTATGCAGCATTACACTGATATTTATTCCATGAACAGTTTCCTGCATATAAAGCTGGTTAGAATATGAACAAGTGGGAGTCTCCTTAAAACACAGTGCTCATTAGAACTGAAGGTTAAGAATGTGGTAAGACTTTCCTGAACTGATATTTGAATGTGGAAACAAACAAATAACAACAACAACAAAAACTGAACTAACTGATTCACTGTGAAGCTCTGCAAGTAAACCACCTGACTTACTTAGGGCTGTGTGCTGCTGATGAATTCTTCGGGAATCCCTGGAGACCAGATGTGTCCCCTGCATTAGGGAGCTTTCCTGGTTCATCACAGCTACTTTCCCTTGCATACATGTCTTCTTTGTAGACATTGACTGTTCCTTTCTGGATTTCCCTGAAACAGAGATGGTCATAGTAGAGAGAAAAACATTTTTTAGCTGTCGCACATACTCTTAGGACTGAAGAAAAGCCTCTAGAATTGACTAATCAGTCCCTATGGCAGTAATTATTTTCATTTTGCATCCTCTTGTTTGACTCAATTAGAGATATGTTATGCTAACAAAAAATATATATATGACTCATTGATAAATAATTGGTAACTTTATGACATAAAAATGGGAAGAGGACATGTAAACAGCAGGATCTTACAAAACAGAAACAACAATTTTAAAATGAGAGTAACATCTCTCTACATATAATTTAACAGTGCTTTCTAAAATAACTAGCTTTAGTATTTTATGACTCAATATAATGAGATATGGAAGATATTATTCAAACACACACACAAAAAATATTATTTTTCAGAAAAGTCTCTGTAACATTTTTGATCCAATAAAAGTACAAACGTATGTTTTCTACAAGGCTCTTTCTCCTTTTGCTTCACTGTTTCTTATATTCAGCTTTCTAGAATGACATACAAATTGTTTTATAAATGATCTTTGGCATTTTACATGGTTTCTGGAGGCTGCAGAACACTGGTTCTAAGAGACTTTCATTTTTGAATTGCCCATTCCACTATGGTCCCTCCACACAAAGCTCCAAATCATAAATACTGCATGAAGCCTGCTAGTTTTATTGAAGTGATTTGCTTTCCTCTTTCAATTTCTGTTGGACTGAGTCACTTGTAATAGTGACTGGCAAATAGTCTTGGTAGCCCTATATTTCACAGTCTTTACAGACACAGAATGTGAATGATAGTCTAAATAGGCTTTATTTTAATGGCTTTAAATTTCACAGGTATCCCACTGGGATCACAAGGTTCCTGCACTTCTGTCTGACTTGTTCAGAGCACAGCTTCTTGGTGTAGTCTGAGACGATCTTTGTAAGTGCCTTTCTTGCCGAGGGGTGGGAACAGTGACTCATACGGACTAGTTCCTCTGGACCTCGTTGGTTCATGGCGCCTGAGCTGCTGGGATCTCTGAAACTTAGCTAGACATATTATATATTTTGAAAGCTTATGCATGTCATGATAAGATATCCTAACATGGTATCTGCTGCATATGACCAGATTGAATGATTAAATAATTCCTCCATCAATTATTTCATTCCCAGACAAAACAAAAATCCAAGACAATGCCTAACCACCTGGACCCTATTTGGTATCTGTCTTGTAATCATCCTTCATTGAGATATCACCATACACTGGAATGGGAGAAATCTGCCACATGTTTATTATTATCATCATCATTATCATCATTATAACAGGAGAAAAAAAAATATTCTGATTTTTTCAGGGTCAACGTAGGTAAAGGAAGCATAAAAAACCAGTACTGCTTTCATGTTGTTAAACACTTGATTTGTCTGTAAATATCATTGAACTTCCTGTATTCATCTTTCCTTTATACAGTTGAATACTGAATTGCCACTTTTTAGCTAGAGTGGTACCTTATTAATTTTCTAATTGCAACATATAATTGACAGTGAAATCCACTTCTTAAATAAAAGTGCTTAAAGTGTGGTAAGCATGAGATAAGATGTAGCAATAGGATGTAGTTTGAGTCCCATTACAATCTTGTGCATGAGGGAGAAAAAGCCAATCACTTAATAACTTGCCCATGCTATGAATTTTAATAGCATCATGTCAGCCTTTACCTGTTTTGGCATGGCCTGGCAACTGGTCAGTTACTGTAACAGTCTCCTATAACTGGTAAACCAAACGTGGGAGTATTTACTAGCTGGATAAAATGTATGAGGCTTCAGAATAAGTGTTTCTAAAATAATTCCTTTTTATTCAATCTTTAGATTACAGTCCAGCATCCTAGTGGTCTGACTTGACATTGACATGAATCTTAAGTCCATCTATGCGTCATTTGCTTCTGGTTTATCACTACAAGAAGACCCATTAGCTGAGAAGACAGTGATCTATTTGCAAATTATTTAAGAAAAATGTGGGTAATGATCCAAAATGCCAAGAAGACTTCACTTTTAAGAATCTAGAAGTAAGTAGTCTGAAAATGAAGTGCTATTATTGTGTCTTCACACAGATATATGTATATAAACAGAGATATATGTAGATATAGATATATACTACTATTTTTGTTATTTTTTCATGATCAAAGAGATCACTTACTTAAAAAAAGAGAGGCTGTGCTCTTTCCAGCAGCTCTCAGCAAGAATTGAAGTCTCCCATGTAAACCAGGGCCTATGATCACACTCTCTTGAGCTCCACAAACAACAGAGCCCTTCCTTTCTGACTGGATCATGGCTCTGCTAGGGACCCACAGAAACTACTGACAAGGAAGTGGCTGCTGACACGGTCAGGTCAGGCATTCCAAGGCACTTCTGAGGTACCCAGTTCACATGACTATCCCTCTTTTCCAAGGACAGCAAAGCTGATGGTAGGTGTCTCCCCTTATCTCCCAATGCTTTTCTACGGCTCTTCAAAGAAGATTGTGATTTTGAAACTTGATTGTATCTAAGCTGAAAAAAAAAGCACTGGACGCACTACATCTAATCCAAAGATGCAGCTTCTATGAAGAGTTAATTGAAAATCACCCCCGAGTTCTTCAGGTAAAGACAAATGAGTCCAACTGTAATAGGTCCATACAGTTTGCACACAAAAACTTCAGAACCATTTGAACACCAATAATAGTATGCCTTTATATGTTTCCCACATTACAAAGATTGGTACAAGGATCTGGACTGAGAAAAAATAACAGGTGCAGGGTTGTCTCTGGGGACAGTGATATCCAGGAGAAGTTACCAGTTACCAGAAGAACCTGAAGTCACCAGAAGTTGCCAGATAGCAGAGCTGGAGAAAAATGCCTACTGCACAAACACTGGTTTGAAACATCTAGAGATACCGTACACCTATGAGCAGAACAAAACCAAAGGCCACACTTGAGCTATATGGCCAGGCTAGCTTTCCTGCCTGCTCTGGAGCAGTGGGCAACCACTAAGAAGGACAAATTGAGCTGACTTGCCGCAGGACCAACTGAGAAGTTTTTCCATGCTGAGCCCAACCACCAATGCACTCTCCAGTGTTACCTACAAGGGACAGAGGACTTCATTTATAGTCAGTAACACTACCAATGCCTCATTGTCCAATGATCTACATGTACTCAAGATGGTGGTAAAGGCACCTGACAAAGGCTCCTCCACTCTATTCCACTTTGAATTGCTCAAAAACTAGGCACCTCATGACAAACCTGAAAGATTCTTCCTCCACCAAGACGCAAAGATTCTATGAAAGGCTTGCAGGGTCTCCTGGGCCAGTTTTGCAAAAGCAGTGAACTCCTGGCAAATTTTCCTGTCCCTTTTCACACCAAACTTTTCCCAGACATGAAATATAGTCCTACCTGAAGTCATGGGAAAAAGCAGAACATTAGCTAAATGGGAAGTATAAATTTCTGAGGCCAGAATGTGGGTGTATTGAGGAGCAGGGTCTCACGGTAGTGAGCCAGAAGACATTTATTAAAGCATCAGCATACATACTTACAGTAAATTATCCAGACATAGTACCTTATTTGTCCACAAGTGTGAGAAGTACAGCCAATGGCCTAAAGGATTACATCAACTTCTAGAAGCAGTCGTACAGTTGCTCTTTAGCTCACAGAGTGATTATTTCACCAGGGCTCCAGAATTCTGGTCAAAGTCAGCAAGCTTCACCTAGCCAGGCTCTGTCAGCAGCAGGTTTCCTGCCTTCATATCTCTGTGGATCACACTGTGATGATCCCTGGAGAGCACCATGGGTACTTGCTGCTATTTTCACTTCTTGCAATGGCTTTTTATGAACTTTTAATAAGTCTGATACAGTATTTTATAACAAGTCATGCCATATGCTCCCATGAATAGCAGCCTTTGTATTCTATACTGTTAGGGTGCTTTAATCTTTGGAAGAACTTGACTTCCTTAATAATATCCTACCATTCCTCATTGGATTGCTTTCCACTACAGGGTATTTTCTTGATGGCAACACTTAATTGGCGCACACATCATGTGCAAAATAAACTGCTTCGAAGCTTCCATGGCTAATCTCTTGGAGACCTGTGAAGAGCTTTTCTGGATCTTCTTTGAAGAAGAGCTCTGCAATTTCTGGGTCCTTCTGGCTCACTCGGATGGTTGATGCCATCCCAAACATTGTTCTTGGGCTGCCTAGGAATGATCAGCACCACTAGGCCTCCTTCGATGAGGAGTCCGCAGATGGTGAGGACAGTGCAGGTCGGACCCACCATGCCAGCACTCATTGCGGCCCTTGATCTGTGGAAACACAAGCATACCCTCATCCCCAGGTTATTAGCTGTACTGGTTTTCCCCACCACCCAGACCCGAGATCCTCGACTTCTACCCAGGCCTTTTCTGGGCTACTCTGTGGGAGGTTGAACTGTCGTAGCATGGGCAACTTGCCTTCGTCTTCTTGATCTAAAAAGTTCAAAACGTAGAGTGTTTTGTTGATACATTCTTGGGGACAGTATCCCTCACTCTACCTTTTTTTTGTAAAATGGCTTTTAAAGTTCCGCGGGTACTCTCCACAATTGCCTGTCCCATGGGAGAGTGTGGGATACCTGTAATGTCCCATCGTTGGAAAAAGATGGCACGTGAGGTGTAGGTGAGGCATTGTGAGGCATACCCTGGGAGGAAGGTACTGTTGCAGCAATCTGAGTCAAACCCAGTACTTGAGCTTGTCCTAAGCCCTGCTGCCATGTACCCACCACCTGCACTGGGATATGTGGTGGAGACTGCAGTGCTGCTGACATTTTGGCAGGTCCAAACTGAGGTGTTTTGATGGAGGTGACCAGAACTGAATTGGAATAGGTCACTTGGTGCCTGTCTGACAAGTGCTGTCCTGCTGAAGCTGAACAGGCTGTGGGTGGGACTGCAACACAGGTTGCACCACAAGGGTCTGAGCTTGCTGCTCCTGTCGAGTTAGAGATGGTGCTTCACTGTCGCTGCTGCTGAGCCACATGAAGCTTGTTCGCTTTTCACACACAATGAGCTCCTTCTGCAGATCTACAGATGCTTCAATATACTGAAGACAGAGCTGTTCCAGTCGAGAGAGCTTGAAGTTTAAGCCTAGTTTGCATACATCCATAATAAGTACCACATCTTGCACATGGCCTTTGCAGGGCTATTTTATCTGTGTACAGAAATTGCATGAAGTTAGTTACTTCTGCTAACAAAACAACCCATACTATTGTTCTTGAAGCACACAAGAAAATTCAGCCAGAGTTCTAATCTAGTTACCTTCACGGGGAAACAAACAAAAAAAAAATGGAGACATAAAGCCAGAGTTATGCTAACATTTTAATAATGGAAGTAATGATTACTACATTGTAATAAGTGTATTAGAGGATCTAGAAAGGTTCTAGAAAGCTTTGGTGGGAAGAAGTTGACTGTCAAGGTTCACTTCTTTGTGAAGCCACTTTCTTGATCCCTGGAAACAGTGCACAGAAAAATACATTGCCTGTGGGGCATGGCGGGTCACCTCCACTTCCATGGTCTTGAAGGACTATGTTAGGCTCATGCGTGAGCTGCAGTAAGAAAAAGGCTAGCTGTGTTTGTGCTGCCAGTCAGCCTGCAGGTCTGGCATTTTACTTCCGTGTGGACACTACTGGCAAAGCGAAGCAGGCAGAACACGGATTTATGAATAGGTCATTTCCTGTATCTGGTGACTGGGTATTTTGGCCACCTGATTTTTCTTCTCTGGACAGCAACCGTTTTAAAACACTGCACTGGAGCCCAGACTGCTAAGTGCCACTCTTCCTCAGGGTAAGTCCATTCCTCAAAATCCCCCAGCTCTATGTTACACATGCAGAAGGTCCATGTCTGTGTCCTCCTGGCCTGGCTCAATGGGGCACTGCAGGAACACCAAAATCATGGTCACAGAGAGGGTTTGGGGCAGTCAGGGGACTGCGACACAACGACCTACAACCTACGTTGTTCTGGCACTGTGGTAACCATGGGACTCACTGCTGAAACCAGCCTGGCCAAGCTGTGGCAGCAGTGCCTGGAGGGGACAGATACTCGGCTCCCCAATGTGTCCTGCTCCAAGGCACAGCCTTGGCACTGACCCTTCCCATGGAGGCAGAACATGGGGCTCGGTGTGTCCTTCCCATGCAGAGCTGAAAGCCCTGGGGATCCCACGGGAGGGACCACAGTGGGTAGAGCTCACTTGGGTCACCAGCTACCTGGCCGCCACCACCACTACCTTCATGAAGAGATGCTTTAATATTTACGCCTCTGCCATGTGAGTACCTCTACACATGACTACACAAACTATGAATGTGTGTGTGATCTCAAGTTAAAACCAGCCTGCTTTTAAAGCAAAAGACAAAGGCCACAATGACCACAAGGCAATTTTCTCCTTTCACTTGGACATATTGGGAGATCACCTGTGTGGTGCACCATGCATTGGGAGGTGCATGGGAGACTTCCTTTCAGAGTCCTTTCTGCCTTTCAGAGTCCAGTCTGTCACCTGTCAGCAGATGACTTCCAGAACGGTCTTTTTTGAGCTTTGCTGTTTGGGAACAACTTCATTATGAAGCGGGTGCCCAAGGCTTGAAGGTAATAGCAGCACTCCCTCTTTTCTAGGGAGAACACCCCTCTGAAGAAAGAAGGCTTCCTGATGTTGCTCTTGGTGAGTAGTTTGAGAAATGAGCTGCCATCAGCGGCACAGAGCTGCTGGATGGCAGGATCTGGGCTGAGGGAGAGGCCCTACTGAGGCACTCTCCAGCTTCCCATTCCCGCGCTTCAGGGAGCTCCACAGGTGTTTGTACAAGGGAGTCCCATTAGCCTACTAACCCAGTTTCTTCTTCTTGTGAATTACAGTTGGTGTCTACTATACATTTTCTTTCCTGGCCTGGGGTTTTGGAGAAAAAGCAGTGACAGTGACAGCTGCTGCAGGACAGGTAACTCCTGCAAAGGAGAGGTGCTGGTCATGACAGGATACACCTTCAAACCCTCTCGTTTCCTGCAGACAGAAGCTTTGCCAAGCTTCCCTTAGCCAAAGTGAAGCAGCAACTTCTGCTGGGCCTTCCTCAAGCGGCGTCTGCAGGAAGACCTGGCAGTTGTAGCAGCTTTGCTCATGGAAAGCTCTTCCCTTTCAGGAGATGCTGAGCGGAATGAGCCCAGGGTTGCAGAGCAAACAGTGAGACCATTTCTCTCCTCTGAGCTGGGATGCTCCCTGCGGGGGCTGAGCAGCTTTTTAACAGCTGCTTCTTGCTGTCTGCAGGGACTTGATGACTACTTTGATGGAGCAAGAGCAGAAGATGAACCTGCTAAAGGAAGAAGTAGCTAATTTACGTTCAGAAATCAGTATCATGAAGCAGGTGATGCTGTATTTTGTGAAAGGAGTTTTGGACGGGCAGGAGTCCTGTCAAGATGGTGGTTTCATGTTTTTGTTTCTGTCTTTGCCAGGAGGTGATTCCTATAAGAGAACTATTGTTTGATGTGACCCTGCAAGGCAGTGTCGAGCTACCTGACTGGGCTCTGAAAACCTCAGGTTAGAACACAGGGAGTCTGGTCTCCTTGTATTGTGCTTGTGTACAAAGGGAGGCTGTGTAACAACCCCTGCTCACGAAGGAGGAGGGAGATGAAAGGACACGTGGGGTGCCACGAGCAAGGCTGTGGCAGAGGGCCTTTCTCATGCCCAGTCCCACCTTGGGGTTCCGTGCTGGTGTCTCTGCCACTGCCCTGCAGACTTTCGATGCTCTTCCTCTCCATGAGGCCTTCTCTTAAACAAAAGGATAAGGCAGGACCACAGTTCTGGTCTGCCATCCTTCCCCCGGGTTTTATTGTCTCTCGGTACCTACAGACCTGTCTTTTCCTGCTGCTGTGAGAGAGAAGCAGTGGCCAGGCCCAGCAAGGCTTCTTTTCCCTAGGCACCTGGGCCCCTCTGACAGTGAGGTGCTTAGTGGGGCAGTGAGAGGCACATCTGGGATGGAGTGTTAGAAAAGTCCTGCAAGAACCAGGGCTCTCAGTTAATGACTTTGTCTGCCTTTCAGGTGCCACAATTGAACACTTGAAAACATCTCAAAACTACGTTGGCAAATGGATCTGCAGAGTCTTCACATTTCTTTGTGCTGCTAATAGTCCTGATATCATTTTGCAGGTATAGTAGCCAAAATCCTCCATGTGGCTTTAGTCCATCATGCTCAGGTGGAAACAAAACCCAGGTCATTCTCCCCTTTACTGGTGCCAAGAAGGCCTCCCACTTGGCTCCACAGCCTCCCATTTGCTGCTTTTTCCTGAGTAGAATTATAACATGTAGACAAAGAGGAAATTTATTCTTCTGGTAACAGGAGTTGTGGTGCTGTTCCTGTCACTACCTCACTGTTCCTCACTGCTCTTGCATTCTCCTTTCAGCCTGACTTAGCACCAGGAAAATGCTGGGCCTTCCCTGGATCTAATGAGAGGGTAGTCATTCACCTGCCTGCATGGATATGGCCCACAGCAGTGACCCTGCAGCACATCTCAAAGATGGTGTCTCCAGAGAATGATATCAGCAGTTCACCCAAGGGTATCAGCATCTCTGTGAGTCTCTGTGGGGCACATGTCGTTGGCCTGTGGCTGTGGGACAAGGCCATGGCAGATTTTTGCCTGCCCCTGCACATCTGCTGGTAGCTCTCTGCCGAGCACACAGGGCAGTGCCCAAAAGGGCTATTTCAAACACTGTGATGGTTTCATGCCTCTCCAGATTTGGGCAAAAACCTGGAGCGGAGAGTTAGCTGTGCCATTAGCTGTGCCTGCACAAAGCATGGGAGAGGATGGGCAGTTAACAAACTTTGGAGCAATGTGTTTCCACTTCCTCAGGACACACCTGGCTTTCTTGCCTTGTGCTTTGTCTCTGAGGACCTGGATGAGGAAGGGGAAGAAATTCTACTGGGAACCTTCCAGTTTGACATTGAGAAGGAGCCCAAGCATTTTTTTCCCCTGAAGGAACAGTGGATGTGTGTGGGTAATACCAGGGAGGAGGGCTGGCATGTCAGCAATTGTGTGGCACACCAAGTGTTCACAGGGCCTCCCTGGGGAACAGGAGGGCCTGACCAAGGGTCAAGGGAGAAATGGGGGAATGAGCCTTTCAGTATTAAAAGTTAACATACTGAGCAACTTGGGCAACAAAGAATACACTTGCCTATATAATTTTAAGTTTCATGGCAAAAAAGCACAGCCACGACTGAATTTGGTATCTAGAAGACTTCAAAAAAATTATGTTATTAAAAAGATAATAAAATCTGTGGCTCTTGTTTTTGGTGTAGATTGATGTAATTTCCAAGTTTCTTGCTTCTACATACTGAGTTGCTCCTTGGCTTTTTCTCTTTCTCTACCCTGTACCGATCTTCTCCTAATAAAGCCAAAACAGATCATGCTTCTAGGGCCTTTCCCTCTGTCATTTCTTGCTGCTGGCTCCCCCAGGGGATTTCAGAAAGAAGCTGGAACCTGACAAGAGTTTGGGGACAGGATCCCCAAATCAGCAAGGCCTTCCTATCCAGCTGCACCCGTGGCTCTGCTTGCCACTTGCAGAATCCATTGAAGAGAATGGACACTGACTTTGTCAGGTCAAGCAAGTATTTCGAAGCAGAATCACAGAATGGCTTAGGCTGGAAGGGCCCTCTGGAGCTATGTACACATATACATAATACAGGATAAAACTTAACCAACCAGAGAGTGTTTATATATGAATCTAAGTGGAATCAGGTTTGCGTTTGACAGACGTAGAAAGTTGTAGACAAATAAAAATAAATTGGACTTAAATATTGTCCTTAAAGGCAGTTGCTCTGCCTCCAGAGCAGAGGTTTTCACCAGGCCACCTTTCCCAGAAGACCAAATCCGTGGCAAAAGCTTCGAAGCAAAAAGTTCAGGGATAGCAAGGCAGCTGTAGCCCCAGACAGCCCCGAGGCAGCATGGGCGAGGCCAGCAGGGAAGGTGGCCCATCCGCCACGTGTAAGAGAGCACACCCCAGGGAGCGTGAGCAACAGGGAACACAGTGACCAGGGCGTGGCATGGCAGTTAGGGTGAGATTTCATAGAATCACAGAATCATAGAATTGTTGTGGTTGGAATAGATTGTTGAGGTCACGGAGTCCACCCATAATTTTGTACAGGCAGGCTGTGGCAGTGAGTACTCCCCATGCCCTACCCCTGGGAGACCCCAATCATGGCAAATGCTCAGTGAAAGGCAGAGTCCGCAGGCCTTCAACTGTAGGTTTGATTGCCTTCAAATCAGCGAATGGAGTTCACAAATAGTATGATCATCTATAGGCCCAACTCTGGCAGTATCAGGTTCACGAATAAGCCTCTTGACTGGAGAACTGATCACCTTCAAAACAAGTAGTCGAGTTCACAAATAGCACTATTTATTCAAATGCAACATTTACAAATCAGGTTTCGGATGTCTGTAGAGGAAATGCTGTGCTACAGTGTGGAGTTCTTAGCTAGTGCCTAGAGTACCAATGCACATCACTCGTCCAGAAGATGGGAGATGGCTCTCAACCTCAGACAGTCTCTCCGGGAGACCCCCTGACCAGAAGGGAAGAAATGGGTACAGCCTATTGACTGATCCAGAAGTTACAATGGAGTCTTCCCTGTCTTCTCTTCCTTCTTCCTTCCCACTCTCTAATTCCTCCTTCCTACCTACTTCCCTCCTTAGTTCACCTTTTATATATTTTCTTTTACATTTAGGTGGAGCTTGAGTGGCTCTAGTCATATTTACTTTCGCTATTCATTGGTTTAAAAAGTCTGAGTTAATCGAAAATCTACAGAGCATGCTCAGTAACGAGTCATCATTCCTTGGAAGCAGGTAACTTCTAGAATGGGGTTGTGTGTATTATAATGAGATTAGAATGAGAAGTTTGGGCAAAGAGCATCGGAAGGGACTGATCTGCCACCATTGCTGGCCCAGCACCACACATCTTATCGTACTATGTGGCTTCTCAGCTGCATGGTATGACCAGGTTGCTACCTCTGCAGAGAGTACAGCAGAGCTTAGCCATGATGTTTTCACACCGCTCCACCCTCCATTTGCTCATCGTCTGCATGGCACCATTCAGATGATATCGAGTCACCCTGGGTACACACAAATGGCACCAGATTGTCACGGTGCCCTGGGACTGCTGGCTGACAACACTCACTGCACCTTAGGCCTAGAGTGCTGAGGACACTATCAGCGTCATCGAGATTGGTGATTTTGTCACTGGGGTTGAAGATCTCTACATTGTCATAGAGCTTGTCCAGGTCCTCGGCCACCTCCTACCTGATGGAGCACCACAGGTGCTCCATCCCAAAGCCCACTTGCTGTCCCACTTGCCCACCTGCACTGATGGCTGCCCTTGTGCTCCTGCAGTCACCCTGTGCCACACCAGCACACTGAGAAGGCCCTTGCAGTGTAGATCCCTGAGGTGCCTTGTGCCACCCCACTGCGAGTTAGGTATCAAGGAACGGGTGGAACGTGCATGGCCAATAGCAATTTTATTGGGTTACAACCTCAAGCAAACAACATGGTACATGTGTCTTACATGTGCCTCGATAGCCAATCCAGCCTCATCCCAGGCTTGCATGACTTGAGATATCCAATCACACAAAAGGTCAGCTTTGACTTATTCTTGTGTCCAGTCAGCAAGCCGCATCCAGTTGGGCTGGGTTCATTTGGTTCTTGTTTTTGCCAACAGGTACGTTTTGTCTTTTTGCCTTTTCCCTTATACCCCACCATCTGCAAAGCCCCATTGTTCACAGGAAGCTCAGTGGCCCAGGGTCACCCATGGGTGCCTGGGCAAACACCCTGCCTCATCCAACACTTTAAGTGTCTGAGCAAGGCCATGAATTTGGGCTGCTGTGGGGAGTGGGGTGGTCAGGGCAGAGGCTGGGTCACTCCAGGGACCCAGCACCCCTGGAGGCCCCCCGGGGTCAACTCTAGGACCTGGCAGTCTGGCACAGGGGGGAGCATCCTGGCTATTGCCCCTTGAAACTCTTGGGGCTCCCACAACACCCATGGGTGCAGCAGGATACCTCAAAGACTTCCAACTCCTCCTGGGACACCAGCAACACCCTTGTGTACAGCAGGACTGCTCAGGCACCCAATCTCCCCCACCCTGTTCAGGCACCCACTCACCCAAGTGGAATTAGAGCCTGGGAGCTTCCTCCTCCTCTTCCTCACTTTCTGCAACTCCATGGGGACAGCATGACACAATAGGGGGCATCCATGGGTGCCATGCAGGCAGCGGGACACCTGTCAAGCATGTACCTGGCTGTGTGGAGCACCGTTGTTGCCCTCCTGCTCCAAGGGGAATCTTTCCTCCTCCAAGTAGTTGTTGATGTTGGGAGAGTGGTCTGTGGGGCACCCATGCGTGAGCACCTGGCTGGGGTGCCTGCCCTTGTAATGCTTCCCCATTCCTTTTCAGCAGGTGCTGCCCCTGCTGGGGAATGCTGCCCTGCGCCCTTAGGCATCCCCATTGCTCACTCTTCCTCCCTGACTCCACGGGTGTCAGCAGGGGCTCTGGCATCTTTGGTGCTTCAGGAGCCTCACTTGACATCTTGCTCTTGCCCTCATGGTCAATGGATTGGCTTGAGAGTGAGTTTATCTGAGTCTCTGCAGCGGGCACTGCCATGTCCTTCACAGTGTTGTGTAACCCCAGCAACAGCTCCTCCCTCACTGAGGTGCTGTGGGATGCGAGGCACCCATGGGTGCTTCAGCTTCCAGCATCCTGGACTGCACTGCCCCAGCACTGCTTGGTATCTCGTTCTTCACCACATTGTTCAGCCTCACTCTGCTGCTGCATCACCTGCAGAATGGTGCTTCAGGTGGCACCCATGGGTAACCCAATACCCGTCATCCCTTGGCCTGGAGCATACTGTTCTGCAGCTCCCCAGCAACCAGACCTACCACCCTCCAGCCCCTCCTCCCACCAAACATCCCACGAGGCGTCCCAGGATTCCCTACAGCACTCATGGGCTCAGTACCGTCTAGACCATGTTGATGAGCCCCATGGCCAGGGTCTTGTAATCCAGAAGAGTTCAGTGCTTGTGGTACTGAACAGTTCTAGAGGTGGAGAACCAAGGGTGAAGAGACCTGGAGCCCTAGGCCAGGAAACAAAAGGTCCTGGAAAGGCTGTTCATGGGCAAAACTTCCTAGGGGGACTGAGCCTATGCATGATTGGGCTCACAATGAAGGATTCAGGGGACCGAAGCCCATGGGGGAAGCATTCAGGAGGTGGAGGCCCACACATAAAAGGTCCAGGATACTAAGGCCTTTCAGTAGAGTATCCTGGAGGTGGGAGCCCACGAATGAAAGGTACAGGAAACTGGAGTCAAGAGGTGAAGTGTTGAAGAGGCAGGGCTCCAAGGGTGAACAGACTGGGAATGGGGCCCTATGGATGAAACGTCCAGGAGAGCAGGGCCCGCAGGTGAAGCATCCAGGGGTTGATGGCCCACGCTTGAAGAATCCGGGTGATGGGGCTCTATGGACGAAGGGCCCTGGGGCCTTTGGGACAAGCCTTCAGGAGGTAGGGTCCCATGGATAACAGGTCCAAGGTATCATGTTTTTTGGGTGAAATATTCTGGAGGTGGGGACCCACGATTGAAGGATCCAGGGGATGGAGCCCTACGGATGAAGGGCCCAGAGAGCCAGGGCCCACAGGTGAAGTGTTCAGGTGGTGGGAGACCACGGGTAAAGGGTCTGGGGCCTTGGAGTGAAATGTCCTGGAGGTGGGGGAGGTGGGTGAAGGGTCCAAGGGAGCAGGGCATATGGCTGAAGTGTTCAAGGAATGGGACCCTATGGATGAAAGGTCCAGGGAAGTGGGATGAACAGGTGAAGGATTCTGGAGGTGGAGGTCCATGGATAAAGGGTCCAGGAGGTGGGGGGGTCCATGAACGAAGGGTCCAGGGGACCAGGGTCTTTGGGTGAAATATCCTGGAGAGGGAGGCCCATGGGTGAAGGGTCCAGGGGATAGGACCCCTCAGATGAAGGGTCCAGGGTGCTGAGGCCCACACTAAAGGGTCTGGGAAGTGGGGATCCATGAAAGAAGCATCCAGGGAACCACAGTCTTTGGATGAAGTATGCTTCTGGTGGGGACCCACAGTTGAAGGGTCCAGGGGATGGAGCCCTATAGATGAAAAGTCTAGGAGATGGAATCCTATGGATGAAGAGTCCAGGAAACTAGGGCCTTCAGGTGAAGTGTTCAGAAGGTTGGAGCCCATGGGTGAAGGGTCCAGGGGATGAGATCCTACCGATTAATGGTCCAGGAGATGGGGACCTAAGGTTGAAGCATCCTGGAGGTGGGGGCCCATGGTTGAAGAGTCCACGTTACCAAGACCCATGGAAGAAAGGTCCTGAAGGTGGGGCCCCACAGATGATGGGGGCCCCCAGGGTCCTTTAGGTGGTGGCCTTCCAGGGGACGAGGGTCCATGGATGAAGTATTCAGGAGGTGGAGTCCCACAAGTGATGGGTGCTGGAGTTTTGAGCCCATGGGAGATGGGCCCTGCAGGTTGTGGTTCATGAGTTTTGGGGCTGGGGGTCTTGGCTCCATGGGGGATGGGCCCACTGAGGATGCGTCCTGGGGGTGAGGCCCCTGGATCGTGGGTCCTGGGTATGGTGATGCATGGGTGAAGTGGCCTGTTTCCATGGATGAATGGTGCTCGGGGAGCCTGGGAGTGAAGCGTCCTGAGGGTGTTAGCAGGTGAGTGAGGAGTCCTGGGGACTTGTTCCTGTTGGTGAACTGCCCCTGGGACATTTGCCTTGAGTGGGAGGTCCCGTGAATGGAGTATCTAGAATGATGGAACCACGGTCTGGAATATTATGAATGAAGGGGCCTGGGGCTGGGAGCCCAACGTTGAGGGGTTCTGGTGGTAAGCACCCCTGAGTGAGGGGTCCTTGGGTTGAAGACCTAGAAGTGAGGGACCCTGGTGGTTCAGAGCTGCGAATGAGGGGTCTTCTGGTTTGAGACCCAGTAGTAAGGAGTGACCCAAGAACAAAGGGTCTTCTGGTTGAGGGCCCAAGGGGCTGGTGGTTGGGGCACAATCCTGAGGGGTCCTCTAGTTGGGGATCCAGGAGTGAGGGGTCCTAATGTTGGTGACACAAGAATCAGGGGTGTGGATGAGACCGGTTTGAGAAGCCAGATCAGGCTTAGGCTGGCCTCACGGCTTAAGGAAAGAGTCAAGACAGCGGGCTGGCTTGACCAGACTTAGGCTAAGAGGAAGGGTCCAGTGGTCGGAAGATTTCGCGATGTGACGGAAAGTCTAGGGGGAAGTAATGATAAGGACAATTTCAACCATATGTAGAACGGCTGTAATTGCATTCCATATTAAGCACTTGCTAAGTCAGCTTCCGCATTTGAAAAGAGTATAACTGTAGTAAGCAACAAGCAATAAACGGCATTCCATTTCAACCATATTGGTGTTACGTGGTTTGTCCCCTCGCGGGCTGAGGACGTCCCCGGGGGACCGACCCCCAGGTGTACACGTTTCGTTGCTGGGCCCGGAGATGGCCAACGAGCCAAGACCGGAGGCAGTGGCTGGCAACAGGCGGAATACACTCCACATTGACCGGAGCCCGGATACAGCCACGAGCTGAGACCGGAGACAGCGGCCGGCAACACAGGGGCCCTCAGGTTTGGAGCCTGAGGATAAGGGATCCTGGTGGCAGCGCCCCAGGGACTGGTGGGTATTGGAGAAGTAGGGCGAGAGGCGCTGTGGACGCATGCACCTGTGTGAGAGCTCTCTGGGCTGCAGCTGTCTCCAACTCCAGCTCCACCTCGAGGTGGGCGCTGGGCCCCAGGGCTGCCTTGATCTCCTTGGAACACAGCACCAGTTTGGAGCCCTGTGTGGGACTGAGTGTCACCAGAATACCCCTGGAGCCCCAGCCACTCCTTTCAGTTTCCCTCCTTCCCCCAGTTGGGCCTTGGAGCTCTCCAGTCCCATTGGAACCCCTCCAGTTGCACCATAGAGCACTTATGGGATCTCCTCCAGATCCGTTGGGATCCCCTTGCTGGCACACGAGGGCAATTGTGGGATCCCCAGACTCCTTGGGACCACCCTGCCTGCACCCTGCAGCAGCCTTGAAACCACATTGGAGCCATTGGGATCCCCTTGTTACACCCTGGGGCATCCTTGGACCGTGACAGACCTCTTGGGACACCTGTTGAACCCTGAGGCACCTTAGAAATACCCTAGATCTCTTGCAACCGCACTGTCTGCACCCTGAGGCATACATGGGACACCATCGGAATCTTTGGGACCCTCTGCTGCAGCACAGGGCACTTTGCTCCCCCTTCCACAGACCCCTTGCGACCACCAGGCCTGTGCCCTGCAGCACCCTTGTTGCCCTTCAGACCCATTGGGATGCCTCAGCATGTACCCTGAGACTCCCTTGCCCTGATAAACCTCCTCTGTTGTAACCTGAAGCATCATTGGACCCCACCCACAGGCTCATTGGGAGTTCCCTGTTGCATTCTGGGACACCTATGGAACGCACACAGACCCATTAGAATCCCCTGCGTGCACCCTCATGCACTTACGGGACCTCACCAAACCTCTTGGGATTCCTCTGTTGCATCATAGAGCACCTTTCGAACCCTGCCCCCCTTCCCACCACAGATTCCTTGTAACCCCTTGGCCTGCACCCTGGGCACTGTTGACACACCCACCTGCCACACACATCCATTGAGGCCCATTCTTGTACCGTGGGGCACCGCTGCTCCCCCAGGCCCCTTGAGACCCCCATGTGGCACCCTGGGGCACCCATAGGAACCCCAGACTCCTTGGAATCCCTCCGTTGTAAACAGGAGTACACTTGGGATGCCACTGACCCTTTGGGAGCCCACAGCCTGTACCCTGGAGCACCATTCATCCCCCACAGCTGTTCGCATCCCCTGCCTTCACCCTAGGGCAGCTTCCCTGCTTTCCAGGGATTACATTGTCATGCAAGAGAGGGAAAAAAGAAAGTGGTGGAGATGGAAGCGTGAAGAAAGGAAACCCCATGCAGCACCAAGCAGCTTTGTGTTTCCAGTGTCTGCCAGTACCTTGTCCCTCCAGCTTAGCCCCATTTAGGCATTTAGGCCTTCTCTCCACCCTATGCTCACAAGCTGCGCATCACCCTCCGTAGCATCCTTTTCATTGCACTAAAGGCAGTTAATGGATTCAGTCCTCTCCCAGCCTTCCTTCACCTGGCTGCAAGCTTTATCATCCAGACTTTTCTCCCAAATAACTACCAATAAGACAAGGAAGACAAGAGGAAGTGGCCTCAAGTTGCACCAGCAGAGCTCCAGGTTAGATCCTAGGAAAAATATTCTATACAGAAAGAGAGATGTAGCATTGGAACAGGTTGCCCAAGGAAGGGATGAAGTCACCATCCCTGGCAGTGTTCAAGAAAGGTATAGAGGAGGCATCTAGGCACATAGTTTAGTATATACGGTGGTGGTAGGTTACAGTTGGATTAGATGATCTTGAAGGGCTTTTCTAACCATAATGATTCTATGATTCTAGGACTGTCTTCCCCTTCAATTCCTATGCAGCTGCTGGGGACATTTAGGGATGAAGGCTCTTCCCATGAGGTGTTGCAGTGCTTGGTTTCTGTGCACACGCTAAAAGAAGAAACTCTTGCAATGTAGTAGGGGTTTGTAGATTCTGGGTGGCAAGGGAACACACAGTTGATCTCGGGTATGGTATCACACGATTTATTTATATTGCACAGAAAACCAAGGACTTCCAGGGGTTAGTTAGAGAAAAACAAAGAAACAAGTAAACTAAGCTACAAAGCACCCTACTGGCCAACCCAAGCATGCTAACATACCTCAATCACCGCGGAGGAGAGAGCATGAGCATTGGTGACAGGAGTCAGCCACCTGGGTCCCCACTCAACAGGGGTCTTGGTCAGGTGTCCCCAATGCTGAGGTGGCTCCTTCTCCCTGATGACCACTGTGATAAAAATAGACTGTGATAAAAATAAGCCTACACAGCAGTAATTGCACTTGGGGTTTTCCCGTTTGAAAAGAGGAAGCTCACTTGGCCAGAGCAACCTCCCAATTTCAAATGTCAAGTTCCCTAATATATTATTTTCACCCATCTACTGCAGACATGATGACTTTGCACACTGCTAAATCAGTTATGTCCCAAAACAGCGAGGCTATGCACGAGGCTAGGGCCTGTGACACCCATCTGCTACATGTAACCAGATCAACCGTCTGGTACATATAAGCAGTGTGTGCATGTGCTGGTCAACTTGGGATATGTGGGGCTCTTTTGGATGCCCAGGTGACTTGGCGTGCTGCCTGGGAGAATTGGAGTCTGCCTTGAGAAGTGTTTCACTTAAGGTGAGGCATTTGTAGCTCTCTGTCCTTCTCTGGAGTCACAAGTTGGTTCTTGTGATACCCTCCCACTACCAGTATTTGGGGAACATTTTGAAGCCATGACAAAAGGGCGAGTTGCATTTGCCTCTTTCAGAAGGAAAGAGCCTTGCTGAGACGCAGCATAGTGTCTTTCACTACAGTGATCCATCGATGGCTTTCTTAGCTCATGAAGACCCTCTGGGATAGCTCTGCCCTTCCAGCACTTGCAGCCCCACACTCCCCCAAATGACACGGGAAGCTGCCAGGAGCACAAGACTAAGCCCAGAGACCTCTCCTGAGAATGTGCTGGAATTACTCAGCCTGGAGAAGAGAAGGCTCAGGGCAGGGGGAGCGGATTGTGTCACTGTGTAAAGCTGGACTCTTGTCAGTGGTGCAAGAAGACAGGAGGCAATGGGCACAAACTGCAAGACAAGAAGTTCCTTTTAATCAAAAGAAAAATCTTTTTTTTTGTTTGGAGGATTCGGAGTCCCAGCTGAGAGGTGCAGCTTTCTGCAGGACCCTTCACATTGCTGTATATGATCCTTGCTAATTTGGGCACAATCACAGGCTTTATCTGATTAGTCAGCTCTTCAACTGCATGTCTCTGTAGCAGAAACAAGGAAGAAGTGCTGAGTGAATGTACCCATTTACTCCGAGGAACTTTCCTTTTCCCCAAAGTGGAAGCCAGCTGAATCCCAGTGGAAAGGGCCTGCTGCTTTGCAGCAGGAAAAGCTGTTGCAAAGGGCACATTGCCTGGGATGGAGGTTTGCGAGCTCTCATACACCTAGGCCATTTCTGAAAATGCGTGAAGTGAAATCTTCTAGATCGGGGGGGCACCCTGAGATGCTACTGCTTGTGGATCGTAGAGCGATGAGTGGAATGATGCAAGGTCTGCTTTCTTCAGAGCAGATGCAATGAAAATGAGTCTGATGTGCCCAGCCCTTCAGGGCAAGACATCTCCCAGCAATACAGCTGGGGGAGCCCAGTAATGGCTCTGCAGGAGCTGCGTGGTGGTCTACCTTTGGAAAGGCCAAGTGGCTTGACAGCTGCTTTGGGTTTGCAATGTGAGCTGCTCATGTCCTGTCTTCCTTAAACACCTTGCCTGGGGCCTCCACACAGATCTCCACAGCACAGCTGTCCCAGGATGTGCCCGCTGGTCCCTCCCACTTTCCCCATTTCCTGCCTTCTCTGCTCTCTGGTGACATCCTAGCTTTGATACCCTGCTCACAGCAAGGCCAAGCTCTCCCAGGCTGCCAGTTGCTGGCTCTGCAATTACACGTCGGAGCTGAGAACGGGCCCTCCTTATCTCCAATGTGGCAGGAGGCTATCACAGAGCAAGTGCAGGGAATACCAAGTGCAGCTGACTGATGTGTGCTGAGTGTGCGAGTCCTGCAGCAGAAGCAGCCACCAAAAACACGTGGGAATCCCTGTGCTGCAGATACTGCCAGGGCCTTGAATCAGAAAGGAGAGGGAGACTCTGGAAACTAGCCATTTCTGGAGATCTCAGAGGCTCTGCATCCCAGGAAGACAACATTTCCTCAGTGACCGAGTGCTGCTCCCAAGTCAAGAGAGGCGGTGTGCGGCAGCGCTCTGCTGTGAGCCCCTGGCACCACGGCACTGCAGTACCTGAGTCGTGATGCCCTGCATGCCCCCAGCTCTGACTCACACTTCAGGAGCTTCTGTGCTGAGCATGCCTACCAGAGGACCCTTGTTGGGGGTAGTATGTGTCATCACAGAGCCCTCCTGGCAGACCATGACAGTAAGTGCAGCCTTGGTGCCCTTCTCTCTGCTAGCTGAAGATGAACCATGGGGAAAAGAAATCAAGCTTCAGTTTGTCAAGGTTTACCTAGCGAAAGACATTAAGTGTGGGGCCAAGCAAGAGACTCCAAGACCACCGTTCTAACCTGCATGGGCCTTGCACCCATGGCAAGCATGATGGCTTGTAGGCCCTGTAGCTTGCCTTTTGGAGGACTTCTAATGTGGAGGGCTCTCCTTGAAGGCCCAGCACTGTCCCATGCTAGGGGCTGGCACTGCAAATACTTGACAGGCGCACAAAGCAGGCAACAACAAAATGCTGATCCTATCAGGCAACACTCAAATGACTACAGCATGAACCTCTGTGTCCTGAGCGCTCTTTGAGTGCCACTTTTAGATTCCTAGGCAAGAAGGACAGTAGTGTGTCCTGAGGTCCTCAGGGAAAACGCATCTTTTTGCCTAAGGCTAAGACCAAAGAGCTTTTGTGTGCCTTTGGGTCTGCCCAAAGAGTCTTTCCAAGCCCCCACAAGAGCAGCAGCCCAAATCTCACATTTCACTCCTTGCCTCCAGAGGCTAAAGCTTTGCAAGTGAGAGCAAGTGATCTGACAGAGAGGAGCAAGAGCTTGATCCACATACCATTTGCATTACCTTCACCCCTGGCTTCAGTCAATGGGTCCTGAAAGAGTTGCTTGCCCATGGATTTACCATTGCCTTCCCCCTCTGCACTGAGAGGAAGAAGAGCTTGCCCTCTCAGGAGCTCATGTGCCATTTTTTTCTCCACCAAGAGTCGCTCCTACAATACTGAAGAAGAGCAGTGAAGACAACATTATCCCAAGGTTCCTTTGCCTAGAGATGACCCCTCAAGCATCCTGCACACAGCTTGCATGCACTCTTTTCTAAGACAGCAACTGCCACCCTAAGGCTGAACACATTTCCTGGCATGGTTTGGTCTTTTTCTTTTCGGAGTAATCCTTGTGGAATCCGGGTGCAATGAAGAACAAATGGTCAAAAAACTTGAGCCGTCCAGCAACAAGACAAACTGCTGGAAGAGACTCAGTTACATACAACACTCATTGAAATGCCTGTAGCTGTTTTCCTAGTTTATGTCTCTTCTGCTAGAGTGGCACAAGCATTCCCCAAGCTGTATCTTTATGACCTCAGGAGTCCCAGCTCCTATCCCCAAATTGCCTGAGTATGCCCACCAGACCTTGCAATGTTCCCATGTTTGGTCAGCTCTAAGGGGCATCTTTGGTCTCCAGAGCACACTTGGTGCCTCTTTTAGACACCCTTTGGATTTTCGTTAGAAAGCGCTCTCTTCTCGGCCACCTCTAAGGTGGAATGAATACTCCTTCACATGTATTTTACTGGTTCAACCCTCAGACTATGATCCTTTCCTGGTTCTACATGTAGGAGGAGAGGAAGTGGTAACATATATCCCCAGGGCAGTCAAAAGGGCCCTCAAGGAACTGAGACAAATGGTAAGGAACTTGGGTACATGTCATCTTCTCGTCTATTCTCTCCAGTGCTGAGACCAACATGGAAGGGAACAGAAAGATACAGTCTATTAACACATTGCTCCCTGGCTGGTATCATCGACAAAACTTAGGTTCTTTGGTAATAGGAAGCCTTACCTGGCAGTAGTCATGCTGGCATCCCAGCCAACTGATGATGCTGATGATGCTGATCTTTCCCAAAGCGGGAAGAGGGTCCTTTGTCATGAGCTAGTAGAGTTCATTGTTAGGGCTTTAAACTATATTTGATGGTGGAGGGGGATATCATCAGGGATGCTGGTGATAAGGTATGGGACAACATACCATGCCATTCATGCCGTCGTAACACCGGGGCCAGCAAAGGATGGTCAGTGCTTGGAGAGAGGACACAGCTTAATAGGAGAGCTACTGAATGCCCACATAGATGAGTTACAGCCACCTCAGCTAGAAAGACACAATGAGAGCCCAACTCAAATGCTTCCAGGCAAATGCATGCTGCTTGAGGAACAAACAAGGAGAACTGGAGATACATGTGTGGTAGCAGAGCCACAATCTCATTCAATTACTGAGACATTCCAGCTCTCACGACTGGAATGTGACTATGGACATGTTGTGTGTTTTAGGAGGGACAGGCCAGGAAGGTGAGATGGTGGAGTTGCTCTTTACATCAGAGCACAACTAGAATGTATGGAGCTCTGCCTAGGGGAGGAGGAAGTGCAAGTTGAGAACCTGTGGGTGAAGATTAAAGGGCAAACCAACAGGGGCAACACTGTGGAGAGTGTTTACTACAGGTCACCTGATCAGGAAGAGAAAATTGGAGAATCCTTCTACAGGCAGCTACAAAGAGCTTCAAGATCACAGGTCCTAGTCCTAATAGGGGACTTCAAGCATCCTGATATATGCTGGGAAGACTACACAGCTAGGAACAAGCAGTCCAGGAGATTCCTGTGGAACATTGCAGATAATATTTTGATGCAGGTGTATCAAGATGCATCAACCAACCAGGAGAGGATCTGTGCTGAACCTTGAACTTAAAAACAGAGATGGTCTGATTGGAAATGTGAAGGTTGAGGACAGTTTCAGATGCAATGACCATGAGGTGTTGGAGTTCAAGATCCTGCAAGGAGGAAACTGAGCAAGAGGCAGCACACTTCCCCTCATTGGTTTCTCCACGACTTATTTAAAAAAGTTATAATCAGTGCTCTGCAGGAACCTCCGCTGTTTGTGTCTAGCTGTGTTGTCATTCCAGCAGATATCGGGGTGGTTGAAGTCCCCTGGGAGAATCAGGGGTTATGATCCTGAGAGTATTTCCAGCAGTCTGTAGAGGGCCTCATCAACACCTTTTAAAGTACAACTACAACTATTATTAATAAGAATAACTGAAAAGCATGTAATCATACTGCACAAAGAAAAGAAAAAAGAAAGGAAGAACTAAGTGATTGCTATGGACCATGGCAATGGTAAGACTCCAATCTTAGAAGATGACTCTTCATGAACAGAATGAATGACTCATCAGGAGTCAGGAGTTCTACTGCATTAGTTACAATTTCTGCTACACACAATCTTCAAAATTAGGACAATTTCTCTTTTTTTTTTCCTCAAAGGACGTTCTTAGATGTCCTTGATGCTTGGCTGATTCACAGAAATATGCTTAAGTAACAACATTTTCCTGTCAGTACAACATCCTTTAAGTTGCTTGTAATGCGTTAAACCTGTTAGGTGACACATTCTGTTGAACAGGCTTAGACAAGCATGGTTAGATTTGTCAGTTTTGCCAGGGTGTACAGTGAGGTTTTTATATGCTGCATTTCACAGGAACATCAGTGAAAAAGAATGTGAGAAAGATTCTTAATGAAGGGAATACATTTCAAAACAGAGATGTCTGTCTCAGGAGTCCTCTTTCTCTTCCTTCATGTAGGTCTGTACCTGTAAAGGCTGGTGTGAAGTTTTATCTGAAGACTAAAATTGAGAAGCACAGTAATAGGGGAAAAAAAAAAGTTAAAAGATTGTCTTCACATATGAACATATGAAGGGGTCCTAGAGGTCCTGAAAAGTGACTCACACAAGTCTATTAATTATCAGTCATTTGCGCATAAAGCAATCTGTTGCATGTCTATATTCACACTAAGAATTCTGGGGATTTTTTTTTCTTCACCTGGTTCAGTTTCCATGTTCTGTGGAAACACGATCTCTTATTTTGAAGCAGACTAATTAGTGGGCTAAATTTAGATTTACTCTTCAGTGATGTGGGCAGCAGGGATTTTGCCAACCAGGGACAGTCATGGCAGGCATATTACATATGTATACTTGCAATATTGTCCTGCTAGTTAAGTTTGCCATTATTTCAAATCATGTACATCATCTCTTGGTGACTTCAACCATGAATGTTTGTGTCAATCTATCTGTCTTATGACTAGTGTAGGAAAAATAAAAGAAAATTCCACACTCTTAAGAACTAGGAGGGGGGAAGGTATCGAAAAGCATCTGTGGGAAGGTGGAAAGGTGGATTATTCCTGAAGTAGGAATGAGTATACAGCTAGCTCTTATTACTTCTACAGTGCCTAATATCAGTTTACTAAATACTGCAGAGCACTACCTAGCTGACTTGGCTGGTTGGAAAAAGGCAGCTCTAAAAATCATCCTTAATCTGTAGCCAAGGAGAGGAACTGCCTTGGAGAGAAATATGGACAGAGAGATAGGAAAGAGATTTCTTTCTATTAAAAGCTGTGAATTTCCTCAGAAAGGGGAGGAAAAAAAAAAAGGTACTTTGATTAGCATTTAAGTCTAGTGGAGAGTACATCAGTAATCATAATAATTGTTACAGAGAAACACAGGGGTGAAGTAATCACAAAGGGAGAGCCACAGCCCATAATATCTAAAAGGTATTTACTGAATGAAAAAGGGAATAGCAGGTAGATAGATAGGGTTTTCTTCTCTCAGGTTTAATGACACTCTGCCTCATAGACATTTGCACAGAGACTTGAGCTCTGCAGAGAAGATCCTCACACCAGTCAAGGCATTGAGTCTTGCATTATAGCCAGGATCATGGACTTTGGGGAGCAGGACACTCATTCCAGTCAGCTGAGATGTCAGGCTGGTGGCCAGCTTTTGATGAATTCTACCTCACGCTCAGCTTTCCACAGGGCACCAGATATTTGTGAGTTTTTACCCTGTGAGGGGCTCCCCCTTTTGACATTTGTGGCTTTTCAGCCTGAACTATTAGAGCAGATTCTCATGTAGTCCGTAGCTTTCAGACAAGCCTCTCTCAAAACAGCTATCTGTGCCATGAATTTTCTCCAAGAATATGCAAGAATTATGTACTGAATTACATCTGAGGCGATAATAATTCCTATCCTTGTGGCTTTGTCAAGGGTTGTGAACTTCATACAAAACCAGCATGCTCTGTGGGTTTAGAAGGATCTGGTCAGTGCTGTTTGGGTTTTATTTTCTCCCTCACACTATGTGATAAACTTGGCTCCAAAACCCCGTGTTTCCTTGAGAGAAATGTTAGGTGTTGAGCATAGCAAAAATAGTGTTTTTGTTGAAGGAACGAGGTTTCTAGGGTTATGGAATACTACAGTGCTAGGAGTGATGAATACTGACCTAGAATTTCTTTCTAATAGAGAATAAAGGTTAAGTAAACATGAATCTGAGAGGAATCAGCTATGGATGGATTCTAAGTGGAATCAGTTTGACAGATGTAGAAAGGCAAATAAAAGGGAATTGCACTTAAATGCAGCCGCACTGTATGTATCTAGCAGACAAGCTTGGTGTTAGTTATAAATGTATATTTTTTGCCTCTCTCTTTGCTGAATATGAGCTTGATTTTAAAAATGTACCTTTGGCTTTCCCAGATCTAGCATGAAATTCTGCCAGGCTCCTGTTTTCTGCTTGGTAACACTTACTGTAGTCTCTTGAGCTCAGCCACTGAGTTATGGTTCAGAACAACTATCTTCTGTCACTACTCGTGATTGTTCTGTCTAATTCTTAGCAATTCTGATTACATTTCACATTTTCAGATAGTACTCTTTGCTGCCTAGATATTAAATTGGAGTTATTAGTAAATTTTTAGGATGTCATATTTACATGCAATGTTCAACATACTCTGAAGTAAATCATATATTTATCAAGCAAGTTAGAGTGGAAAAGACTCTGGTGATCATTTGGTACAGCTGTCCTCCTCATAGTAGGGCCAAACTGGAAATTAGGTCATGTCAGTCAGGGATGCGCCCTATTGAGTATTGGGTATCTCCAAGGATATATATGAAAGGACCTTTCATATGTAATTCCCATAGTTATGGGTTATATACACTATATATACACTATATATACATATGCATGCAAAGATGAGAATTTTATCAGCATTTTATCTCAGAAGTCAATTTTTAGAAAATATAGTTACCTAGAGGACATAATTATTAAGGTTCAAATTGTGTTACTGCTGGCATCCCCAGTTGCAATTGAGTCTAGGAAGAACACAATAGGCAAGATTTTGATACTGGAAAGGATGAATAGATGGATTGCTTAAGCATTGTAGTCAGTCAGACACTAGTCTTTATAGATAAGTGAAAAGCATGTAAAAATGGACTCTGAATCTGATAGAAGGTCATATGAGTACTTTAAGTAGTTGAAGCTAAAATAAACAGCCAGTGGTGATGAGATTTTATTCTAATGGGGAGTGATATCAAGTACAAATATTTAAAGGACTCTAATTTAGGAAGGAAAAGAAGCCCTGAATAACCTTTAAGGGAAACAACTGCTTCTCTAAGAATGGTTACAGGTTGTACTGAAAAATTGAAGCAGATATTTTATGTCAGATTACCTTCTTTGTGTTAATAGGACTTTGTTATTGCTTTCTTTCCTGATAGAAAATGATATGCTAAAATTTGATCTTTTTATATCATATATATGCCTATGTACACGCATGTGTTTATGAAGAGCGGGAGAAGAGAGAGACAGAAGACACATGCTCCTAGTTCAAACAGTATGAAGATACTCTTTGAAATTATGTTATTATAGACGTAAGTGACATTTCAATATGATTTTTATAATTAAGATGATTAAAAATGATGTCGCATTATTTACAAATGGACGGTGCAATATAGCTAAAATATCTTTAAAGCAATGTGTAATGACTTGTAAGGTTAGGTAATGCTTTCATGAATAGATAAATTATGCAGTTTACAGGTTTCAAATATAGCTAAATTTGTCTAAAGTTACTGGGCTCTTTTCTGATGTTGCCATATTAGAGACTGATTCATCATTAAATTTAGATAGAAATTTAGATTTACAGTTAATTCTTATAACACATGTGGTGTTAACTGTATTAAAATGATCCATATCTGAACATGATGTTTGAAAATTATTCAAAAAAATGTGATGCCAAGAAAAGTTCGTTTTTAAGAATCAAGAAATAGGTAGTCTGAAAATGAAGTGCTATTATTATATTTTTACATAGAGAAAAAAAATTAATATTATATTATTATCCGCATGATCAATCTGGAGATTTCTTGGAAAAAGAAGTGAAAGCGAAGGTGTGTCATCTTTCCAGAAGCTCTCAGCAAGAGGATTGAACTCCCTAATGCGAACCAGGGCCTATGATCACACTCTCTGAGCTCCACAAATAACAGAGCCCTTCCTTTCAGACTGCACCATGGCTCTGCTAGTGACCTGCAGAAACCCCTGAATCATTGAATCACTATGAGTGGAAAAGGCCTCCGACATCAAGTCCAACCATAAGCCCCTCAACACCACGCCTGCTAGACCATGTCCACAGGCATCTCATCTACATATTTTATGAGCACTGCCTGAGATGGTGACTCCACTACTTCCTTGGTCAGCCTGTTCCAATGCTTGACTACTCTTTCCATGTAGAAGCTCTTCCTAATATCCTAATACCTGGGAGAACTTGAGGGCGTTTCCTCTTGTCCTGTTGGTAGTTATCCTGGAGCAGAGATCAACCCCCGCCTCACTGCAGCCTCCTTTCAGGTAGTTGTAGAGAGCGATAAGGTTTCCCCTGAGCATCCTCTTCTCCAGACTCCCAGCTCCCTCAGTCACTCCTCCTAAGGGTTTCTTACACTGTCAGGTCAAGCACTGCAAGGCACTTCTGAGGTAACCAGTTCACATGATAGTCCCTCTTTTCCAAGACAGCAAAGCTAATGGGAGATGTCTTCCCAATGATTTTTTACAGGTCTTCAAGGAGGACTGTGATTCTGACACTTCAAATCCTGCAACTTGGCTGCATCTATGCTGAAGTAAATGAGCACCGAATGTACCACATCTAATCCAAAGACGCAGATGAGCTTCTATGGAGAGTTAATTGAAAATCACCTGATTTCTTCAGGTAAAGACAGATGAGTCCAACCATAATAGGTCCATGCAGTTTCCACACAATAACTTCAGAATCATTTGAACAGCAATGATAGCGTGCCTTTATGTGAAATTTTTCCCACATTACAACGATCGATACATGAATCTGCTGTGAGAAAAAGCAGCAGGTGTAGGGTTGTCTCTGAGGACAGTGATATCCAGGAGAACTTACCAGTTACCAGAAGAACCCGAAGTTACCAGATAGCAGACCTGGAGAGAAATGCCTACTGTGCAAACACTGGTTTGAAAGATCTAGGGATACCATATACCTACGAGCAGGGCAAGCCCAGGGGCCACACTTGAGCTGCATGGCCAGGCTAGCTTTCCTGTCTGCTCTGGAGCAGTGGGCAACCACTAAGAATGGAGGATTTGCGCTGAATTGCTACAGGACAATCTGAGATATTATTCCATGTTCAGCACAACCACAACCACCACAACCAAGTTACTCCCCAGTGTCACCTATAAGGCACAGAAGACCTCTTTTACAGGCAGGAGCACTGCCAACACCTCAATGTCCAGTGACCCAGCCTGGGCTGTCAGTCACTCTGCAGATCTGGCATTTTATTTCAGTATGGACACTGCTGACAAGGGGAGGTAGGCAGCACAGGCACGTATGACCAGGCCTTTTCCTGATTTCTAGGGACCGCACATTGATTTCTCAACATCCTTCGTATGGCCACATGCTGTTTTCTTCTCTGGATGGTGGCTTTTTTTTTTCAATGGCTCAGCTGAAAACTGCCCCAAAAGCCTCAGCTACAGCTGCCTCTTGGCTGCCTCAAAGGAAAGAGAATAAAACATACACAGCCTGGAGGCTGCTCTCAAGCAAGAGAAGCAGGTAAATGCTGGGCTATGGGAGACCCTGTGGTGCTGGGCATTAGGTGTCATTCACAGATTGACTGTCTTCCACCCTTGAACCTGTTATTGAGACTCAAGGAGCAGTGCTTTGGGAGCTATTAGGTGAAAATGTGAAAATGTGCCACATGGCTGAAGTTCAGGAGGGGAGTCCGGCTTGACAGGAAGTGGGTAATCTTGTCACACTATCTTCAACTTGGATCAAACTCCTAGTCATTCTCCGGATCAGAAAACAGCACCAGGGCTCATGTTAGACCCAGTGTTGTGCAGCAGCTCTGGAAGCCAGTGGGATCTTTGCTTGAATGGGGTTTGTATAAGGAGAGGAGCGTAGAAGGGAAGGTTCATTCTTGGTGTCGGAGAGGAGAAGGGTGGCATGGAAAGAGACCTAAAAAGCTTCATTTCTCCACCACGAGATGTCCAGGTTAATGGAGGAAAGTAGAAATGACAAAACCCAAGAGCTCACAGCTAATTTGGCAAAGATTGATATTGAAAAGATCAGTGATACTGCTAGGGAGGGACAGCAGGATTGCCCCGCTTGGAAGGTGGTGGCTGAGGAACCCCAGCAGGCTTCCCCATGTCACGGAATGTCCTGGGGTTCCCTTGCAGTGTAACCTCGCCATGGACTGCTCTGAGGTCACCATCGGCCACCCCTTATAGGCCCACGGTACCGGGGCAGCCCTCAGCCCGCCGCTCAGAGCTCAACGGGTTCTTGTGACTCGTTGGGCTTGGCGGGCTTGCCCCTTCGGGGGCACTTCATGCGTTTTTAGCTGATCGTGTCGAAAGCCTGTGTGTGTGTGTGTGTCTGTGTTTAAAGTCTGTGTGTGTGTGTAGAGGGGGTGTGTGTGTGTTTGTTAAAAGTGTGTGTATCTGTGTGTAAAGTCAGTGTGTGTTTGTGTTAAAAGTCTGTGTGTGTGTGCGTGTCTGTGTTGAAGGTCTGTGTGTTTGTGTCTGTGTGTGTCTGTGTTAAAAGATCTCTGTGTGTGTTTGTGTCTGCGTGTGTGTGTCTGTGTTAAAGGTCTGTGAGTGTGTGTTTGTGTGAGTGTGAGTGAGGAGCGTGAGCTGTCTCCTCCCAGCAATGGCGAGGAGACGGACTCCGCAGCGGCGATGCTGCCGCAAGGAGGCGCAGGCAGCCTCTGCTGCGCCCCATGACCAGGTGGTGCTGGGGGCTGAGGTGGCTGGTGCTGTCCTCAGCGTGGCTCCCGAAACATCTGTGAGCACCAGTGCCCATGCTGGGGGCAAGGCCGGTAAGTGCTGCTGCGGAGTCCCTCAGGGCCAGCCTGTCCCTTGGTATCCCCCAGCTTTATGTTACACGTGCAGAGGGTCCATGTCTATGTCCTCAGTGGGACCTTTCTGCCCTGCAGAATCAACAAAATGGAGAATCGCGGTCGCAGGCAGGGTTTGGGGCAGTCAGGGGACTGCGATGCAATGACCTACAACCTCCATGTTGTTCTGGCACCATGGTAACCGTGGGACTCGCTGCTGAAACCACCCTGGCCGAGCTGTGGCAGCAGTGCCTGGAGGAGACGGCTCCTCGGCTCCCCGATGTGTCCTGCTCCAAGGCACGGCCTTGGCACTGACCCTTCCTGTGGAGGCAGCATGTGGGGCTCGGTGTGTCCCTCCCATACAGGGCTGAAACCCCTGGGGATCCCATAAGAGAGACCGCAGCAGGTAGAGCTCACTTGCCACTGCTTTCTTGAGCAGGGTTCATCTTTTGGCTCACCAGTTACCTTGCCACCACCACCACCTGCACAAGGAGACGTTTTAACATCTGCGTCTCCACCATGTGAGTATGTCTCTTCCATACCCCACAAACTATGAACATCTCAGTGATTTCAAGTTGAAACAAGCCTGCTTTTAAAGCAAAAGATGAAAGCAAGTACCATAAGGACATTTTTTTTCTGTTAACATGGTCATTTGGGAGATGACTTGCATGGCACATAGTGCTGAAAAGCTTGAAGCTGTGGTAATAACATTACTCCCTCTTTTCCAGGGAGAACATCCCATGGAAAAAAGAAGGCTTCCTGAAAGCCATTTTCTATATTTCTGTTGCTCTTGGTGAGTACTTGTGAGAAATGAGCTGCCATCAGTAGCACAGAGGTGCTGGACATCAGGGTCTGGGCTGAGAGAGATGCCCCACTGAAGCACTCTCCAGCTTCTCATTCCTGTGCTTCAGGGAGCTCCACAGATGTCTGTACAAGGGAGTCCCATTAGCCTACTAACCCAGTTTCTTCTTCTTGTGAATTACAGTTGGTGTCTACTATACATTTTCTTTCCTGGCCTGGGGTTTTGGAGAAAAAGCATTGTTACAGGTCAGTGACAGCTGCTGCAGGACAGGTAACTCCTGCAAAGAAGAGGTGCTGGTCATGACAGGATACACCCTCAAACCCTCTCGTTTCCTGCAGAGGGAAGCTTTGCTAAGCTTCCCTTTGCCAAAGTGAGGCAGCAACTTCTGCTGGGCCTTCCTCAAGCAGCGTCTGCAGGAAGACCTGGCAATTGTAGCAGCTTTGCTCATGGAAAGCTTTTCCCTTACAGGAGCTGCTGAGCAGAATGAGCCCAGGGCTGCAGAGCAAAGAGTGAGACCATTTCTCTCCTCTGAGCTGGGATGCTCCCTGCGGGGGCTGAGCAGCTTTTTAACAGCTGCTTATTGCTGTCTGCAGGGACTTGGTGACTACTTTGATAGCGCAAGAGCAGAGGATGAAACTGCTAAAGCAAGAACTAGCTGATTTACATTCAGAAATCCGTATCATGAAGCAGGTGATGCTGTATTTTGTGAAAGGAGTTTTGGACGGGCAGGAGTCCTGTCAAGATGGTGGTTTCATGTTTTTGTTTCTGTCTTTGCCAGGAGGTGATTCACGTAAGAGAATTATTATTTGATTTGACCCTGGAAGGCCCTGTGGAGCTGCCTGACTGGGCCCTGGAAACATCAGGTTAGAACACAGGGAGTCTGGTCTCCTTGTGTTGTGCTTGTGTACAAAGGGAGGCTGTGTAACAACCCCTGCTCATGAAGGAGGAGGGAGATGAAAGGACACGTGGGGGTCCACGAGCAAGGCTGTGGCAGAGGGCATTTCTCATGTCCAGTCCCAGCTTTGGGTTCCGTGCTGGTGTCTCTGCCACTGCCCTACAGACTTTCTGTGCTCTTCCTCTCCATGAGGCCTTCTCTTAACCAAAAGGGTAAGACAGGACCGCAGTTCTGGTCTGCCATCCTTCCCCCGGGTTTTATTGTCTCTCGGTAGCTGCAGACCTGTCTTTTCCTGCTGCTGTGAGAGAGAAGCAGTGGCCAGGCCCAGCAAGACTTCTTTTCCCTAGGCACCTTGGCCCCTCTGACAGTGAGGTGCTTATTAGAACTGTGAAAGACAGCTGGGATGGAGTATTAGAAAGAACCAGGGCTGTGGCATCTCTCAGTTAATGACTTTGTCTGCCTTTCAGGTGCTACAATTGATTACTCAAAAACATCTCAAAACTACATTGACAAATGGATATGCAGAGTGTTCACATTTCTATGTGCTGCGAATCGTCCAGGTATCATTTTGCAGGTATAGTAGCCAAAATCCTCCATGTGACTTTAGTTCCATCATGCTCAGGTGGAAACAAAGCCCAGGTCATTCTCCCCTTTACTGGTGCCAAGAAGGCCTCCCTTTTGCCTCCACAGTTCCCATGTGCTGCTTTTTTCTAAGCAGACAAAGTAGACAAAGGTGGTGGGGTGTGGAAGGAACTTATCCTTTTGGTCACTGGTGTTGTTCCTGTAACTCCCTCACTGTTCCTTGCTGTTGCATTCTGCTTTCAGCCCAACGTAACACCAGGAAAATGCTGGGCCTTCCCTGGGTCACAGGGGCAAGTAGTTATTCGTCTTCCTGCAAGGATATGGCCTAGAGCAGTTACTGTACAGCATATCTCAAAGATGCTTTCTCCAGAAAATACCAGCAGTTCACCCAAGGATATCAGTATCTCTGTAAGTCTCTGTGGGGCACATGTGGTTGGCCTGTGGCTGTGGGACAAGGCCATATTAGGACTTTCTAATTGCCCATCTGCTGGCATTTCTGTGCTGCTCTCTGCTGAGCACACAGGGCAGTGTCCAAAGGGGCTATTTCAAACACTGTGATGGTTTCGTGCCTCTCCAGATTTGGGCAAAACCTGGGGTGGAGAGTTAGCTGCACCATTAGCTGTGCCAGGCTCCTGCACAAAGCATGGGAGAGGATGGGCAGTTAATAAACCTTGGAGCGATGAGTGTGTTTCCACTTCCTCGAGTCACACCTGACTTTCTTGCCTTGTGCTTTGTCTCTGAGGGCCTGGATGACGAAGGGGCAGAAGTGCTGTTGGGAGCCTTCCAATTTGATATTGAAAAAGACCCGATGCAGTTCTTTCCCCTGAAGGTACAGTGGATGTGTGTGGGTAACAGCAGGGAGGAGGGCTGGCGTGTCAGCAATCGTGTGGCACAGCAAGTGTTCACAGGACCTCCCTGGGGGCCGGGGTGGCTGACCAAGGGTCAAGGGAGACGTGGGTTTTGGGGACAGAGCAGTGCCTGGCAGTGAAAGGAGAGCAAGGGCAGGGCATGTGGTTTCCTTAGCAGCACCAGTGATGGCAGAGGGAACTATGCTGGTTGCTGTTGTTGCTGTTTCTTACCAATAATACTGTTTCTCTTTCTTTTTTTTCCCCTTTTTTTCAGGATGAGCTTCATAAAGCCTTTCAGTATATAAAAGTTAATATACAGAGTAACTGGGGCAACAAAGAGTACACTTGTCTTTACCATCTTAAATTGCACGGCAAAAAAAGTGCAGGCACAATTGAATTTCGTATGTAGAAGCCTTCCAAAAAAAATCTGTGATTAAAATAATAATAAAAATAAGATCTGTGGCTCTTGTTTTTGGTGTGTATTGGTGTAATTTCCTAGATAGTTTCTTGCTTTCACACATTGGGTTACTCCTTGGCTTTTTCTCTTTCCCTCCCCAGTACCAATCTTTTCCTAATAAAGCCAAAAGAGACAATGCTCCTAGACCCTTTTGTCACGTGGTCCTGAACTAAGGCTCTCCTAGTGCTTTCAGGAAGAAGCTGGAACCTGACAGAATTTGGGAGTGGGATCCCCAAACCAGCAAGGCTTCCTTTCCAAGTGTACCTTGGTTCTGCTTGCCACCTGCAGAAACCATTGAACTGGATGAACACTGACATTGTTTGATCCAAGGGAGAATCACAGAATGGCTGAGGATGGAGGGAACCTCATCTAGTGCAACTTCTCCATCCAAGGAGGGTGCCCTAGAGCATCCACATTGTACAGGATCACGTCCAAATCAGTTGAGAATATCTCTAGATGCTCAAAATATGCCACAACCTGTGGCCTTCTGAAAATAAAGTACTGAGGCCAAAACCTCAGTTCAACCTCTCTGCACTGAAATCCTGCAAATGCACCATGCCACGGAGCAGGGAAGTCAGCTTTCTGCCTCCCGTAACACTTATGTTTTTCCATAATCTTTTTTCCTGTTTGCTCTTAGCCTGTCTGTAAAAGTCTGCATGCAAGATGAGCCTGAGTCAATACAGGTAATGGATAGTTTAAAAGATTCAGTTTGGAGAAGATGGCAACATGAAAGAAAAAAAACAGACTGTTCACATGTCCATGTAGGGGAAGATTTGACCCAGATACATAACTTCAGTTCGTGAAACCTTTTTTGCTACTGCTCTATCATCTGAAGGTAAGTTCTCAAGTCAGTGTATTTTCCTCTTTGCAATTTGCTAGAGAAGGGTGATTTCTTTTGTTTTCATTTTGTTAAAAGTCTACCCCAAGTTTCCTCTCTTTGAGCAGAAAGGTTTGGTGGGGATGTTCTGGCAGAGAAGTTGAGTTTATTAATTATGCTGGTCCTATAGCCAAGTGTGATACGTGATGTTAGATGCCCTCTTGAAGGGAGGCACCTAGTTGTCTTTTGAGCCACCAGAAATTCCATGTATATTCCAACAGTGTTTAACCAAAAATTGTCTTAGTAGCTGTATGCTGGACTTGCTCCAGTAGGTCCATGTCGCTCTTAAGCTTCAGAGCCTACAGCTGGACATAGTATTCCAGATGTGGCCTCATAATAGCTGATTAGAGGGGAGGATCACTATGGCAGTTTGATGAAAGAGCAAATTTACTAAGGGATGAATCCCCTTGCATTCCAACTAATCCTCAGAGGTTAAATGGACTGGGGGTGAGTGGACTCAGCTCTTATTAGGGGTGCCAAATACTATGGTAGCTAAAGGCCCAGCTCTGGCCACATTGGATTCACGAACAGTCTGTTGACTATAGGTCCAGCCGCATTCAAAGCAATTAGTCAAGGCCATGAATAGTGTGATTTATTCAAATGCAACATTTACTAAGCAGGTGTTGGATGTCAGTACAGTGAGTGATTGTGCATTGGTATATTAGCAGAGGGGTTACATGGTGGGGAGGGAGTATAGTTTCACTGTTTTTATGACTAGTTACTGCCTATTGCATGCATTTGACAAGAAAGTTATGTCTTATCTAGGTAATCATGAACTGAAGCCCCATGAAGGTAGCGGCAGTACAAACACCAAATGAATGCCCCCAAGCAGTCTGGCAGAAAGGTTGCCCTTGGATGGACAGAGATGGATAAAGACATGTTTACAAAGGATGACACACAGTGTCAGTGTTCACTCTATTGACAACAGTGTTAATTCCCTAGTACCCTAGACTTACAGGGCTATGAACAAATTATTTTAAGGTAAAATGCCTTCACAGTACATCACCTAGTCTGTGGCTAAGGATAACTCAAAAGTGGGTTTCAAGGAGGATGAGGAAGTGTCTTTGCTGGTTGTTGTATATGGAGCCTTGGAGAGGAGAAGAGAAAAAATAAAAAGAAATGTGAAGTTTATTTTAATGTGTATATGAGAATTCCCACTGGCTTCAAGTGGTCAAAAATTTCAAAAGAAGAATCCTTCAGTCATCATTGTCCTGCAGATATGAAAGAAATCTCATTGGAAATACAGGGTGTTTATATGGAATCACATGTCAGACCTGACATGACATGCTTATATTTGTTCATGAGACTGCAAGCAGACATTCTCCTGCAGATGTTCCCCTGTGTCCACATAGGGCTGAATATCTGCGTGCCAAATTGCATCTTGGAAATGCTTTAAACTCCCTAGACACTTATTTTAACAGCTTATATGTCACACTGCAGCATGATATTGATGGGATTAGTGCTGTTATTTGGAGTCAGAGCACTCTGGCAAAGTTAAATCTCATCTGATCACTACAAAGAAGGAGGGAAGGCAGACACAAATCAAACAACAATTCATGATGAAATAAAGTTGTAGGTAGTAGTGCTCTAGAAACTGGTCCTTCTGATAGCATTGAAAGACTGTTGCGGGTAATCTATCTGATCTTGCCTCTCAAGCGTAGGGCACAAAACCCAGGTCACCACCAAAAGTATCTTCTTTAACAGTGTCCAAGCAACTGAGTAACAAGCACATCCCTAAGACAAGCACTGATAGTTTATTCAAACAGAACGTCACTTCCATATTTGCGTTGTGCCTCTTTTTCTAAAAAAATTCTCCTTCCTTCTTATGAATAAGTACTCTGTAATAATCGTTTCATGACCACTTTTGAACTTAAATATACACCTACTTCCTCTCTGACCCTTGAAAAGTGGATTTGGGAGCTCAGCGTTCCTGCCATCAGGATTCATGACAAAGGGCACCTCTTACACACTGTTGTGCCTCTTGCTTTGGTTAATTTTGCCTCCTTCCAGTATCTGAACACTCATGTATTACCATGGGATTTAAGAAACAGTAATGCTAATTCAACCTTCTTTAGAAGGGCTCTTGATAGAAACCTTCAGAATGTTTTTATTCCTTTCTTTCCCACTCGGTTTATTTTTCTTTGTAGATGTTTCCCCTGAATAGCCTCAGTGAATAATTAAATTGAAAAACAGTCTTTAATTAAACTGGACTAAAAGCAGTTAAACCAGTCTTTTATTGAATTGAATGGAATTTGATTAAAAAGGAGAACAGTGGATAAAACAGGTACTTGTGCTACTTGGAAATAGATCGTTTCTCTCTTCTCATCTCCTCAGACACTGAATTTTGGGGATTTAGAAATTTTTCTAGACATAGTACTGTAAAAGAAAAAGTGAGAAAAAAAGGCAAAAAGAAAAGCAACTGCTATGTGTGTTTTTAGGTAGCACTGTTTAAATAGAAAGGAGCCCTTGTGTTGCACTGTGTAACTCCTGGTCATAGGTCAAAGTCACCAATCTTGGAATACCTAAGCTGTGTCAACTCAGAAGTCTTTGTTGGTGGTGGTGGTGGTGGTGTTTTTTTTTTTTTTTTAATAGAGAGAATCACTTTGAGAGTAAAACTTATACAATAAGCATTGTCAAGAGGCAAAACAAAACAAAACAAAACAAAAACAAACAAACAAAAAAACAAAAACTCTCCAAACCAGAAATGGTTACAGTTTTTGAAAGAAACAAGCGAGCTACTCTGGTCATCCCAAACCATAAGAACACAGATTCTTATATATGGCAAAATGTGCCTTACAAGATCTAAGAGTCTTGATGGGAAATTCTAATCATACAGTACTGCTCAGCTTAGACACAAATATAAAAGAAAGCACAGCAGTGCTGTAGCGTATAGTGCTAAGCAGAGCCCTCAATGGCGCTGAACAGGGAAAAAAAAAAAAAAAGTACGGAAAATGAAGGGTTACATACCCTTACAGTGAAAGGCTGTCAGAGAATGCTTGAACAGCTCTTCAGTGAATATTTAAAACAACATGGGGTAGGCTAAAGGTGGCCTTATTTCCAGGAAGCTGATACTTTGAATTAATAAGTGTTTTTTTACCCTTAAAAAAAAAAAAAAGAAGAAAAGCTTTAGCAACATATTTTGAGGAACACATTGTTTTCACATGCATCCATACCCAGTATCTGAAGCTTCTCCAAGACAGGTATTTTTGACAAGTTACATTTCAGTCTCTTCAATTTGTTTTTAAAGTTAATTGAGACAAAATGAATAAAAGATATTTTAATTCATATTGAGAATGTCCATGAACAGTTCTCACTAATTCACGTTAATCCCTACCCTCAATTTAATCTTCCTACTGTCTCTCTAGCTTTATTTCATACATATTATGCTGAACACTTTAACTTCACTATTCTCAGAGTCACATAAGTGATTATTAGTCTTTCAGTGTCGCTCACAAAAAAGCTTAAAAATGGTAAATGGTACCCTGGGTACTCACTCTCATAAACTTTTGGCATTTTTGTGTTACTGTTTTCCAAATTACTGCAGCTCCTGGAGGGAAAAAAAAATACACACACTCATGTACACACACACACACACACACATATATATATATATATAAATGCCCAAGCACATTATCCAATGGCATCTAAAATTGTTTTCAAAGGGAACATTCCTGTTCTGATTTCTAGATATTTGCTACTCATGCTGGCAGAATGCCATCACTGTAGAATTTAAAAGTTTAACAAAATGGTATCACTATGTTACAAACCAAAAGTAAATTTTAAAAAGGACATATGCCTCTCCTGTTTTGGTATGCCAATTTTGTCCCAAGAAAGTAACCAGAAGATAGAGGTATCTGGAAAAGTCATCTGACAGAGCCTGACTGAAAAGTGTATTATGTTTAAGATTTTTTTTTTCCAGTGGGCCAAATCGATTCAGAATTACAATTTTGCCGTTATCTGCTTTCTATCAAAGCATGCCTTAGCTAGTTGGAAAGTTTTACCATTTAGTGGGTTTGGATAGCATTTCAACTATTCTGCTTGAAAGAAGCTCAAAACTTCGAGGTATAGTCACAAAATGAATACAACCTTACAGTAAATTGCAGTAACCAGTATAGATGTGCAATCACTATTTTCACAAATCTTCATATGAAAGTCCTCTGGAGAGGATATAATCATTCACATGGATAAGCACTCATCAACGGAGTATACCTTGCAATGTTTTGCCCTCAAAATCTGCATGCATTAGTACACGGACAACTATAGAGTGTTTATAGACTGCTGTATCTGATGAAAGAGTGATCTTTTTCTGAAAATGATTATAGAAAAATGCCAATTATCTAGTCAAAGAAATTCTTGAGAATCCAGGATTTTTAAGACAAATGGTCAGTTCCTGTTTTATTCAGTGCAACTAAAGGCATTGTAATTATTTAGTTCATTATTATTTTGAATGAATAGTACCAATTTTCTTTTTTAAAATTTCACTTTTTCATTGTTTAAGATTTTTTTTAAAAAAAGAAAGAAGGATACTCCAAAAATGTGCACTGTATGAAAATAGATCAAAAACATTTTGATTTCCATACTTTCATTCTGAAAGAAAAAAAGAAGAAAAAGAAAGAAAGAAAAAAGAGATATATTAAAGATTTTAATCCTTGCTCCAGACAGACCTATTGAAGGGAAAATCCATTAATTTTTGATGAATAGAAAAATATTACTGGTTTTCTTTCACATATTTTATTTACTTTCTTTTTTTTTTTTTTTTTTTTTGGTGTGTGTGTGTGTGTGTGTGTGTGTGTCCTGCCGGTTTCATATCCTTACCCTTGCCTCCTTGCTCACCAATCCCCATGAAAATTGTCAGGGCTCTGCCTGGTCAGTGCCCAACAGAGCTGCTGCCCCTGCTATTAGAAAGGGCAAGTTCTTTCCTTCTCTTTTTCTGGGATACTTTTCCAAATGTCATAATATGAAAATACATTGGATTTATTCTAAACAGAAGGCTTCTTTCTAATCTTGTTTAAACTATGTCCTTCAAAGATGGAGTGCTCAAAGAACAAAGGATGGTGTTTATTATGTTATTTTTATTTTTACAGTTATATCTTTATGGTGTTATTTAAGATCATATTTAAGGTCTCCTTCTTTGGAGATATTCGAAAGGCACCTGGATGCAGTTTTGTGCAATGTGTTCCAGATTTCTCTGCTTGAGTGAGAAGGTTGGAAAAACATTTTCTGTGAAAAGACTTTTCTGCACAGGAAGATTATCACCGAATCACAGTATGGTTGAGGTTGGAACGGGTGTCTAGAGATTGTCTAGCACAATCCCCCTACTCAGGCACCCAGAGCACGTGGCACAGGGTGGCATCCAGGCGGGTTTGGAAGATCTCCAGAGAAGAAGACTCCACAGCCTCTCTGGGCAGCCTGTTCCAGGGCTCTGCCACCCTCATAGTAAAAAAGTTCTTCCTCATATGGAGATTAAACTTGTTGTGTTTGAATTTATACGCATTACTCCTTGTCCTGTCACTGGCCACCACCATAGATTTTCCACATTTTCCTCACCACATAGATTTTCCCTCATTTTCAGTCCTGCTCAAGTTCCCAAGAAGCCATTGCCATTATTGCTCATCTGATACCTGCCCACTGAATGACTACAATTCCTTTGAATAAAGAAGTTTAATACATATTGTTTAAGTTTGTGGAGTATTTCTCAGTTTGAATTTCTATTTTAATAAACAAATAAATAAAAGGTAAATGTTTAACTTAATTTTACTTTCACCTTTTTATGAGGATGAAATGTAGAGATATTTTCAGGTTGGTGATAGTTTGCCAGTTTAAATAGAACAAATGTGTCTTAACTACAGGAAGAGTGAATACTGAAGTGAAGCTATTGTGCTCATTATAGGCAGTAGCTGATGAGATTTAACCTTTTAAACAAATTCATCAAACTGTTACCACTTTTCAGAAGAACAAAAAGAACAAGTGAAGCTGAAGACTATTACAAAACAAAATCTAACAGCTAATGATAACTAATGACTAATATCTAATCTATATCAAAGACAAACAAATATCTTAAGTAGAACCCTCAGTATTTTCCTTGAATAGATATGCTCACTAAAGTTTCAGGGTCATATGCACATGTTTCAGAGTCACTTTCATATGCAGAAACATTTGAACACTCCACACTGGCATACATAAAGAACAATAAACAAAGAATATGAAATAACTGAGTGTAAATCTGCATTATTGTCATCTATGTAATGTGATAGTAGTTCAGGCAATGAGTAAACTGAAACTGCCTATGATATATAGTTATTGATGGAAAAAAGGGTTCTTCAGAATCTGCAAATGCATTAGTTCACATGCATATGGCAA
This sequence comes from Tinamus guttatus, assembly GCF_059628265.1. Taxonomy (NCBI): domain Eukaryota; kingdom Metazoa; phylum Chordata; class Aves; order Tinamiformes; family Tinamidae; genus Tinamus; species Tinamus guttatus. Next base: position 96,038 of record NW_028289430.1, read on the forward strand.
TACTCTTCAGTAGCTAGATGCGATTTGAAAGCCAGTTCAAAATACAAACTACAGCTTCTTTAAAGCTGTAAATTCTGCTTGATGCTGTATTATCATTTCATTTTAATGGAACTTTTTCTCAAAATTTACTTGACCTGTTCTAAAATATAAGCATGCTTTTTCATGTGATGTTGGTTGTTCTCTAAAGCTTTTTCTTCTGATCACATTGAGATGAGTGTATAATGGAAGCTAATGGAGATGTAAATCACAATATAGTGTCTATTCATTGTATGGTTTGTTCTGGTCACACCTTTACAAATGGTAGAATTCTGGTAATATTTATGAGGTATACAGAAGCTTTCTTGAAAGCAAGCACAGCCTCAATGAGTCTTACCTTTATACTGAATGCTAAACAAATACAAACTTCAAAATGAGATAAAGATTTCAGTCAAATATTAGTCCTGTGTACTCTTTTTAATGTGCTGTTTCTCTGGGCACTATTATCTCCTCATTTTTTGTTCTTAACAAATTGATTAGAAACGTCAGGACTCAAATTATGCTGTTAGCCATGCAGCTTACTTGCAACCATTTACATAATTGCCCAAATGGATTGTACCAGCACAGAAGAGGATTTTAAGAGCAGACAAGCACAGAAAATCCAGTGACACAGACAGTTTCAGCACGTGTGCATGCACTCGGGAAAGATCGCCGAACTAGCTAAGGAGTGGGAACAAGTGCAAGTCAGGTTGCTGCCCTCTACTGTCTAAAATTCTATGTACCTGTGGAGTGTGATCAGCAAAATAGATCACCAACTGATTACACTCTTCAGCTATAAGGGGATATTGCTCTCACCTTTGCACAAACATGTTCATATACCATTACTCTGACTTTAAAATAAACTAGCAAAAACAATAAAGCTTTATATTTATCTGGGTGCGTTTGATTATACCTTGCCAACTTGTGTTCTGTGTGACCATATCCCACATGTTTGAACATGTACTTTTGTTGAGGTCCCAAACTCCAGCACTTTTAAATACACCTGCTCAAAAGGCTTGCCAGGTGCCCAAAGTGCTCAAGGATAGTGCATATGTTTATGGATTATATTACCCAGGAAGACTAAGCATGGAGGAGAGTCGTGTGGGTGTGAGTCTGTACATATTTATCACTACCATATTGATCAGTTCAACACATTCATGCTTCATGCTTGGGACATATGTCACTGACGACACATCTTCCAGAGACAACTGGCATACAGCTGCTTCTGCAAAAGCCTTACGCATATATACCTAGACAGTGCCTTTGCAAAAATGAAGTATAAAAAAGCTAAGTTTGGGAGCATGTGAAGAAGAAGTGAGTTGAGAATCATTTAAGCCCAAATACATTTTTTTTTGTTCATGGAAAATGTGTGAATGATGTTCCACTGCAGGGCACAGCTGAGTGACTATTATGATTTTTTTTTTGATATTAATAACTTTTAGAAGTTGTATATGATCAGACATTGATTATATGAAACTAGATTGGCAGATCTTGAGCAGAACTGTACAAAATTTCCTTTCACTTATAATCTCAGTATCAAAAGATCATGAATAATTAACAGATTTCTCACAGAACATTAAATGGGTATAAATAAATTCAGAATGAGTCATGAAAGCACTGAGAAATTTTCTATTTTAGTGTTTGCATTGCACAGTATTCCAGAAATCTCATACACCTTTAGTTAGTATTCTCTAATATCCATGACTGTCTTAATGCTTTGACTGATATTGTATCTTGCTAATGATGGTGGATTTTTGAAAATAAACTAGGAAAATAGTGCAAATATGAAGTTGAGGGGCTGTCTACATGTGAGACTATTATTGAAGCAACCATTCATGTTAAGATAGAGGGTTGTGGACAAGTGATAAAAATAATATAATGTAAGGAAATAATGTAAGGGAATGAATGAATGAATAAGGAAATGGAAATTTTGTATATTATAATAGAATAATTCAACTTGAAAAGGACTGCAGAAGATCATCTATACATACATTAAATTATAGGTAAAATTAAGTACATTTATAACAAATAATAATTATTGCTACTTGGTGCATCACTTGGTATGATGCATAAAATATAGTAAGTTGGGGGATAAAAGAGGAAAGAAACATGAATATAAATTATTTTCTCTCAAATTACAAAAAAATCAGAGCTTCTGATTCTAATATCTAGTTTTAAAGTGATCTCTAATTTACAATAAGACTCCAAATCCAACCTCAAATTTGTGTAAGATGCAATTCTAGAATTCAGAAAACTCATCAGTGCTTAGCTTAGTGGATGGGTTTCACACTCCTCGTTCAGACTTTGCCCCTGCTTTCAGTGCCATCAGGACATGATCTGCTTATTCTTGGCTTGTTTACACAGACTGCTCTTTAAAAATGTCCTAATTGAGGAGACCAAACATTAAGAACATGCGATTTTATCATGAGAATCATCAGACTGAAGTACTAATGAAGATCATAGAATCATAGAATGCTTAAGGTTGGAAGATACCTCTAGAGGTCATCTAGTCCAACCCCCCTGCACACGCAGGGTCACCTAGAGCACGTGGCACAGGACTGTGTCCAAGCGGATTTTGAGGATCTCCAGAGGAGACTCCACACCCTCTCTGGGCAGCCTGTTCCAGTGCTCTGTCACCCTCACTGTTGACAAAGTTTTCCTTAAGTTCCTGTGGAACTTTTGATGCTTCAGTTTGTGGCCATTACCTCTAGTTCTGTTGGTGGCCACCAGTGAAAAGAGGCCAGCCCCATCCTCCTCACTGCCTCCCTTGAGGTACTTATATACACTGATTAGATCCCCTCTCAGCCTTCTCTTCTCCAGGCTGAACAGGCCCAGCTCCCTCAGCCTCTCCTCATAGGGCAGATGTTCCAGGCCCCTGATCATCCTTGTGGCCCTGTGCTGGACTCTCTCCAGCAGCTCCACATCCCTCTTGTACTGTGGAGCCCAGAACTGGACACAATACTCCAGATGCGGCCTCACCAGGGCTGAGTAGAGGGGCAGGATCACCTCCCTCGACCTGCTGGAGACGCTCTTCTTAATGCACCCCAGGATCACACTGGCCTTCTTGGCCACGAGGGCACACTGCTGCCTCATCCAGCAAGCCAATGTTCCAGTTCCTGAGCTTCATCAATGACAAGATCAAATACGGAGACAATGAAAAATAATTGAAACACTTTGAAGTACAGCAGATAGTTGATGTCAAGCCTAAAAATGTTCATTGTAACACTGTATTTGGAGCATATTGGTTGAAACATTGACTGATCCTTTCCCAAAACATTTTTTTAACTCTGCAAAAAAGAGTAAAAATTAATAAAAAGGAAAAAAAATAGCTCTGTCTATACAGTTTAATCAGTTTTCTACAGCTGCATAAGGTGCAATGCAAATGAAGAAATTACTCTGCGTGCATTGACTTGAATTTCTAATGATGCATTGTATGTGCTATACGCTCAATGCACAAAGCTGGTATCATGCTGTGATCACATTTGTAGCCTCCAATACTCAACATGTTTTGAGTCTTCCCAAGTCTTTAAGTCTGATTCGGGTCATTTATTTTTTAGCTATTCTTTTGTGTGTGTGCTTGTGTGTATCATTAAGCAAACAGTTTTTTTCTTAAAGTGCATGCAAATTATAGAGGTGAATTACTAATCAGCTTAGAGGTAGGGTAGGGACATTAGTGAAAACTGGAGCTGGTTTCCTGCTGGGTTACCCTAATGGGAGTTAAAAACAGCTTAAAAATGCATCCTGCTTTTTCACCAAGTGCAATGTCACAGAGGTCAATAAGTTTACAGAGAATTTAAATCAGTGGAGAATTTAACCACTTAGTTTTTCCCACTGTTAACAGCTAATGAGGAATTCCAACTCTTATTGAAGTCTAGGACTTTTAATTTGCCTTACGCCTCTTTGGCAATGGTATATTGTGGCCTAGTTCTTGAAGGGTTACCTTCCCATTTCATTTAAAGGCAACTGTGAAGCTTTTCTGATACTGATGAAATCTGTGTTTGACCAATGTTGCTCTTAGCACACTGAGATACTCAGCAGCTTAACAATAATTGGAAAATCTCTACAGGTTGTACTGCTTTTTAGGGTCTAATTTTAATGGTTTCACCATGTAAAAGAGCTTTTCCTTTGAAGCTGGATGACAGAGGGCTTTATTTTGATGATGATTAATGCATCCCAAACAGTCTTGTAGTCTGCAGCTTGACATAATTTCTAACACAAATATGTTGATAATATATAACTCTATAAGATAAAGTCTTTTAAAATGGGCAAGTAAAACTGATATAATCTTTTCTTTTTCTTTTTTTTTTTCCCTTTCTGTTAAGCAAGAAAGGCTTTAAGTAGAACTCGCCCAAAATTTACCTGTGAAATGCCTACAATTTTTTCTGGGAGAAATAAATCTGCTGACGCTGTTCAAGACTAACTAGCACAAGAAATTATGTTTCCAAAATATAATGTTGCTAAGGGACACAGAGAGGATTTAATTACTAGAGGGGGTTTTTGATTGTTTGTTTTTGTTTTTCCAGTTTTAGTTGTTACTGAGCTATCCGAAAGCAATAACTCACTTTTTCTTTTGTCTCATACTTGCTTTCTAAAGTACTAACTTTTTATCTACCTCTCCAGCTACCTAACTCAACACTCTAGGTCAAAGAATAGATCCTCTATATTTTTTCTTCTATTGAGAAGAAGTATGGTTGCGTTGCTGTCATTCACATTATTACTTCTCATTCCAATTGCCTTGCTATGATGAATAAGGCATAATACAACCTAGGAAAGGCACAGCGAAAAAAAAAAAAAAAAAAAAAAAAAAAAAAACCCTTTTCAGGTTAGATCTTTCTAAGCAAGGTTGAATCACTAAATTTTAAGTCATGGACTTTATTTTTTCTTTTTTTTTGGTAGAAAAATGAATCAATTCCCTGTCATAGAAACAAGGAATTTGATTCTTTTTCTCAGTCTTCAAAACTTCATTGACTTTGATTTATGCATTTTTGTTACATGTGTATACACAAATACTCTAATAGGTGTGTGTATATGTATGTGTGTATGTATAGAAACATTTAAGAATTCTTTTAAAAAAAATTCTATCACATCTATCATTCTATTTTTTCCATTTCTGCACCTCAAAATGCTTTGCACCAAATTTTCACCTTCAAATGTGTAAAATATAGCTTCTCTTCTCTTCTCTCTCTTTTTTTTTTACTTTATTCTTGATTACTTTTTTCCCACTTGTAGAACATATTTCATATTTTTGTATCCTTCCTTTTCTTGCTTATGTTCCAGACTTAAATGGAAGAGCACCAATTTAATATTGGCATATAGAAACCATGAAAATTTTATAAATTTTATAGATTATGATAAAGTGCAAGGGTTAATTTGAACTATACTTATTAATTAATAAAGAAGCTTTCTAGGCTTGTGAAAAAATAATAATAATAATAAAAAATGGTAGCCAAGTGTTGCTACTACTACCACTACAATAGTGCTGCTAGTACTACTCACCTACTAATGGACTCCTAAATTCTTTCCCACATTGGCAACTGTTATTTCATGGAGGCAAAAAATATTTCAACAATCAACGCAGAATCTACAAATGTATTAGTGAACTCAATTCTGTCTATATGTGACTAGGATCCATTGTGAAAAAGTCAGATTTTCATTAAGCAGACACTGGGATGACAATAATATTTTAGTCAACAACATCCCCTGAAGTGTGTTTGGGTAGCTGTTTCCATGTCTTTCAATAAGCTCTTTCTCTCTCTTGTTTTGCAATATTTTATATATATATATATATACATAAAATATATTATATATATACATACATATAAAAACTAATAATGCATTTAAAAATGCATAAAATGCATATAATGCATTTTTTTTAATTTAAAGCACTAAGAAATAATTCCAGTAGTATTTTTTAATGTAGTAATTTGAAAAACCCTTCTCAAAGTTTTATTGAAGTTGGCACATCAACATACTGTCCTTATGTCAGCAACACAATATAACTCACCTACAACGTCATATGAGTGCAACATTCTTTCCAACATCACTTGGATATTACACTTTGTCTCTCAGTGTGATAAGAAAGAAAGTGTCCTTTGACAGGTGCAAACATTAGGAGAAAAAAAAAAGCCCTAAGTCAGAGGACTAATACAACTTCAATATCAAAATGATGAACATCTCAGTAAATGTATTTTATTCTACATACATACCTGGGTACTTTCATGAAATATGTAATTAAATTCAATAGAACTGATTCAATAAAATTAGAACCTAACTTTGCTGTCTGACATTTTGTATGTCATTTCTGTGATACGACATGTGAGGAATACTTTCTTAGAACTTTATGACTTCCGTTATTCAAAAAGTCAACCTGTGGGAACAGAAGGCTTCTATCTCCCCTTTGGTGGAGGAATTCATACTGGTGGATTTCCTAGCGGGGTGAATAGAAGTCAATGGGAAGCAAACACTGTATTCTCAAACTGGAATGAAGTTTTCTTTCTTTAAGTATAGCTGTTTGTCATAGTTGCATCAAACTATTAGTAAGATCATTATTAACCATTGGTCAGGTTATACTGAGAGCTGTAGAGATAGTCTGAATGCACTTGGGTTTTAGTACAAGTGTCTTATGTGATTCTATAATTGTGAAATCCTGGGAAAACACATTGGGCCCTATTAATCTTCACTGCATCCTGGGGTGGTAAAATTGTAGCAATTTGCCACCTGCTGAAACTGTTTTGCATCTGTGGTATTTACTGAGGAGATTTGTATAAAGGTTGAAAGTGTTGCTTTGCAATCTCATGCATACATTAACGAGTTATTATACACCTGTTGTATCATATTGCATCTGTTAGTAGATTTCAAGTAACATTTTTGTGAAATATTTGACTAAAATGTCCTTAAACACAATGTATAAAAAGCCTCTCAGGAACAACTACACTGTCTGTCTTTGGAGAAATACCTGATCATATATACACCCACTTGAAATAAGGCAAATCGTAACATTCTGGTGTGTAAAAAATCCACATAAATCATTCCGATCGAGACACAGTGTTCTGCAGCTGAATTCTGGCTTTTACACAACGGAAAATTTTACTAATGCATTTCTGTAAACAGTCTTAAAAAGTCAACATCTAAGTAAATACAAAAACATAACTTAGAAGATAATGTAAGCAAAAATGAAATGAGAAAAGTGAAAGGAGAAGACACTAATTCAGAAAATTTCTGACTTTGTCTGGTCTCCATTTTTCTACACTCTATTTTTTCCCTTGCCTCATCTCCATGGTGTGTTTAGCATCAGCAAAATTCTGGGGACTCTTACATGCCAGGACCTTTCCATGTGCAATATTTGAAAAATCAGTGTAGAAAAGCTCACACTGTCACCAGTTCCACTTGTTCCCAAAGCCTTTCAATTTCTTGTTTCTAAAAGTAAATATCTAGTTCTTGGGGAAATATGTGACAAGATATTTTCTCTTTGTCATATAGAACACTTTGGACAAGATGTAATTGTGTTCCCCATGAATGTACAATATTAAAGTCAATATTACAGAGACAATAATAGACATGTAAAGACTTGATTCAGCCACTTTTTCTCAAGCTGGCACTTTGTCCTATAAAGGCTGTCAGGAAAGCAGAAGATTTATTAATTTGCCCTCAACTGCTGTCTTATTCAGAAATCATTGGTACAGCTCTATACTAAAGGGAAATGAAAAAAAGTACACTAAAGCAACACAGATGAATACATACTTTATTTGTACTCCTTTTATACCATTTCTCCTATGAACAAGTTCTGCGATTACATTGTTAAGCTGTTTGTCAACAGCAGCTCAGATCCCCTAATTGCTTCATTTATTTTGCCTTGTCATTCAAATAAAAATCCCTCTACAAGGATGGGATCATGGAGAGACTATCTGAAACAAATAAATTATTATTATTATCAGCATTGTCGTCATTACAATAATAATTATAATAATTATTATTATTTAATAGAAGTGAGGATCTTTGAGGTCAGTAAGCACTTGGACTAGCAGGTCATGTATGTATGTAGTATTCCTGCTAATTTTTTTGCAAACCTGCATTTGAAGCAAAATATTATCAATATTAATACAATGCAACTCAGGATTCTATACTGAAATTACACATACACCTGTACGGACTTCTTATAATGGATTAGTTTATAATTTTAGGTGGCATTAACTGATTCTGACTTAAATTAGAGGAAGAATTTAATGATGCATGATTTACTCACAGGACAAAGAAGATGTAAACCAACAAGTCTTTAAAAAATGTAGCTGTAGGATATTATTTTCCATCTACATGTGTCTAAAATCATACATAATCCTCAGTGTCACTAGACTACCAAGGAGCATAACATGGAAAACACAAATCTTATTAATATTTTTAATTATATTCTTAGGCAAACATCCTTGAAGGTTAGCTTTCTTCTGAAAACCAAGGACATATAATCTTTACTGATTAAAAAAGAAAAGAAGATCATTTGAAGGGTAAGGAAAAAAAAGTATAAATATGTGCTTGGAATATTTAAAAAATGCATAGTGCATCTTAGGGTTTGTAGTAGTGCATAAAAAAATCACATTCATATCCACCATATTCCACAGCATAGAGTAAATTATTTAAAATCACTCTATTTTATTTTTTTTTGCATTTCTTCATTTCCTTTTATTTAATTGATTGAAATGCCAGGCTTTTTTTAAAGTGACATCTTTCTATATTAATTTTAGCTTTCAGATTATTTTCATGTATCAAAAAAAAAAAAAGACTACAAAACAGGGTTCTCTTAGACAGCTCAGGTAATTTTATTTTTCAACCACCTCCACTAAGTGACTTTAAGAGATGAAAAATGTCTTTTTCATACAGAACCTTCCTTATAGGTCCTGTGTGTTCTTTTCATGTGCTTGTCAGTATAAACTAAGCTTTGCACTAAAGCAAAAATGAGGAATAGAACTTATAAGTGAAAAAAGGGTATCTTTCTGTCAATTTCATCCATTTCTTGAGCTATGTGTAGTTTACAAGTTATCAGCAAAAAAGAGCATCCTTAGACTCATTTATTTGATTCTTAATAATACGGAAACCTTAATGTCATTTTTTGATTTGTCCACACTGATGTTTGCCTGTGCAAAGTACAAAGCAACCATCTAAAGACCACGATTTCAGTGGGCTCAGAGAATATGTTCTAATACCATTAAGGGTAACCCACAGAGTATAAAGATCAGCGCTATAAAAAACAGAAAATAGTGTTCTTGTAGATTCCATGTGATTGATGACATACTCATATTCCGCCTTACAACTACTTTTCCATCTCACAGTGTATTGCTTCCTTTCAGATTTCAGGCATTCTTAATATACTTGGATAGTAACAGCTTTGTTCTCTCTCTTATGCACTTTACTTTTCTTCTTTTCTTTTTTCAATTGCCCTTAAATGCACAAAATCCTCTTCTCCTTTTTAGTGAGCTTTTACAGCAGAGAGTGTTCTGTTGTAAAAGTAACTTTTATTATTGAGTTAACGAGACCAAATAATAATAAAAAAGAATGATAGACATTGCTGCTGTCAAGAGAACAGATCATTTTTTGATTTTATTAAAAATAGGGCCTGGAGAAAATTCAAAAATAATCATAAATTGCAAAAAGGAAAGCAAAACAAAGCAAAATAAAACAAAACAAAAGCCTCACGTGCTTACAGAAATGTAACCAGTGCTAGTTTACTCACTTTATGCTGCAATAATAACTCTTTTACTTATATTATGAGAAAAAATAACTTTGACTATAAAAGCCAATTTTATAGTCCAATGCACATTTATACAGTTAAAATGGTCTCACGACAAGTAGTCTCCAAGGATGTTGCACACAGCTGGTAAACTGCAAATTTTGTGAAGTATATATTGTTAAATTATTTTACTTTTATATTCCTTTTGCCTCCATTCAAGGGGAAGAAAGACAGAGCAAATTTCAGACTAGTTGCACAGGAACAAAAGACAGGGAGAGAATCAAAAATCCTGTTGACAAACACTGTCTTCATCATCACAGACTACTTCCTCAAAACAAAAGTACGGTTTAAGATTTTCTACTCTCAGCTGCATACCAAAAATACCCTAAATAATGCTTTATATTCTGATAAGCAAATCAGTATGTGAAGTTGAAGTGTGAATGGTCCTAGGATATCAAAATTGTAACTCTTGCTAGAAGACTGGCTACAGTCCACTTGGTTTCAAGAGAGATCATTCACAGCTTACTTATGGAAAGGAATCATTTAATGAAATATGCATGAGAGTCTAGCTCTGATCACCAGAATCACCCACCCATCTGTCCCATAGTACTATAGGATCAGGCATCTCCTGGGCATTTGGTTCAGGGTAGAGGAGCTCCTCTTGCTGTACCGCATCTGAACTCTGGGGTCTTATTTATTTCTTATTTCTAACCAACCCCTCCTGAGCACTTGGACATTCATACTGGTTTCCTTAGTTAGCTAATTGATGATCTAGTGATCTTTGTTCATTTTGCTAATGAAGCTGTTTTAGAACCCAACCGCAGTACTAAAGTATTAGAGAAAATGATTGATAATATTCACCAGTCTATTCAAGAGGTTTATAAGCAAAAATAAGTTCTGTGTTTTTTTCTATGTTTACAACAAGAGCTATTTTACAAGGCTTTTAACACTGGCATTTCAATTGCTATGACAAAAACTCACACCATTTACACCAGTGTATATTTCTATTCATACCCAATGTGAAACACTCAAATGCATTTAGAAATTTCAAGTGTTCAAGAAACTGAAAAAGCCTTCCTCTTCACTTTGTCTTACCAGATATTGAATAACATGTACTATTCTTTCTAATAATCTGCTTTTTCAAATAAGCTAAGAAACAACAATTTTGTCATAAAAATGCTAATTGATTTGTTCATGAGAGGAAGTTCTAAAACCCTTTGCTGCCTTTACTTTGTCTTTTTGAAGACTGCCTAAAGCAAGGTGTTTTCTTGGCATTAATGTAGGACAGTATTAAATAAAAAAAAACTCTACTTCATAAAATATAAAAATGTAAAAATGAAAAAGAAATTCAAAGTAAATAAATCACACTTAGACAGAATTACAAAAGCCCTTTCACAGTGCGTGATAAGAAAGGTTTAGGGAAATCTGTTAGTGAAGTGTGACAAAATCCAGGAACATTTAGTGGCACAGACAGGGAAATTCTTTTTCGATCATCTAGACTGATTTTCAGTGTCAACCGGAAAATCCACCCATTAATCACCAATCTCTACATCATGCCCTTGATGTCCATTTAACAAGATGCACTCAGTTTAAAGCTTGTGAAGACAGCATTGAAGTTCCTTGAAGGATTGTTGTGACTTTGCTGTGAACAGCATAGTTTTAGTTTAAAGGACATTTTAGTCCTTTAGAATATCTCGTCTTTAGACCTTCTCACCTTAGCAGGTCAGAATTGCAAAACTTTGATGATCTTGCTTTAATTTTAACATGATATTTAGTGACTGAATTTTACAGAAAGTGTTTAATTTTACATCTCTATTGTGCCTAAGACTGCAAAAAAATGCTGTAGTGAGGTAACTTGGGCACATACATAACACAATCTGAGTTTAGCCACTGCTCTTTTCTTCAAGCAGATTTATTACTGTATATCAGACACTTGCACTGATTTTTTTTTTATAAGCTTTGTAAACAAAATGGCATTCTTTAACTTCTGTAAAACTCTGTGTTTGCATGAAAATCACCAAGTCTGTTTAGGATCCTCATGGTTCCCTTGATACATTGGCAAAATATCTTCAGTGTGGACTCTCCTTTTCTGACTCATTATTCAGCACCTGGAACATTCTTTGATAGATGTTGTATAGTTAAAGAATTGGAAAATCTGGTCTTTGAAATAGACATTCATTATAAGACATGTTTTGGCATCTTGCACGATTTACAATGATTGAGATGGACATTTTTCTGTAAAACAGAAGGGACTTGTATAGCTGAAGTGGAAGAAAAATCTGATAATCCACTGTAAACAACGACAACAAAATTATAGAGAGAGATGGAGAGGAGAAAGCGTGGTATCTAGTAGGCAAACCACTGGTGTGGGAAGGACTTTGTTTCTCTATTTCCCCCACAAAGCAGATTTATTCTTACATAAAGGCAGCTTCTGGCTGCTTATGTCCATTCAGATGCAGCAGAGTATGAAGCTCTTTTGATGGTTCAGTATCAGATGAACAATACAAAAGGAATCAGAACAGAGAAGGACTCCGTCTCCATTTCGGCATGGAAAGCTAAGGTGTGTATCATCAAAACAAATAATTATTTGGATTATGAATAATTATTATAACTGGTTTAGATTTACTCATGCTATTTACTGTGCCTAAGAAGTGTCCCCTTTGAGGTTATTTTAGTGGGATTCTATCAGCAATGCACTATTGAAAGATGGAAAGAATCTTTGATTTTTTTTTCTTCCGTTTTGTCCAAAGCTTATTTTCAATGTTACTACCTCATTTTCTATCATCAGAGGCTCTGCTGCAGGAGAATCACTCTGCATTAGTGGGCTTGTTTGTTTCCAGGAGAAAGGAGTGGAAAGCAATTCTAAGCTTCTTCATTGTAAAATAAAGAATGGAATAGAAAGAACATGCTATGGAATGAAGAAATGGAGGTACCACTATGATTGCCCATAAAAAAAAGCCCTTTTTTCTTTTTTCTTTTCATGCCTTTGTATTTTTGCAGGCTAAATGGATTCCTCTGTAATAAATAGTTCACGCATACTGTAACTACCAGTGTACACAAAGTAGTGACATCTCAGCCCCTTCATCTAAAGTTGGTGCCTTTATAATTCTGATTCCCTGCTGTGTTACAGCCCCACTATAGAAAATTAGGTGTTGCATAAGGTAAAATCAAAAAGTCATTCCTCTCCAAAGCAATACAGGGTTTCTCTGGAGTTTGAATAGCACTATGCAGTGTAGAATGTCTTTATAACTTAGTACCAGCTCTTTTAGCCATATGAAAACTTATATATGTTCCTGATCCATGCAATAATATCTACCTATATGGGTTATTCCCTGGGAGGAGGCAGTAGCTAGAATTTGTCTCCGTAATTAGGGAGACAACTCAGCAGCTGCAAAACAATTACTGGCTTCTATGCCCTTTCTTCAGTCTAGTTAGGACTCACAACTGATATTGTATATCATATTATTTAGCTTTAGCATGAATGAACCTCGATGAATTTTGTCATTAGAGAGGTCAAATTTCAGCTCAGAACTCCACTATAGTCATTGTGATTTCTCTCATTGTTGGTCCTGTGAAATATATTTGATTGTGTCTATTCAAATGCTTAAAAAATGCAAATTCACTAAGAGCTTTTTTATCCCTCATTTTTTAGAAAACCATCAGCCCTTGCAGTCACAGACTTCTCTGGACTTTTCTCAAACAGAGAATAGCTTTAAGTACCAAATACATCCAAAATGATATGATTGTTGCCCATTCTTGCACATCCTCTCTTTTTATTTCAGAGCCAAACATTATTACAGCTATTAAACTCAAATTTTTCATCCATATGTTTGAAGAAGAAAATCCAAAAATATCATAAAATTTTGAGATGTTAATTGGTCCTTTGCATTTACTGTTTTATAATTGACATGAGCTCTCTTTCCTTTCATCTCTTTATAAGTTTAACTATTCAGCTGGCAGTATAACTGTCAGCAAAGGACAAAGCAGAAGTTTTGGTTTAGCAGACTTTCCCAGCAAATGAGTGAGTCTAATTTAGACTTGTTCTCTCATCTCTGTGAAAGAGATGGACAAGATAACTCAAGTACTGCCTGGTTCAGCTAATACTGACGTGCTGTCACAAACTGCCAGTGTATCCCAAATGGTAAATAGGTATCGTACACAGAATCTTTGCAGCACTGGCTGACAGTAACAGCACAAAGTAACATTGGCCAAATGCTGAAGATAGATAGCTTAATTTTCTTATAGAATTTTGAAATTATTTCGACCCAGTCACTGACTGATCCAAATAATCATGATCTCAAACAGACCCACCTCAGCAATCATATTTGACTTTTGAGTTTTCTACCACACATGAGGAAACTAAAATTATTAAAGTAAAATAAGTCTTTCATTAACTATCTCAGTTAATCTTCCAGCACAGAGAGTGGGTCTGGTGAGGAGATAAGGATAATGAGAACTTGTCCTTTATTATCACTTCTTTGCATTGTCTTAACACCTTGAGAGTAATCCTTCCTCCCACCTTGATATTGATGGGAATATACTTCTACCATGAATGAGGCAGACAGGAGAATTCCTTCCTTCCTTCCTTCCTTCCTTCCTTCCTTCCTTCCTTCCTTCCTTCCTTCCTTCCTTCCTTCCTTCCTTCCTTCCTTCCTTCCTTCCTTCCTTCCTTCCTTCCTTCCTTCCTTCCTTCCTTCCTTCCTTCCTTCCTTCCTTCCTTCCTTCCTTCCTTCCTTCCTTCCTTCCTTCCTTCCTTCCTTCCTTCCTTCCTTCCTTCCTTCCTTCCTTCCTTCCTTCCTTCCCTCCTTCCCTCCTTCCCTCCTTCCCTCCTTCCCTCCTTCGTTCTTCTAATATGTATTTTTTCGTTCATCTAATATGTATTTTTTATGAGACAGAACATAAAATTGTTTTTTGTTTCCTTGTATTTTCACTGTCATCACAGAATCAACCACAGAATCACAGCATAGACTGGAATCCTGAGCCTACTGCCCTGGATCCGTCCAGAAGCCTGTCCAAGGACAGGCACTCCGCAACCTCCTCCAGTACAACCTCTTCCAGTGCTCTGTTTCTCTCAGAGGAAAGAAGTTTTTGCTCCAGATCGGGTGGATCTTTCTGCATTTTTGTTCCCGCTTATGGTATATGATCTTGACACTGCGCACCTCTATCAAGAGTTTGGCTCCATCTATTGACACCCTGCCTGGAGCTGTTGAAGCACATCAAAAAGATGTCCCCTCAGCCCTTTCTTCTCCATGCTGAACCAGCTCTCTTAGCCTTTCCTCAGGTGAGGAATACATACTCCAGTGTCTGCACCAGCTTCAGTACCTTTCACTGAACTTGCTCAAGGAGCTCCGTATCTCCGTCATCCTGAGGAACCCAGCACTGTACACAGCATTGCAGTTCTGCCCTCACGATGGCTGAGTAAAGGGAAAGGAGCACCTCCCTTGAACTTCTTGCAATGCTTTTGTTCATGTAGGCGAGGAGACCTTTGCCTTCTTTGCTTCTTAGGAGCTCAGCACATAGCCATTTTTCATGCAGTAGCTTATTCCTCCCTAGATGCAACAATCTGCATTTCCCTTGACGGCAGTTTGAGAAGTAGGTTTCCCTCTGCCCATCCCTCCGGCCTCCCAAGGTCTCTCTGAATTGCTGTGCTGCTGCACATCCTTCTCGTTTATGAGACATGACTCACAGTTCTGGCATCATTCCCAAGTGAGAGGCTCTGTCCCTCCATGCAGACCACTAATGGATCAGTGTAAAAGGGTTGAACTGACTATTAATTGCAGGGGGACAGTACCACCTACAGACCTCCAGCTAGACTTTATGATCACATACCTGAGGAACTCTGCCATGCAGCCAGTTTCTAGTCCACCTTACTTCCTGCTCATCTAAGCCCTAATTTATCATCTTGCCTGTGAGGGTGATATGGGAGATGTCAACACCACTAAATTAGCATCTCAGTGATGCTCTTTCAGTAACATACAGACTCTGAGAAAGAGTACTGAAATGCTAAAGACCAAATGAGAATTGTTGTTTCTAACCTTTCTAGTCTAACAAAGAGCAAGTGTTTCAAAAACAAAAACAAACAAACAAGGAACTATGCCCTTTATGAAAAGCTCTGGAGTAGCGTTACTTAATGCAGTATTATGTATCTTTTCCTCATTGGCAAACTGATTTCTGAGAAATTATGCCCTAGTGCTTGTTTGCAGAGACAATGACACGACACTCACAGACAGGCAAATTCGGCAAAAATATAAGTAATAAAACTAGAGTCTGCTTTAACTTTGCTGTGCAAAGAAATGATTGATGTTGCCGGCCCAGTAGACTGATTCTCTGCAGTCTCAACCATCCTCTGTTTCATCCTCTGCTTCTATGGTAGCACAGAAGGACAAATAATAGGAAACAGATCTATGACAGAAGAGTTTGTTTGTAGAAATGGAGTAATCGAGGTAGTTGACTTCCACCTTACTTTTCACAAAAAAAAAAAAAGCTGGTCTTTCAGTTTCAAAGGTATATACATACATATATATGTATATATCCTTACGGTGGTGTTTGCCTTAGCAAAGATTCAGACCAAAACCATAATCTTTGAGCTCCTGATGATTTTGCTTTTACTAATAATTAGGAAATTGTGTACATTCAATAACAGATTTTGAGGAATTATCTCGAAAAACATCCAAAAGCTTTGGTCTTTCTGTCACTTAGCAGAGTCAAAAAATTGTTTTTCAGCCTAACCCCATTTAGTTTGTTAGCCTTTCAATTGTTGCCATCAATAGAACTTTAGTTTAGTTCTATTGATGGCAATAACTAGAACTAAAGCTCTATTGATGAGACAAGTGATTGACTAAGCTTTAATTGACTATGAATTCTCCTTCTTTATCTTTTCCTGTCTATCTACAAAATCATGTGTGAAATAGGAAACCAGGACTACTGAGTATCACTGCTTCCTGTGACTTCTATTCTCATCTATGGATTGCAGTCTTGAGAACATGGACCATCCTATCAGCTGGAGCTAATGCTTCTGTCTAGATGCTGGAGCCTCCAGATGCTCTATAGTAATAACAGCATAATAAATGTTGAACACCACAGTAACCCTCCTAACACTACATGCCTCCTGGCAAGATCTATCTGTACTTGTCTACATTTATAGTCTAGAAGGGATTCTAGATGCCTAAACAGATCTTTAAAGCCAGCTTGTCTGTAGCAAAGGAGCAGCTAGAGATATGTAAGAAAATCCTGAAAGTTTTTCTAAAGTTTGTGAGATTAATATCAATAATGATTAGAAAGACACTTTTTCATCCAGAAGCAAATCCATCACAGTGCTGAAGCAGTTTTTCAAATAAATCACCTAGACAAGCTGGAAGCCAGAAGGAAGAAAACAAACAAAAAGTGCTAGCGTATTTCAGATATCAGACAGGCACCTCTTCAACTTACCATCAGTTTTGTTCATCACAGATCCATGTGTCTTAAGCCCATGGACAGGTAATAGAAAATAAATGGCTATGTTACATGGAATAAATATTCATCACATCTATGAACGCAGATGTGTCATCCAAGTTCTTTCCTTGAAAGTTTAATACTGTTAGGCTTCACACATGTGAAATGGGAAAAGTGGCACTGATTCCTTTTGAGAAGTTTTTTGATGTCTCAAGAGGGAATTACATAAAAAGAAAAGTGGTGGTTATTATTCTTGAAGTCTTTGGAGAAAAAATGACACTGGAAAAGAAACTGTTCTTGGTCTTTTATTTTATTTTTAGGAGTATCTGATTTATAATTTTTAAATGTAATGGTATTGATCTCAGTCATATATCACTTAATCAAGCTCCAGAGAGCAATAAGAAAGACAAACAAAAGAGAATTACTTAAGTCTTATATTCTATCATCTGTACAGCACTGTACACCTAAAGTACATTTAAAAGCACAGTTCTACAGCTATACATTAGTGAGTGAATGGCAGCAATGACTTACTAGCTATAGCCAGATGCTGTTGTGGAAAAAGACTGAAAAATAAAAACTTGATATTCGGTCAAATCCATTCTGATGGAGATTTCTTAGTAGACTGGAATCACTAGTGCGTTCTTTCCTAATTTTTGTTACATTGTTCCTGTGATTAAAAAATGACCACAGAGAAAGCATTCTCCAGTTGTATTCTGTGTTCCACCCACTTTTCCTATTTCGTATTCTCCTTAGCCTGGCTCAAGAATGTTTTTGAGGGTAGCAGACTCTGTGAGAAGTCTCTGTCAGCTCAGCTGTCTTTATTGAGGAAAAAGATAGTGAAAAGGATTAAAAAAAATATGTAAGAGAACACTCCAGTATGGAGAAAGGGGAAAACAGTATTACAGATATGATCAATTATATAATTGATCCATATGTTCGCCAGGAACCAGGAACAGAAAAGTATTTACCAGAACAGCTGAGATATATACTCAGTAAGGTCCCTTATTTTAATTTCTTCTGAAGAATTTTTTTTAATGTGGAGCAAATTAAGATTCAGTTTTTCTAAAAAAAAGTATAAAAATAGTAAATAAAATTCTCTTCCCTATAAGGCGTATGATCAAAACAAAGACATTTTCAAAAACATTAAAATATTTTCTGTAGTAGTTGCATTTTAAATTCTAGCAAGCTTCACAGACTCTGAGATCCTTGGAACTAGCAAGGAGAAAGAACCTACTTGTAGATATTATAATCATTTTTCTGACAAACAGCTGAAATCCATTTTTCTTGATGCCCATCCATGTCTTCTTTAACGTTACTTTTACAAACTATTTTTTTTGCCCTCCTTGAATAGTGCATTTCTCTTTGTCATATATCTTCTATTGCCAGTTACATCTGTGTAAGTTGTACAGAAAGAACACCCCTTTCAAAATGCTACCAAATTAAAATATGAAAGCAGATGGCCAATGGCCGCAGAAGGTATAGCAGAATAGATGAGTTCAAGAAATAATTCTAGTGAAAGAATGAGACAAGTTGCAAAGTTCATGTCTGAATCAGAAATCTTTCAAAACTTCATGATGGACTAGTAATAATGGCATTTATGTTTGGACTTATTCTACGTTTAAGAGATTAAGCAATAATCTCTATATTATCTTGATTCCCTTTTTAAACTTTTAAACCTTTGATTTTTCCTGTTTCCAGGAGGAGCTACAGAGACAATTTTATAAAGAATTAGAGGGAGCTTAGTTCAGAGTTTTTTTTTTTTTTTTTTTTTTTTTTTTAATAAATATATGTTAAAAAGATTTGTATTCTACTGATTCTGGATCATATCATTAAAATCAATTTTGGCTTGCTTCTGTCTTCAGAAGCATCTGAAGTACTCCAAAATACATGAGAAACTCTACCCATTCACATTCCATTCTGATGGATGGAATTGGAATGATGGAATTCCAATCTGTCTGATTACAGAAATATTTTTTCAGTGTTCTTTTCAAGGTAGCTGATTTTCTGTTTTATGGACTGTTCTGAAAACACAAAATATACTGCTCAAAATTTACTTATTAAAATGTTTTTAAGTAACTTTTTAAATCAAGTTTGTTGCCACAAATAATACCTCTAGGTACCTATGACATTTTTACATTGTTTTTTTTAATATAAATTTTGGTGAGGCCAGAAAGATTACAAGCTTCTAACAGCACCTTCATTTCGTACTAACTAAAACTGTATTTCAGTTTTATCTGTTTTTTTTTTTTCCAACATGAGTAGACATAGTTTTCTAAATTCTTTGCCTCCTTGTATTAGTCAGTTACTTTCCCATTAAAACCGAGCAAGTAGCAAGGACTATAAGATTTCTAATATGCCGTTCTATTTGTTTAAGCAACGTGTATCTCAAGGCATCCTATATAAACCATTTTTTGGTATGGATTTAATCAGTCCATTTTTCCTAACGTGTTCAGATTCCCACCAGTTTCAGAAGGTGAAATGGTGGAAGTTCTTGCAAGGGCAGGATGTTCTTTCGCTCAGGTGAAAGCCATTATTGTGGATAGGGAGAGATATGAGACTTGCTCTTTGATTCCTAAAGAATATAAAGCTCCTCCTGCCCCCGCCAAGATGTCTATATTTATACAGGCAGAACTACAAAAGTACTAATATCTGTAAAGATATTTATCTGTTTCAGAAATGTTGTGTTCATATGCTAAAGCAGACAGTTTCAGTGGAAAATTAACTATAATTTCCATTAATGATGAGCGTGCTTTGCTTTCCTCAAGAACTGTGCTTAATGTTCCATTCAAATAATGAGCACTTTAGAAGACCTCCTTTTTGTTTGTCTGTCTGTCTGTTTGTTTTCTAGTGCCATCTAAGATATTTGATGGCTTGGAAATAATTTTCCTTGAAAGTCTAACCAGAAAATTAGAATAGCTTAAAATTCAGATTTCTCTGTTCTAAATCAATGTTGGAAAATGGGAGATAGTGAGGCACATTGACACTTATAGTGATACAATAAAAATGTGCCAGAGTCTTGAACTGCTTCACAGTCATAAAAAAGTAAAGTAAGAACTAGGACAGATCAGTGCACCGCCTAGCCAAGTGTCTTTTCGCAAGCTGCAGCAGCACTGAATGCAATCAAGCTGTGAATAGCCTTTTGTTACAATACACTCTGGACCAGGTCCTCAGAAGATGCAGCAGTACGATTCCACTGACTCAAGTAAACAGTGATAACTTCATGGCATTGCTCATAAAACCCAGACTGAGGGCTCATTAAAAAAAGTTGTTATTTGTAACAACAAAATGAAGCTAAAATGCGTGACACACAGGGACAGAATCAACTTAGTCGCTCTATATTAAAATCATTGGAGAGCAACAGTATCCACTTTTTAGAAGGACCATCAAGATTTTTTTTCTTGCTTTTGTGCTCTAAGGACAGTCACAACAATATCACTTTTTTTTTTTTTTTTTTTTTTTTTGATGATGAATTCTATCATCCAGTTGGAAATGGATGACTTTTTTACCTTAAAATGACAATATAAAGAATGTTATTGCAATAGTCCTAAAAATCTCCACATAAATCCTGCCTCTTTTCTTTTTTCTGACCCAGTTAATACCAAATGGGTCATACTAAGGATTTTTCTGCCACATTTGTACCTAAAGGGTTGTGCAAATGTGCACACCAACTGCAGTCTAATGCTCTTAGGATATGACAAATACTTAAAATTTGTTATTGTGAATTGCAGACTACACTGGTATTAAGATCAGCCTCCAGTCTTCCATGTAGGAAGAGAAATGTATATGTATGTGCCATATCACTTCAGATAAATTTATTCTTTTTTCTTAATACTTTTAACGACTGAATATGTTCAAATTATTCAACACATTTTCTTTTTTTATGGGCAAAAGCACAACCGGAGACATTGAGCTTAAACCTCACTTGTATGCAGATAAGTAGATTTTTTTTCCTCTTTGTCCTCCACAGAACAGAGAAAGAGGGCACAGTTCTCATGAAACTCACAAGAACAGCCTGTCTGAACTTATCTGAAAGATTTGGCTTGCCAAGGGCACACGGAGACCATGGCCAGGAGAGGAATTGAGTACATCTTCAGATAACCGTGCCAGTGACTCTTCCTGGAAAAGTGTTCACAGGCCCATCTTCTCATGCAACTGCCATTCCAAAATCTATGTGGATCCCCTATTTTAAGTGCTTTCTCCAAACTGAGCCTGATAGGCTCAATTTCAGACTGAATGGGAAGAGGCATAAGTGATAGTTTTCCTTAGTTTCTTAATTTCATAATAAATTAAAATTAAATTACCATTGAAATCTAAAACATATAATAAACAGGAGATACATATATTTTTTCAATAAATTATTGCAAATGTAAGATATATGTGACTGTTCATTAATATATTTAAATATATAATTTAGACGGGTTGATTAAGAGTTTTCTATCTTGGGATTTAAATGTCAATTAATTCACTAGGTGTGACATAACTACCTGAAATGTTTTAGATTGTGTACTTCGGTAGTTTTAAGTCCATACTTCAGCTATCACCATGAGCTCAGTCAATCTTATGGGCAGAAAAGTACTCATTCTGTTCACTTCATGCAGCACTGAGTATGAACAACACTACACCTCTATTATGGGAAAGACTTGCTTCCAGGTAGAAGTCACACAGGCTGCTGTAATTCATTATTAAATTATTAAGTACTTTTTAAACAGCCTTTGATGATCTAGTACCAAGAATTATGCTGTAGACAAGATGTAGACCCAGCTCATGTCACACCATTCTTCCTTAAGAGAGCAGTAGAATTATTCACAGACTTCTGAGAGACATCTACTTTATTTCTTAAATGTTCCTGGTAAGCAGCAAAGACATTTTTGAGTCTTCAAGGCTAAGAGCAATAGACATTGCTCAATTTATTGATTGATAGATTTTTTTTTTGGCATTATAAATATTATGAAAATATTTTCTTATTAGGTTCATGTTCATAAGTGTAGGTTAACTCAAAAGCACTGCTACCAACTGTAATAACAGGTCTCAATTTAAAGTTAGCAAGTGGGTAAGGATTATTTTTATTAATGCTTCATTCTGAGAGAGACAAAAAAAATCAGTTGGTGCCTTTACTATCAAATGCTGTCTTTATTAACAGATATTGTCTTAATATTAAACTGGGAGAACATAGATTTGTCTTGAAAGTGTATATAAGAAGATAAAGATAAGTAGAAAGAGTTTGAGAGTGGCTGTGAGATGCATATATTAAATTCAAAGGTACAAGAGGTAATTTCTCTCCTGTCTCTACTCCTTTTCTGAACAACCGTGAGAGAGTCAAGAGTGTTGCAATACTAACATTCCCCCACAGGGAGCATTCTTGTGATCCAAAAGTTGTAGATTTGGACAGCTCTAGGTACACGCATTTCCACTCTGAACTCATTTGCAAATATAGTCATGTTTTCCTGACTGTTTTTAGAAACTTTTGAATATTCATATTTGGTACAATTTTTGAATCATTATAAATCATTATACCTTTTGTACAGTCAAAGTGTCAGGGGAATTTGTGTGTTTTAGACCTTATACTGAATTGGTCATATCTGTAAAACAGTTATTTAACAAAGGAATTGCAACTCAGTTACATGACTGATCACATTACTCATTTACTTTCTTTGAAAACTTTGTTGTTCACTCCAACCATTAAACCATAATTTTATCATTTTTGTTATTCTTCATCTGAATTTAATGAGAAAATCTAATTGAACAAAGAAAGAGATAAGTTACTGCCGTTACTGTTGTCCATTCATTGTGATCTTGATTAAATAATCATCAACAAAGATTTGTTCCTACGTACAAACATGCTTTGACTTTGCAGAAGAGTGACTCAGTTCTAGTTTGGATTTCTGTATTTCATATTCAGAAACTACTCTTCATATGAGAGGCTGTGAATGAAGTATCTGTCTTCTACCAAAGCTCAGGCTGTTTTCTTGTCCCTTGTCCTTCATTTCACTAGCTATTGACAACAATCAAGAGATTTCAAAATATAAGAAGTCTAATGACTTTTACTATTGCAGCCTGATTATCTTTACATTAGATAGTCCTACATAAACTTCCTGATACTTTTTTTTTTTTTTTTTTGGTATAACACCTTTGAAATGAATTGGAATTTTGCCAACAGAGCATCTGGCAAAATGAAGTGCAATTGAAATAAGGATCAGAAGTGCTCTATTTCTTCTAATTTGGAGTTCCTATTCCTCTGACGACTGAAGAATCCAAAGGCAACACAACTTATGCAAGGAGTAAGTGAGTATTTCCTATCATTCACCATAGCATTTTAGAGCTTTTATGTGCTTGATTACTATGAATTCTACGAAAGCCTTAAAAGCTTTGCATGGTTTCTGAGGATAATAATTTTCCATTTTTCATCACTGGAAAGGCACACTGTTAAGAAGAATTTGTTCTTGTTGGCTGAATCTTTTTTTCAGAGTTTTAAAAATCTTGTAAGAATGGCAAGAAGCCAGAAAGGGTTCATTTGTAACTCTCAAGTGATATATGTTCCCATCTGCCAGCATTTGTTACTGCAGGAATGTATTGACTTGCTTCAGGTCACATAGCTCAAGCCTAATTTACTCAGAGAATGTAAAGTCTATTCATACAAGATGGTTCAGCATTTACTCACTTTTGTTCCCCACTCTACAATATTTGTTTTTGATCTATTAAATATGTCATCATTTTCGTCCCCTCCCAGGCCTCTTTAATTGTACAATCACATAAAATAGCAATTAACACTTCCTGAAATTACATAAATTATTGCAGATAATATTGTGGTACATTTTTGAATTCAGTAAGGTCGTAATTTTCGTTACTCATCATTAACACAGTAATAGTTCACAGGGTGAATGGGCAGAGCAGCATTTTATTTTATTGCAATCACTGGATATAAATTTACAGATGCTAAAATTCAATAACAGTCAAGAATAAGCTACCCAAAGAAACTATAAACTGAATGAATAGAAGGAGAAAGAGATGAGTTAAAAGGAATCATTTTGTTTGTCAGTTCAGACTTTTAAATAATTAATCTTACTTTAAATCTTAGAATTAGTACAGTGATCATTTAGCAAGTAGTATCTCGGCCTTTGAGAGGCTGTAAAACATATTGTGAAAAGTGAAACAGGCACTATGGTTAGAAGACACTGAATGAAAATCCAAAATAAGTAGAATCCTTAACGAATTTTTTGCTGTTATCATAGCGATATGCACATAGACACACTATGGTGAGAAATGTTACAGCCTATATTTATGTCCTCTAAAGTAGCAACTTTCAATTTAATAAATCTCTTGAGGGAATAATGAGAAAGCACATGCAGAGTCTCCCTGCACTCATAGATCCTCACAGATCCACGATTCCAACTCTTGGCTCATTTGGTAGACCACTGACATTCTCTTATAGACAGGGATTTGAAGGCTGCTCAGATCAATGTTAGCTACACAGATCTCACCTCTGCTATTGCTACTGAACCTTTGCCACTTTATTTAGCTCTCTGTAAAGACAATAGCTGAAGGGGCCATGCAGCTTTAGCCTGATCTTGTGTGATCTACAGACTATCATCTTAACTCACTTCTTTATTATTTCTGCAGGAAACGTCACATATCAGAAAAATGCTGTTTCTCCTGCTGCTTTTGTATCTTACAGAGACAGTTCCAGACAAATATCATGAAAGGGATTTAATTCAGCAAATCCTAGTTCTATTTTCTGCTTGGTCCTCTGACACACAGCTGAGTCTGCTGCCAAACATAAGAAGTTAGTAGGAACATCTGTTTTTATTCCCCTAAGTAAAAGAATAACAATGAAGAGGTTCTAACATGGGCCACTGAAAATTCACTTAGAAAGAGAACTCAGTAACAGCTCACTGGCTTTTTCACTTGTTCTTTTATTATAATCTAAATCCAAAAGGCATAAATTATCAGCAAGCCCAGTTCTGCCAATGGGGCTCCGCTAATGTATAGAAGCTTTAAAGCTTTATGAATGATCAGATATTTTGAAATCTTTATAAATACAAAGGAAAGGATCCTGTAGAATGGAAGTATAATGAAATCTTTTTTATTTGACACAGACTACTAAGCTGATGACTAAAAAGCCACAGCAGACATTTCAGTTTACAGATAGGTGAGCCTGAAACAAGCTTCACGTGATCGTGAGACCTGAATGAAGGAAATCTGCCTCTTGCACCCAAGATGGCTATTAGTTACAGACCCCCATCCAGCACATGCCATGTTTGTTTGGGCATTTGATTAAATCTCTTCATGAACCTAGAATGAAGTGTAAACACTCTGAAGAACAGAATCCAAAAATGAGTTTCTGGAATACCAGAAAGATAAGAGTTTTGCACATTTTAAATGTAGTGTCTTCTTGATTTACCTACAGTAATATGAGTCGCTTGAGAAATTAATTGCATATTTCAGTCCAAATCTTTTTAACATATATTCAATGGTAAAATGTAATGTAAGGTGCAACAAATAATAAAGCCAATAATTTTACTGTTTTTCACCTACATGAGAAGCCTAATTCATTTAAAGCCTACATTTAAAAGACATTCTGGTAATTTTACATCAACAAACACCACATGCTCTTTAAGTGATCTCTTGAAACATGCTCTCCTGAGCATGCGAGTTGCAATAAAGAAATGTTTATGTGCAGAAGTTAGGTTATTGTCCAGCATCACATAAACAATGAATCTCATATTTATATTTTACACCTGTAATTTAGGTAGGTTGCTTGTCGTAGATGTGATATGGATTTGGGTATACTGAATTTTGATATACATACATACATACACATACATATATTTATCTATAAGTATATGTAAGTATGAGTTTGTGTACACAAAGGACAATTACATCATAGCTGTGAGGCCAAACTGTTATTTGTATTTGTCTCTCTATATAGATAGGTTACTTCATGTTAGGCAGACTGAATATGAATATTCTTTTTATGGGTCAATAGGAGAACAGGAGCACAGAGATAAATTTCTGGCTCTGAGAGGTCCCCCAAGGACAGGTCTTTAGTTCTTTTAGATCCTCATTTCCAAAATGAAAAAAAAAAAAAGTAAAGATAACTTTCTTTTATATGTTTAGATCTACTTTTTTTGTAGTGCTGACCTGTGATGTCATAAATTATCTCTTCCTGTAGGTCAAGAAATAAATATAGTATGACTTAATTCACCACCTTTATTCAGATCCACAGTTAACAGTCTCTGTACATCCCTAGCGCAAAGCCATTCTGAGTAACTATAACTCTAGGTACCATGATAATAATGATATTAAATACAAAAGCACAGTTTTCCAAAACCTTTTGGTGATGTTGGGGTACTAATTGCCACCACTCTGATCAAGATTATACAGTCTTTTTTCTTTTTTCTCGATTCTGTTTTTGTTGAGAATAATAATTCTAAAAGTGATATCAAGAAAAGTCTTTAGGTCACTCAGTACCTCCCATTCTTCCCTATTCCCTCTTTTCTCTTTGTACTCATGCAGTACAATTATATATATATATGTATTAGTGATCAATCTGAAAGCAGAATCTGAAAGAACAGGTCCAGTTATTCAGTACCTACCACTCTCCTTTCCTGCCATTTTTTTATGACGACTAAAAATGGTCCTAGGGAGCCATAAAATGTTTGGCAATGTGATTTTATTCATTGAATTCTCAGCAGAATAGGGGAAAAAGAAAATGACTGTGTTAGCTACATCTCATTTACACTTGTAAGGAGCAATTTTGAGCTTTAAAACAGTTATGCTCATAAAAATGATTTTCTAGTCCCCAAGAAGAGATCCCCTGAGCTTATTTTAGTGTTCCAATAAAAGTTGTAAGTATTAGGGCCTTATTAGGCAATTATTTTGTTATGCAATTCACCCATGTTATCATTACTAAACCAACAATGTGCTTGCTGTTTCTAAGTGTAGAAGAGTTATTCTATTATGATAAAAATGTGATGAAAAAGAAAGACATTCACAAGTGAATGACACATTTGCAAGCTTCCAAAACTATCCTAGGGATTGATTATTTCTACTAGTTGGCGTTTACAACCAAGCTTCGTCTGCCATGGCCTATAACCATAACCACCCCCTGCCCTGACCACCCCCAGGCCCTAGATTGATTCTTCAATCACCCAAGATCCTGAGATGAAGTAAAACTTGGCAGCTCTTGGATTTCTGTCCCATGGCTCTTTTCTAAGAGGGATATTTTATAATCTAGATGCATTTTTTTCATACATTATTTTACATAGTACTTTAACATACTCAAAATATTGAACAAAGAATTCACCTTGCCACAATATATTTTATAAGGTGGATTAAGAACGCAGTATTTTGAGAATCTTTCCTATAGTACCTTCTGTTACACCTCTCAAAGTAATTATTAAATAATAAGTTTATTAACATATATCAGTATTTTCAGTTTCACCCATCAACACTTCAATTCAATGTTTATACATATACTTTTCCCTGTAAAAGTTAGATATAGAAACTCTGAACTTTGTTATGAATTCTATAAATTGACTCTACAAACAGGATTTGCTAACCTTATATGTTCTTTGTATGTGATTTGCATATATTTTTGAATATATTTGTATATATTTCATTTTATAATAGACTTAATCAAAATATTACATACCAGAAGGATGTATTTCCTAAATTCACTGATCTGTGAATCCATTTAAAATCATCAGTTATGTTACCAAATTTTCGTGTCTAATTTTGTGTGATATTTCAAAAAAGAGATTCTTATCTTTTAGCTTTAGTTTATTATTATTTTGCAATATATTTTGTTAATCTTTCTATGGATGATATATAAACTATTGAAATTATAGTTTGGTTGCTCAGTGTTATTATATAACACAGTAAGTAAGCATAAATCCTTGCCTGATGAAACAAACTGAACACAGCAGAACATGTAGCTAAAACTTTACAGTAATATATTTGTCACTGAAATTGATATCTGAATTTGACTCAGAGAACCCGATCTTCATTCACAAAGCACTCTGAGAAATATGCTAGGAAACTATTATTTGTAATTTCTTTGAAGCAACACGTCATCTATATAATAATAGCAAGTGAGAAATAGGCAGAAGTTCTTCTGTGAAAGAAGAACATAACTGCAAATACGAACTGACTTTTTCATGGTAATAAAGTGTCATACCTTAACAGGTCAGCTGAACATTCAACATGTTGAAGGAATGCAGCAAACAAATTCCAGTGTTCCAGAGAAAAGCAAGATGTTTTCCAATTTTATTCAACTGGAATAACTAACTAACTAAATAAATAAATAAATAAAAGGGAAAGGAAGGGCAAGGGTAAGGGCAAGGGCAGGGCAAGGCAAGGAAAGGAAAGAGAAAAAGAAAAAGAAATGCTATAATAGGGTAATAAGATAATATCCACCATTTCCCAGATCATCAGTAATAAAATGGACAAAGATAATGATTCCCTCCTTCAGCTGTCCTGTGTTTGCTGTGCCCCAGTAAAGCAATTATTTCTTAAAATACATTCATTCCATTGTCTTCAAGGAGACATTCCAGTGTCAGCCTCAAGAAATTGCATTGATTATTAGTCCTGTGTGAATAATTAAAACAGTCATTTAATCAAGTAAAATCAAACTTACCTCCTTTCAGCTGCCTATTTGTCCATGTTATTTAAGACAGTTTGTTTTAATTGGACAGAAACTTTAAGGAAGGAGTAATTCAGGACAGAATGGAATGTTTCAAACATGGATGCGTCTGCAGATAACACCTTGTTGCTCTATTTGTGCTGTGGCTATTTTATCACTAGCTTGTAAGGGACAAGCATCCACATAAGTGACTTATGTGATGCAAGTTCAGCTTTGTAGCTTTTCTAGCAAGAGAACAAAAGCTGTAACTTTGTTGAATCATGCCAGATTCGTTCTCTCCCCAGAGGAAAATATGGCTTGTGTAGTACAGCAGAATTTGTCTAATGTGCTTGTTGGTAGATCTAATTTAGAAATGGCAAAATAAAGAACGTTAGTACGCAGTTTTCCCTTTCTATGTAACTTTATCCTGAAACTTTATACTGCAGGCCCACAGTTCACCACCTCCACAATCAATAACCTTTCTTCCATTTTCATATTTCTAACATCTATATGCTAAAAGCCCAATAAAATATTCTTTTTTTTCAGTGTATATTTTAGAGTACATGAACTGAAATCAGTAGCAGCTGGATCCTCCAGATTTTCCTTATTGAGATTCAATAGTAAGGAATACATTTTTCTGTCTCATATACCAGGTATTTTCATTCTGGAATAGGCATATTTCTACATTAGTCCATCTCTTCCCTCAAGTGCCTACTCTGCAATATCTTATCTCATCTTAAAAACTTGAAAATGTAAAAAACCAAAAACACAAACAAAAACCACAAGGCTTATAGCTCTTTAAACGGAGAGGTAAACAGATAAAATTAGTAAAAGATAAGAGATCTGTCTTCTAACATTAAAAACACTTGAGTATCCATATACTTCATAAAATACTTCCTTTTTATGAGGCAAAGGAGAAAGGAAAATGAGTGAGAAGCCTCCTCCCCAGGAGTAACAGCCTTGCGGTTATAACACACACAAAGGCAGAATCTGAGGCAAAATACTTGGCATAGCACATTCTAAAGAATGTTTTCTTCTTTATACAAGAAGAAAAGTTTATTTTCTTCTTAAAACAACCAGCAAATTTCTCTTACTGATACAAATTCACATTGTTGTCCATTGGTGGTGACATGAAAAAAAAAAAACAAAAGAAAAACAAAGATAAAAAACCTATCGTGGAAGCTTGCTGCTCTGCGCATACCTGTAATACCACAATGCAAGTAAAATGGATCTAAATGACAGCTTGACTTCCACTGAAAGGCACTTTAGTAAATCATTTTTTGATTTTTAATTCATACCATGTCAAGGACTCTGGAGAAAAAAAAATAATGTACACAGAAACAAGAAAGGATTTATTTCTGGAGAGAACAGTAACTAACAAATGAAACTGAGGATTATAGTTCCTATACTGAAGATTTCTGAGATTGTAAAATAGTTGTTTATTCTGAATATAGCTATTTTCCTGACTATAAAGAAGGAGTAACTATCTGTTCCTTTTTTCTTTTGTTGCTCGATAAGATGATTTTGGGTGTACAAAATTCCTTTTGGCTAGACATCTGTTTTGGCTATACTTAATCTAAATAAATAAATAAATAAATACAGGGGTCCTTCCCACAAAGGATACACATTCTTTTTTGGTTATTTGGTTAAGCAGACTCATTTTAACCTTTTCACAAAGAAAGGTTTTATATTCATCAAGGTGAATGTAAAAGATATATGAGCTATACAGTTCATTAAACCTATCACATTTCTATATTTCCCTTATTTCCATTTTTTTCTCTCTCTTTTCTCTCCCTTTTTTTTTAATTCCTTCCCTTCTCCCAATGTATTCTTTAAATTTCTGTAGAAGAATAAGACATGAAGAAATTTATTAGAAAAAAAAAAGAGGATAGAGAAGGGATCTCTTTGCTTTTTGTTGCATAATAAAGTTGCAAACTCTCCTCATTTCTAGACTGCAGTTACTAGTAGTGGCCTTTTTTGAGCCAGAATTGGTGCCTGTGCTCATTAAGTTGAGCAACAACCTGTGCAGCATCACCAGGAGTGGAGCTAGCCAGAGGAGCAAATGATCCCTCGCTCTGCCTGGCACTCCTGAGACCATGGAGCACTGTGCCTGGTCTTTGGGCTTCTCAGCAGGACTGTGTTCATTCAGTCTGGAGAAGCAAGGACAAAAAGGCAGATATTATTGCCTGCAGTTATCTAATGGAAGTGTGTAGAGAAGACAGAGACATACCCCCTGTGATGTGCACCATAGGAGAATGGTCATGAGTAACAACAACAGAATTTGCAATTTTATGCTAGGAAAAAGATCTTCACAATTAGAGCGGTCAATGACTGGAAGGGGGAACAGGAGAGGTAATGAAAGTTCTTTCCATGGAGATATTCAGGACATGAATGGTATGTCCCTGAGCAACCTTATCTAATATGAAGATGAATATAAATGCAAAGGTGGTCCTGTGAGGGACGTGGTCTCTTTTCTTACTCTCTTATTCTGTGACCTACAGAGAGTAATCAAACTTCAAATACAGACACCTGTAGTTTAGTGTTTATCTACAACAAGCATAGCGCCAATAGCATATGCCTAGGGAAGAGTAGAAGAAAAGGGGAAGAAGTAGTTATATAATTATTATCGATTGTATTTTATATAAACAACACGTAATTACATTTGGTGTAATTTAATTTCTACAAGATAATCATCCAGCCTCTAAAATCTTTGTTTTGAAGACCCAAAAGCAAAAATAATTCCATTATACTGAATAGCTCTGCCTGTATTTTCTACCTTTTAATTGTCAAGTCACTTTAATTTTTTGCTTTTCCCACAATTCTAAGTCCAGGAGGTAGCAACTCAAGTTTTTCATATATAATGTGTTGAAGTGCCATTACTAACCAGCCATTTAATGTATTTCCATCTCACACAGCATTGCATTAGAGAGCCTTTTAATCTGTTTTCCTTTCTCTTTTTTGTTGTTACTCAGTCCGTCTTTACACTCTTCAGAAAAGGTGCTGCTTCACATAACTTTCTTCTAAGACCCTTGCATGTTACTCTCATATGAGGAAAGCAATAACTGCAGGAAAATGTTTATGCTAAGTAGAAGATTTCCCAAGGTCCTGATATATAAAGCAAAGCAGACTATTCCAATGACTAGCGACAACCTCTTGTAAAAACTATCTTTAATTCTTTTATGGCTCAGAATTTCATTTATCTCTTTTGCCACGTTTCATAATAGGGTTTCCAAAATAAATAAATAAATAAATAAAGGAAGGAAGTAAAAAACACATACACAAAAGGATCCAGCATAATAGCCCTCATGAATTTTACAAAATTAATTGTCCTTTCTAATGCAGGGAGCTCTTTGATTAAACACATAGGTTTAGATCCAGTATACTGCATTAAATCAAACATCCTTGGCATTTTAATTAACTCATGTTTCAGGAGCTAATATAAAATAAATATGGATGATACTGAAAAATTTATCATATTCTGATTATTGTAAAACACAAGTTCATTCATTTACATTATTAGAAACAATGTGTCTTCCTTTAAATATTTCTTACAATATTGTCATATGTGGATATTGGATATTTTTAAGCTCATAAAGAAGATAAACAGGTTGTCTCATAGAACATTGACTATAGAACAAGATTGCAAAACTGTCTTTCTTGCAGTTGCTTTGAAGCAAACTTTTGTTACTGTATTGTTTTAATTGGCAAATCTAAAAAACACAAAAAGCCAGAACAGCTTGAATCCATGGCTTGTTGTACCCTTATATTGATATTTCAGGCATTCTGACCTTTTGATCTTAAATCTCGATGAATCTGACTCCACTGTGAGAATGACTGACATGGAACTCTCTTATGGTAATAGACCTATGTAGACCATCATTAGGACAGTTATCACTTTGGAGCATTGATACAGCACATGCCAGGGATGTTTCATGTATAGGAACTGGCCTGCAGAGAGTAAATTTGCCTATGAGATATTGGGATATCACGTGAATGAACAAAACAAAAGATAAGTTTATGTCAAAACCACGGTCTGTAAAGCTACCAAAAAATTATTCAGTCTCATCATTAAAAAAACAGCCATTTCTCTCTATAAATATGAGGACCAGAAATACTGCAATTAGCAGTGATCTAAGACAGAATATGTAATAAGTAAAGTCCAAAAAATGTATTTCCATTTCAAGAAGGATGAAATGGAGAAGAATAATCAGAATTAAATACTTCTCAGGTACTGTTTGAATTCCGTGTTCTAATTATTCATCTATATGTGGAATAGATGTTGTAATGGGAAAATGCAGATTAGGAAAGGCAGTTTCTGAAGTCCTCCCAGGATACTATTAAGCTATGACTCACTCATCACTTGCCTGATCTCTATTTAATTAATCAAATTGCAGACAAAATCACAAAGACTGGATATTGCAGATGAATTTACTTTCATAAGAAACACATTCTTTAAAAAGAATTTTTATCTCCTCATCCCTCAAAAAAAAAGGAGAAAATATGGTTAACCTTACAAGCTGACATCCACTTTTATTATCAATCCTTGAGAATTATATATCTCAGATGAACAAACATTGACAAATATAGTTGGTCAAAATTTAGAATTTATCTTGGTTTACTGTGTTAAAATCAGCACCATTAAATGAAAAATCTGTTTAATTGTTTAGGAATTTTGCTGGCTTGATATTTAGCTATGTCTTTTTCTCCCTACTCAGATTTCAGAATAACTGTCATAATCTGATCCCTTTTTGTGAAGGTTTCTACACATTAATTTGGAGCCTCATCTTGTTTTATTGCCTTGCTTTCTCAGTCGCACGTTGCATGCTTGAATACTTTACATGCAAACTGTTCTGTGATAGAGTGGATTATTCACAGTGGATACAGTTTGAATTACAGGTCATGTACAAGAGCTCCAAATGACACAGGAGAAAAGGAGGATCCAAATCTCTTATTTACTTAAAAATTTATTTGCCATTATCTCCAAACCTTAGTGATTTTCATCTGTCTTGAGGATCTTGGTTACCATTTCAATTCAGAATCTTTTTATTTCTTCTGTGAGAGGGAATGGGGAAATAAAATCAACCATTTAAGCTAAATGGCAGACAGTTAATGTTGTATAGTTACTGCTTACTTAATGTAGTATACATGAAGGATATTATATCCAAAGTATATTATGCGTATAGCTAATTTACAGTGTGACAACAAGTGTTAGCTTTTCAGTAGAAGGTCCACTTAATGGAAAATTCAAGAAATGAAAAAAATACCTAAACTATGCTCTTCCTACTTTCCCTGACAGCTAGCCATGGTGCTTCTCAGGTATGTTCTGCACAACAGACATATAGCCAATAATGCTTTCCTCAAATAAGCACATGTTCTTTCAAGAAGAATTCCTCTGTGGCACAGGTAGATCTGTTATGCCACCCAGATACAGAAACATAACAACTTTACAAATGCTGGATCTGATGCACTGCTGGGAAGAACAAAGCAGACATGAGCATGGATCACGATGAAGATGTTGTAGCATGCATTTGAAAGGCAGTGTAACAAAGCTGCCAGATCAGATAGTCTTGCATTTTTAATCTAAAAACAAGAAAGGCTTTTTCTGTCAAATCTAGGACCAAGAGATTACACGGTTCTAAAGAGTTGCAAAATTACATAGGAAAAGTAAGGGATTTAAGAGACCTGTGACAATACTGTCCTTTCAAATATATTTTGTGGAAGCCTTCTCTGCTTCTCTCATTTGATCTAATTTATCAATCTAATATTTTCTTTACATCAGTCTAAACTTGCATATTGTGTAATGAAATTACCCTTTTTTGTTTGTTTGTTTCTAATATTTGGTGTTCCTCCCACTACCGCTTTGCACCTCTTGACAACTAGAGCTGACCTAAAGCCTATCGAAATCATTGTGATTTCGTAGACCTGACAGCAGTAGGACTGGCCTTGCAAGGATTATCAGGGAAGGATAGACCCATACGCAGCCTGAAAGTGAGGGCTGAGCTGCTTCTCGGAACAAACCTTGCTGCAAATATTCACTTAACTCCCACACAATATCAGACCTGATTATTTCTTGTTTACACTGGCACTTACCACTGAACATATGACCAGTATTGGAAAAAAAAAATTCTTGCTGTGACAAGCCCACCTTTTAAGATTACATAGAAAAGAAGACAGGTTTGACTGAAGAGTAATGAAGTTAAACTCAATTTGCTAAAATCCTCCCATCAGCAGGTAGATTGTACATAGGCTTAGTATTAAATGGAATATATGTTTATACAGTGAATAAACACATATGCATGAGTGACAAATAACACCTCCTCATGTCACTTGAAATCCTGTCCTCAATCTTTTAAGATGCAAAAGTTAACATCAAACTTATAATTAAATTAAAAAGTGATATTTTCTTGCAATTTCTTTATTTTGAAGCAAGATTTATGTTACTTTCATATAAAGAATAACATAGCATATATGTGCTTTATATTACAATATAAAAATGGAAAACGAAATAAAATTTATATTTCAAATTTTTTCCAAATTTAAAAATTTTCCCTGAACAAAATGTTAAAACTGTTGTAAGTGTATGTGGAATGTGAAAGCATGTGTTTTTCTTTGAGGTTATCTGATGGTTACTTTTCAATATAAAAGGGATAATAAGTTAAAGGAGAAGCACTTAGCAAAACACAGGGACAGAAACCACAAAGAAAAAGGGATAACAGAGATGATAGGCAAAGGCGAAAAATCTCTACTCATTACTTCATGGGACAACAAGAAACTGAACACAGAGTTGCTCAGACCAAACTGGTCTTTGTAATTCATAAGAAGACAGTGTGAAGATTTCAGCCTCAAAGGGGAAAAATGACTAAGGAGTGTTTTTGGAACATTCCAAAAATATCCATGAGTGTTTGGCACCAAAGATGATCAAGGAGGTCCTAACATTGGCTGCCAGAGCTGGACCAAACCCATGGTGCCTGTTTGCCTGGACACTGGCTGCTAGAGAGCCCTGGAGTTTGTATTCTCCCATATCCTGGTGCATATGTATGTAATTCAGTACTAAGCTTCAGGATGGATGGACTGGTGAGGAGGAGCCCATATAGGCTCCATATAGGGTGCAACGTTCCAGGCAGTGTTGACAGAGGGACTGATCATCTCATCTCTCTCTACTGCTTCATCCTGGAAAGCAGCAGGCATGCTCATTGGTCATGGATGGGGAGATCACCAGGCTGTGCTACTGTCCTGATCCACTGTCTGGGGGAGGTTTTGATACAATCTCAAGAGTGAGATTAAGACACCAACGGGATCAAACGCCATACAACCTTCTTAGTTTTATTCTCATAAGCGCGATAGGACAGAGTGAAGAAGAAGGAGGAGAAGACAAAGAAGAAGAAGAGAAAAAGAAAGATAAGCAAGCAAGAGAGAGAGAGATGCAACAACATTATAGTTACCGCCACCACCAGTCCAGCTAGATTTCGTTGGCTCCGTCTCGATGCAGGTCCCTTGATGCCTTGGTGCAGGTGATGTTCCAAGATTTGGAGGGAAGAAGGCTGCACACACGAGGTGATGTTCAGAGGCAGAAAGCTGTACACCCCAGGGGATGAATACATAGTCCTTTTATGTCCCCCTTCTCAAACAGTCCGCCCACTTTCTTGAAGTCTTCTGGTACATGTTGTTTGTGTCATACATGCAGTGTGCTTTGATATTCCTCTTAACGTAATTCGAGTGCAAACTGCTCTGGTGGGCACTGCTGAGAATGCCATTGTTCAGGTCTCTAGCTGGTCTTCCCAGAGACAGCATGCCGATGATGCCGAGTAGTAGCTAATATTACAGTCTTCCGAGAGACGGGTTAAGAAGTGTAAATGGGGAGAGATAATGTCCTTGTTTTGGGTCTTGAGCTAGTTTCTCAGAGACAAGATACCAGGGCATTGTTCAGGTAGATGGCGTCAGCAATGTTGACACAAACACAATCCATACACAAACAGAAACACAATCCATTTGTTGCTCCAAACACAATCCATAACAGTCTCTTACAGCTACAGTGTCCAGGCAGGAGGGGTCTCCAGGATCTGCAGTCCTCCAGACATGGAAGTTCCTGTAATATCCCTTAACATAGATTTAAACATCTATTTTTGAGAATATTTACTTTTCAAAATACTAAAAAGTAAAAAATGGGGTGCTCAAAGGAATTTTGCCTCTAAAATTAAAATAAATAGATTTTACTCACTTGTGGCAAGTTTTCAATTTTTATGTGTCTGTCTTGATTGCTTTTTTTCCCTGGAGCCTTTTTTTTTTCTGTCACAACATTCATATTCTTCTAATAAGCTACTTAGTGACTGTCAATGTTGAATTTATATTTGTAATCACTGAGAGTTTCAGGAAAGTTTAGTAACTCAATTTCAACTCTGTATCTTAATTGTAAATGGTAGACAGGACTTATCTATGATATCATGGAGAGGCAATTAGTAATCTTTTGGCACTTTTGCCATATCTTATAATAGGTAAGCTGAACACATCATAAGCTTGGGGTACTAGCATGTATTCCAACTGTGCAAAGCATTCAGTCATACATAGAACTAGGTCAGGTATGGTTCAGAGTAACTATTCTCTAACAGTGTTATAAGAAAAAAAAAAAAGCTAGTGAAAGTGAATGTATTATGATTTGGTGAATAATTACAAGCTAGTTTTGTCTGTTTTGAATGGGTCAGGTAGAATATAGACTATTCTATGAAAAGAAAGATATCGTATATCATACATAGATATCAGAAGCAGAAATATTTTGAAGCTTCTCATCGGTACTTCTAATATTGAACTGATCCCCCAGGATGAGGATTCAGCTCCTTCACCATAGAAAGAGAAAGAAAGCAAAAGAGCAAAGGACAGCCCACACAGTCTGTCCTCTGAATAACTGCTTATGTCTGAACACATCCTAGGCACACCTATGGTTTACATATATATATAGATAGATAGAGAGAGAGAGAGAGAAAGGAAGAGAGAGAGAGAATGAGAGTTTCCCTACATAATTGAAGTAGGGTTGTTTGTAATTCCTTGTTCTGAATAATATTACTGGGAGCTTCCCTCTCCCCTATTCTCCTGATGAACACATCATCACTTTTCTAAGTGTTTCTTCTTGGTTCTTCCCATAAAGACAGAGCTTCTCACAGGGGAGATGAGATTAAAATGATATAGATATGACATGAGTCATAATAAACTTGACAGTCAGAAAAAGCTTCTCTGTTAAAACCTGTCAAGAGGTGTAATAAGTAGAGTGGCACTATATTAATACAATCTCATAAAATGTGTTATATTTTGATAACAGAAAGGTTGGATAATTCCTCATGTCTTGGATGGCTGAAGTAGGGAAATGACTTTTTCCTCCTGCCAAACATTTATCCTCATCTACCCACCTGCTCAGGTGCCTCACAAACGTACTGCCTTTGTGTGAGTCTTCCTAGATTCAGAGAAGTACATTTTATTGGAAACATTCTGTTGCGCAAAGAAAATGTACTCACAAATACTAGCAAATAGAAGGATGAACAAACATTTCACATATGCTTCCTCTGCAAGTACTTTGCAAAGTTTTCAATATTTATATGCCTTACTAACATGTGCACTGTATGCTTTCCTATCATTTCACTTATCTATAGGCATTAACTTTACAGACTAAGTGGGAAAAGTGATATATTGTTTCACTTTTTGCAGCATGAACTGCAAAGATGCATGCAAAATGCTCTCTCTGTCCTCTCCCCATCCCACACTCACACATCTACCTTTGTTTACCTATAAATCAGACCAGATTTCCAACTAGCCAACAGCACTGTAGTTTTGCTGAAGCTAAAGTAAAACAAAGAAACAGTAGTCTACTGAATCAGCCTGGGTATGAAATTCTAGGTCAATTTGGAAATGACCTGAACTATAAGAATTCCATTTTGATCAAGAGCATGTACCTTGTTCACCTTCAGCTTTCCTCTCCACTTTGTTTTGCTTTTCCTGCTGATTCCTTCCACTCTTTTACTCCTGTATTACTGCATCTACCCCAGTTTGAGTGTTAGTTTCATGTTAGTTTCACACCAGTGAATCTCCAGTTCACTGGAGAACTTAACAGCACATACTTAATTTTCAGGTGCATCTGAAAACTATTGCTCGTCAGCAAAGCTTGTGGACTCAAGCTCATCTAGGAGTCAGACATGGTGTTCATAGAAATTAATTTAAGATATGTCTAAAAATTTAATGTACAATTGGGAAAAGTCTTTTTTTACTCTCCTCTCTCCCCTGGAGTTATTAGTTCTTACTCCCTGTGTTTAGTTCTGCACTTTTTATGCTATTTTATGATAATGTTCCATTTTATTCAAAAGACTTTTTAACATAACAGTTAAAATAAAATCATAGTACTCACATTACTCCAAACATCTAACATGTCAAGTGGATAATCCTGACTCTGCTTCCCAGAAAGCTAACAAAGCTTTGACACAGTCCTCAAATACAAATGCACAAGTATAAAGCCCATAATTTCTATGTGATTTAATCTAGAATAAATAAATAAATAAATAAATAAAGATATTCTGAGGTCGAAATGGCAAAAGTGACATGAGATAACTCACAGCAAGATTCAGCCTATTATTCCTAGGGCAGCAGTTTTTAGAAGCACTGGTAGCTACCCGTAAGTGCTTATCTTTCCTCTGAACAATAACTATATTAATTTATTTCAGCAAATATTTACATACAGGCCCTTATACATCTAAATACATATGTAAAATATAGTCCTTTAGAATGAAAGCAAGTTCAGCTAGCGCAGCATCTGGAAATAGCTACATTACAGTTAAGAACAGCAGATTTCATGAGAGGTTACACATTGAAATGTTCATTCGGAAGTTACGGAAACTGTGGAATTACCTACACAGACTTTAGGGAGCTTCAGTCAAAATCTGAAAATCCCAGTCTGAAATGAAGGCTGGTAGAGACACATAATGGGTTAGAGGAGTGAGAACAGCAGGACACATAGCTACTAGCTCATAACATTGCGCTGCTAATACATACAACAGTAATAAGGAATGTTAATGGAGTGATGGCTGCAGATAAACATTTCTCTGCCTGCACTTGAAAAGAAATGTAAGTTTAAAAACTTAATATGGTTTAGCCCAGAGGTTGGTGATAAATGAGGCTGACTCTAGCCAGAGGTCTGTAGCCAGTCATGTCCCACAAGGGTCAGTACTGGGTCCGTTGCTCTTCAACTTGTTCATCAATGACATGGTCGAGGGAACAGAGGGCACCCTCAGCAAGTTTGCAGATGACACCAAACT
This sequence comes from Tinamus guttatus, assembly GCF_059628265.1. NCBI lineage: Eukaryota > Metazoa > Chordata > Aves > Tinamiformes > Tinamidae > Tinamus > Tinamus guttatus. The sequence continues at coordinate 136,113 of NW_028289430.1, forward strand.
GGGAGGAGTGGCCGACATTCCAGACGGCTGTACTACCATTCAGAGAGACCTAGACAGGATGGAGAATTGGGCAGAGAGGAACCTCATGAGGTTTAACAAGGGAAAGTGCAGGGTCCTGCCCCTGAGGAGGAATAGCCCTGGGTCACCAGTTCAGATTAGGGGTTGCCCTGCTGCAAAGCAGCTCCGCAGAGAGGGATTTGGGAATCCTGGCTGACAACAAGTTAACCAGGAGGCAGCAGTCTGCCCTCGTGGCCAAGAAGGCCGATGGGATCCTGGCCTGCATGAGGAGGAGCATTACCAGCAGGTCGAGGCAGGTGATCCTCACCCCCAGCTCAGCTCTGGTGAGGCTGCACTTGAAGTGGTGCAGTTCTTGGGTGCTTTTCTGAGCTCACCAGTACAAGAAGAACATTGAGCTTCTAGAGAGGGTGCAGCGGAGAGTCACAAAGATGATTAAGGGACTGGAGCATTTGTCGTATGAAGAAAGACTAAGCGAGCTGGGCCTGAGTAGTATGGAGAAGACAAGGCTGAGAGGACATTTGATCAACTTATTCAAGTACCTGAGGGGTGATTGCAGGGATGGGGCCAGGCTCTTCTCCATGGTGGCCGGTGACAGGACAAGGGGTAATGGGTGTAAGTTGAAACATAGAAAGTTTAATCTCCATATGAGGCAAAACTTTTTTACTGTGAGGGTGACAGAGCCCTGGAACAGGCTGCCCAGAGAGGTTGTGGAGTCTCCTTCTCTGGAGATCTTCCAAAGGTGCCTGGATGCCGCCCTGTGCCACATGCTCTGGGTGTCCCTGCGTGTGCAGGGGGGCTGGACTAGATGACCTCTAGAGATCCCTTCGACCTCAACCATTCTGTGATTCTGTGATTAAATAGATAAAAACATTATGCATGAAGCTATGAAATATTATGGGAAAATTAATAAGAAAAATTATGTAAATTTACCAAACACTCCAACATAATTTAATCAATTTGATTCTGTTACAGAACACTGAAAGATAGTTGAGAAAAATCAGCAGAAATACCGATAATACTAAATTTTACAAGATTTTAAAGTAATAACTATAAAATTAATCTATTTTTCCAGAAAAGTCTAAACTTTCCATTGTTACTAAATGCTACAAAATGCCACATTCTCTTTCCATTAGAGAATTCAGACACTAAATAAAGAGGAATATGATTCTGAAAAAGAGAAAACACAAAATCACGGTAACATATTTGTTATATTGGACCATCTGAAAAAAAAAAAAAAAAGTATGCAGTAGAGGTAAACTTCACAGGCCCACAACGACTGTTACTGTGCTGCAGAAACGGTGCTTGTCAGTGTGACCCCCTTAATTCTAGATTTCCACTCATCCGTCGCAGAAGATTCTTTGTGTCCCCTAGCAGCAGATTTCCCTGTGTAAACCCAGGAATTCAAAGTACAATGAGGATGTGCCTGGCCTCATGAAAACTGGCAGCCCAGCCAGCATCCATAGACAAGGTCCACAGAGTGGGCCATGAGCTTCTCCCTCCCACGATGTAAACCCAGATTCTAGGGCTGATATCTTATACACCTTTTCAAAGCTTCAGAAAGCTAAGAATTTCTGTTTAATTGCTTTAGAGCTTGTGTCTTTTACTGTGTAAGCAAAAGAAGTTGATGTCTCTTTAAAACAGCTAAAGTAATTGCTGTCCTAAATTTGAAGTAACATAAGCCATACTTTTAATCATCTCTAGCAATCTTCAATCCGGTGAGGGACACAGTGATCTTTTTTTAATTATTATTTCCATTGATGTTTAATTGAAATTTTCAAACACAACAGAATTAAATGCCATTTTTATAGTAATTCTAATTTTTGTGGGGAATTGAGGAGTCTAAGCATTCTAATTATAATTATAGGTCAAAGCACCTACAAAAATAATTCAGTGCATGTAAGGCTCTTACTATGATGATCATAATTTCAAAGGTTAAGTTTATGTCCATCATAATGCCTAGAATCTTTTCTGGATATTGGAACACTGGTGATTGGCTTTCCTAGTGACTTTTTAAAGTAATTTCCTGGCAAAATGTTAGCTTCTGCTAATCATCAAGTTTCTCCAGAATTCCTGAGCACAATTCCTGGGCTAGTAAACTCCAGGGTCCAATCCAGGGTCCAATTTCCAATCTGTAAATTTGCATGAAACCATTTTATTCTGGAAACAGAGAGAGTTCACTATCATCAGCCCCAGTCCTTTTGGTGCCAGTTTGTGCCAGTACCCAGGAATCCTCACATATTTTTTTCGTTTATTTCGTTTCAGCTTGACTGAGTGTTTATAAAGATATACAATATCTTGTATGTCTTTATGTCCACTTTAAAAAAAAAAAATAGGTTTTGTTTAGTTACAAAATGCAGCCAAAAGTGATTTGCCTTTCATAAGTTATTTCTTTTAATATGCCATATGGGGTTGGGAAGGGAGGGACTCTTAAAAAAAAAAAAAAAACAAGCAACTGCAACATGCACATATGTATATGTTGTATATGTATACTTATATACATATATATATATATGTTGAAATATTTTTCCTACTGCCTTGGTAAAGGATCACAAGCTCTTCCAAGCATCAAGGGCATTGTTTATTCTCTGCTATACAAAATGTGTTCATCAAAAGGGCTGGCAATACTTTTCCCTCAGACAGGATACAAGTAGTACACCACCCATCTGCAGCTCTTCTATGACTATCTAGGATCTATGGTGAAAGGGGTGAATCCAGGCAGCAAAGTGATTTTTTGCTAGTTTGCCAGCAATACAGAGAAGGAGAATTATGCATCAATCATGGAATGCCCCAAAAATGCTTTTACAATTCCTGAGGCAGGATCTAGTGTCATTGCTCTCCTGAGGAGCAAGTGTTAATAGTAAACATAATTTTTGAAAATCATTTTTTCTAGATTCTGAATCCAGGCATCTTATTCAAGGATTATGTCAATTCTCCTTCACCCTTTTCAGGTAACAAAAGGTTAAATCAGTCCTGCTTTATACTCTAAAATTTCATGAGAGCTGAGATGTTAGTAGAGATGGACTGATACTTTTTGTGGTTTACAAGAAGACAGATGAAGCTAGTTCACCTGTGAAGTGAACAGGTTGCCCATTCATGCTGTCAGACCTCATTGTAGGACATCTGAAACGGCATCAGAAGCTTCCACTGAAGCATGTGGAAAGCAAGAACTTTTTGGACAGAAAAAGCTTGACAGAGAGGTAGACCATTATTCTTCAGAGGAAAGAACCTGGCAAATTATAGGTTTCTGTAGTGTTGATGGAAAAAAAGTTTGAAACTTATTTGTATGTCCGTATTAGACTCTGGTATTTGACTTCCCAAGACTGTCTGTGGGTATGGTGTGAGCAGGATATACTAAGGATGCTCTCAAGACCAAATACTTAGTCATGGAACTGACAGATGTCCAAGTCCAAAGATTCAGAATTTTCTACCAGTAGGAAAGCAGAAAGAGGTTGCGTAAGTCTTACAGTAGGACAAAGTCTCGCTTTGATTCTTCCTCCTACTACCCAGCATTATATGACAGGCATAAATACAATGCGGAGAGAAAAGAATGTCTCATAAACATGGAAAAAATATAATTCATTTAAAACTCAGTCTCATTTCACAGAGGTGCAATGTATTTTCCTTTCAGAATTGAGACACAAGACTCCTGTGTGTGCGTGTTTTGTCATTTGTCATAGGTTTATATCTTGTCTTGCAAAAAGCACATTGTTCAAATGATTACTAAAATTAAAAGAAAAAAAAAAAGAAAAAAAATTCCAGTAGAACAGTATTCTAGCAGAAAAGAAGTTGCATAGAGAAGTGCACATGCTAATTGCAATATATAAATCTTTTTATAAGGAAATCTTGCAGTAATTAAATGCTATAAGAAAAATACCTCAAGTAGCCATATGAGCAGGTAAATCATAAATCTGACTTGCAGGGAAAAAGCAAAAAAAAAAAAAAAAGATTGTACAAGCAGAAATTCCAAAGGCATGTAGATGAGGAGCACTTTGTTAATACCTCTCATCTCTGGAATGATAAACTGTGCAGTCATAACTCTAAACCTTATGAGGCTTATGTAGCCTCACCAATTAGCATTCTGATGCTGTCTGAGCATCACAGCTAGTAAAAATCTACAATGAATCTGGCTAATAAGCGGGATGAGCAAAACTGACAAGATTTTGAGAAAATGCAAAATAGTTAATGTATTTTAAGGGTGCCACTAAGGAAAGACTGAACAGCATTGGACATAAAATAAAAACAAACAAACAAACAAATAAACAAGCAACTCCTGGATTTAAGATGTCTAATCTCCCTTTAGTGTTGTAGATAAATAAAAGATGACTTTGAGAAGGGTCAAGTCTCAAAATATGGTGAGCATTTCAGAAAAATCAGAGCATGTTTAGATTCCAAGATACTGGCTAAAGATGGTAATAATGCTTAAATTACAATAAATGCTTTAATTAAAGTAATAGACAAGGGCAACCCCTTTACAACAACAGTCTTATCATATACTGGGTGGTGCAGTTTTGCATTTCTCATGGCTGCAAAAAGAAATGTTATAGTCATGCTCAGTGCTGAGGAAACAGCCTAGGATAATTTTACTTTTGGGTATAGATGGGAAATAATACATTTTAGAAGGAAGAATCTGAGAAACTTAAGTTTCAAAAGCAACACTTTCTTCAAAAGAAGATCCTTAAAGTGATCTTGCCTAATAGTACCTGTATGTCTTTTCCAAAGGGAAATCTGAATGGCAGTATAACAAACACATTCATTTTTGTTTTTTAGATTTGCTGGAGTTATCATTTTTGTAACATTACTTCCAAGTGGAAAGCAAGAAATGGATAGCTAGCAGGTGATCAAACTGAACTTTAAAATAGTAGCTTTCAAATAAAGATTAAGTGTTCTTTGACGTAATTAGATGTAGTAAGTTTTGTGAAGTAGAGGTTAATGGTTAATACAAAGATATAATGGGCAATAAATATATTTAAGTGGCAGACTAACTGCCTTTTTACTGAAGAAGGTGGATAGGCAATGGAGCTGGTGAAGAAAAAAAAAGAGATCTGTTTCTAATTAAAAAGTAAGACAAATTTTCATCATTTTTGTCCCTTTTCTTCATTTTTTGATGATGCAGTTAAATTGATGAAGAAGTTACTGAGTGCTACTAATAACTGTATCTACAATAAAACTATGGTTTGAATGAGAATTTCTGTCTGTATTTTCCAGACACTTACATCATTGGAACTCATTACTCCTGTATCTGACTTGCTCTTTTCCTGTATCCTTCTTGCTTATTTATGGCTTGATCTCTCACAAAAAGTCCTCTGTCCTTTGCTGTTACCTGCCATTCGATTTCAAATACTAATGTCTTGTTCTAACAGAGACATAGATGATTTTGGCATCACTGCAATAAATTCTATGGCCCTTCAACAGTAAGACCTGTTTGGAGTACACTTCTAGTCCAATCACAGCTTCAAAACCTTAATAGAGGAAAATAAGGAAATGTGGATCCAATGAGTTTAGAAATGTCTCATCATCTTACCAAGGGAAAATTTAAATAACAATGACATATATAAATATCACTCTTAGATAGAGTACTTTGATCAATCCATTTTTACAGCCAGGAAATATGTGTGAGAAAAAAGGGCTGTGAAATTCACAGGGGTATTGATAGCAGATGATAACAGAAGCAGTGAAATTACAAATTGTGGTTTCCTGGCTTGTAGCTCCAAGATTTTTCTTGAGAGAGAAGGCTCCTGAGCTTGTAATAGATAATAACTTACAGACACGTACTATGCTGCATTCATCTTTTACAAAGAAATTCAAGCAGGCGTTGTGTGTCACCTTGAAAGATCTGGTTATCAGGCTGTGTAATTCACTGCTTTGCTCTCCCCATTTCCCATGGCTACCTGACACCTTCTAATAAATTATGATTAATGTTGGTAGTGACAGAAGTAATCTCAAAAATATCTCCTGAATATATTCTTTGAGGCAGGTTTGATGCTCGTGCTGAAGATGGAGGTTTTTCCTCTGCTTGAATCTGAAACTTCCAGTAATTGCATGAGACACAAGAGAATAAGATCAACTAATACTGATGATATTCTGTATCACAGTAGACAAGAGTTTAGAATCAACTTTAGGAAAAATGTCTTTCATGTTGCCCTCTGACACTTGCTTAGCTCAGTTAATTCCAGTGTTTTATTTAGCTCCATTAACTTTAGAAGAAAATGAAAACCCTGAGAGACAATATGGCTCCCAGGATTGATAAAGGATTCACGAGTCTCTTTTGCCTTTTAGTCACTAGCTAGTTCCAACACCTGAAAATATAACCTGCACATAAATAAATAATTCCATGAACTCTTTTTTTCTCTCTCTCAGGGAATCATCTATAATAAATCTATATTTTCCTGAGCTTATGTCTTGTCTGATAGCATTCACTGACTAACTGCTGCAATTCATTCTTGTTATATAGTCGAGATGGTATCTAGAAGTACCCCACACCCATAGCCATGTCAGCTAAACCTGACTGGCAAAACAGTTCTCATTTTTGTTCTGTTCCATTGATGCATTTTTAGCCAAAGATTTAATGTGCTTTATTATCTACAATCACGTTAAAAAGAAATACTTCTGTCCCTAGGTCATTCCCAGCAGCACTGTCACAACAATGGAAAAGACTAAAAGATGTGTGAATAGAACAGAAGTAAACTCATTTTTTATTGCACTCTTTCTGACAAATTATTTTGTGGCTCATTTCTGTTCTAGAAGACAGTAAGAATTACAATTCAATGCCTTTTTGGTGGTCCATGGAATAAAACAATAATAAAACAACAGTATAATTCTGCTGAGAAAGAAGCTTATACCGCATATCAGTTGCCACATTCAAAACAGTGAATCCTGCTACTCAACAACTGTCTTTTCTTACTTTTAGCTTAGATTATCCTCTCACGACATCCCTTCTTATTGCATTTTTGCTGTTGTGTGTAGCCAACATAGCTATTTTGGAATTAGGATAATCAAACTTACATTTTTTGCTTTCTCATATTTACACTTGTATACTCTGTGTGTTGGATTAAAACGTCTGCCCTGATTGTCACTCAAATTGACCAGATAATAAAGTGCAATTGCTACAGACTTTTAACCAGGCCAACCTGAGATATTTCTAGAAATGTTTCCTAGGAATGAAAAACTACCCAAAACATGATTCATGTAAATTAAACCTCCAAATACCTTAAGTTTCCTTAGCTATTAATGAACTGTGTTTCTTTATGGTTAAATATCACTTTATTTTCTTTCCCTCTTGAAGCGTTTCTTTCAATTCATTTTCTTTCTTGCCTTGCTAATATTCCTTGGCTAATATTCCTAGCCTTAGCACAGGTTTCATGAAGAGACTTCTACATAAATTTCACCCTTGCACAAAGATAATAAGATTACTCTTTCTAAGTTGCTTTTGTCTCCCTTGCTGTCACCAAAATGACACCGCAGTTTCTTTGTTCAGCCACCACCAAGCTTCAGCTTAATACTGTATTGCCTAAGAGACCTATGATAACAGAAAGAAGAGTGATCCAGGTCATTAAAGGAGGAAAAGAATACAACATTTCCATAAAAACGAGAGATATAAAAAGAGCATAACTAGATCACTTCAGTTTCTTCTCTCCCTCAGTCCTCTACTAAAACACATGTAAACAATTACAGCATCTTTTATCTTGATGGCCTGGAATGTAGTACCAACATCAGCTATGTGATTTTGTGAATTTCATGGCATTTAATATCAAAGACTCAAAGGACACTATCAAAATTGAGTCTAAGTGAAATCTCTTCTAGAAATTGCTAAATAACAGGCAAGGGAAAACAAACTGAATTTCCTTTTGTTCTGTTCACAATTAGACAAGCTGCTTGGGTTAGAACAAAAACAAAACACAACAAAATGTCCTGAAATATATTTCAGTCTCAGGAGCTTCCAAGACAGAAGTTTAAACTATTACAAAATCAATAAAAACTTCAAGTAAGAAGCAATTTCTTCCTTCTGCTCAGCTGGATCCACAAGACTTTAAACAGTTTCCTCCTTTCTTTGATATTAAGCATAGGCATATTTGTTTTCTTCACTCAGTCTCACATAATTTTAGTTCATAATTTGAGGCAGAGTCCACTCAATCATACATTTTAAAAATAGCCACTAGAAATGATAAGTAGAAGAAACATTTTCCTTGAAGCAAAGGTGGTACAGATGTAGCATATCGGAAGGAAACTTCAACAAGTATATGTTGGGATATACGCATAATTATGGGTTTTATTAGCTCACAAGCTATTCTGTTGTAATCTTTGCTGCACTACATTTGTTAGAACAACTTGAGTTCATATGCCCCTTGATATTTAGCAGACTTGTTTTAAAAAATCTGCCACCCCAGGTAACTGCAAATAACATCTTTACCAAATGTCAGATGAGAAGGAGCACGACAGAAGCCAGTCCATTCCCATCATTGTCATTCCTGATTTCTCACTCCCACTCTTAGAATTCCTGATGCCAGGTTAGCTCAAGCACCCTTGCTGTGCTTCATACTCTTGCAGAAATTAAACACGAGTATCTAGTTTGTCTTGTATTCCTCAGAGGAAAGAACAGAAAACTCTCTCAGGGCAGGAGGTGAGGAATGCTGGATTTTAGATGTTCTCTATTGTAGGTTTTCTGTCAGATAGACAAGGTATCAGCAATTCCAGTACACCAAATGATGATCTAAATACAAATTCAAATGTATATGATTCAAATGGTGATCCATCCTCCTTCCCTCTTTTCTTTCCCTCTTTCCTCATTCCATTTAATTCTCTTTCCCTTCTTCCTTTCCTCTTCTTCTTCTTCCCCTTCCCCTTCCCCTTCCCCTCTTACTCATCTACCCAATACTGAAAACAGAAGATAGACAACACTTCAAATATAAATATTATTCTCTCTATGTATCTATCATGTGTGGGCAGCAATCTTTTGTTGTCTGTCCAACGCACAATTAAACAATAACAACCAAGAGCTGTTATTGAAGATACACTATTAAAAACAGTATTTTTATGTATTGAATCAGTGGTGCATGATATTTATTCTCTAGAAACATACATTCTTACTTCCACCATTAAAAATGAAGCTTTTGTCAGATTATAGTATTATCACATGTACAAATAGTATTTATATGCACATATATACACAGGCATAGTCGCACATGCAGACTCACAGACACTGCAAAGCTCCAGCTATACAACATCCTCTAGCACAGCAAAGATGAAGCTTTGAGTAAAATGACTCCCTCCAACGTTATGTATAAGTCTGTAGATGCCAGTAAAGCAGAAAGGGAACAAATTGCAGACAGTGGCTGCTCGGATGTGATCTCCCTTGGCTAAAATCTCCTTCATTGCTGGAGTGTGCGTATTTGGGATTGATGTGGCCATTTTTCTGACCAACGCCTTCTCCTTTGCCCCCAGAGCCACCAATGCCACCAGGAGACAGACCAGGAGAGAACAATGAAGATGTTAACAACTGCAACTGTCACTGGCATCACTACATTAACAAAAATATGCCTTCTATAAAAGAGAACAATTAACAAGATTGGATAAGAGTGGAGGATCAACTCATTCAATATGAAAAAACAAACAAACAAACAAAAAACCTAAAAACCTCCACAATAACAACAAATATGACCTAGCATAAAAGCTGATGTCTCAATCTAGACCTAAATTAAAATGAAAAATAGGAGAGGGAGATAATTTGTGTATGCACATGCATCAGAAGTACTCTGTATTTTATAAGCAGAGCATTAGTCATCACACTGAGAGCCACTTTAGAGAAAGAAGATAAATCCTTAAAAAGAAAAGAAATCCCAGGTAGCAATACCAAAAAGTGAATAATGACACAGTACATTTTGTGCTCACTCCATGCTCTGGTTATTGCCTCTAAAAAAAACAAGTTGGTAAGTAAGGTTCAGAAATATATGAGCTTTTTTTTTTTCCCGAGATTGTATTTTTGACCCAGAATTGTAACTCAACAAACAAAACACACATACGTCTTCTGGCAGATTTTCAACACTCAGTTTACTTTCTTGGTAACAACAAATGCTCAACTAAGAAACCATGTTCTTCTAAGAATTGCTCTTTCACAAAAGCAAATCTTTAGAAGACCCTAGATTTTACTTTCTTTTGGAAATTAAGTCTTAAACCTCTTATATATCATGTAATCCTTACTTGTCTTTTGGAATAATGAAAATAACGGACAATTGTTGATATATTCAGTCCAGTATTACATTTGCAAAACACAGAAATTTGGGAATGTTTTAACTATTTGCATATTTACAGTTGACTTTATGATATTTGTAATAAAACTTTAACAAATATTGTCTTTCCATGAAAAAAAAAAAATCCAAGTTTTCTAACTAGAAATAGACAAGTTTGTCATCAGTTGCTTGGTTGTGTTACTATAGATCTGGGTTTTGCCTGTTTCCCATTCCAATTTACTGAGAAAAAGTAATCTCATTGCCTCAAAGATATATTTGGAGGTCATTTTCTTTCTACTTTTAATATTTTAGTTTTAGTCACTACTGGGTACAGGTGACTGTATAATAAAGCCCTCCTTGTGCTTTTGTGTAAGGAAATGTATACAAATAAAACCTGTAGTTACGTAGGGAGACTGACATCTCATACCGGTGATGTACATGTACACACTGTCCTCAGAAAGGTTATTCTTGTGGATAGCTTCTGGAGAGCAGAGACAAAGTTGTGCTTATTTCCTTCCACACTTGGCTGCAGGGAGTGATGCTGAAATACTACAGGTCAAGGACATAAATCAGGAACAGAGCTATGGCATGTTTTAGAAGCCAGGTCCATGTTAATGACAGCAGTAACATCTATTTTCTGCCATTCACTTTTGACTAAAGAATATTTGGCAGATTTCTTCAAGGATTAAATATTCATAAGACCATCAGTGTCTAAAACTGTATTATGCTTAACTGCAACATTTTAAGATTCTTGCAAAATGTACTGACGGGCCACATTTCCCCAGGAATTAACCAATAACAAGAGTAATAGAAGCATGTTTCTTTCAAGAAGTTACACCCTACCATTTTTATATACTAAAGAAAAATCATAGATTATGAGGCCATATTAAATGTATGGCTAAATTTATGGCCTTATTGTTGCAGATAGTTAGGGAACGGCGGCCGGAAGATATCGTGCTGTACGGAAAGATAGGGCCCCTAATAGCCAATAGTGTTTAGTCTATGGTGTAAGCAGACGGATGTGATGTTGTAAACCTAGCTATATAACACCTTGTTACCCATCAATAAAGGCCATTTGCCGTCCATCACATTGGTGTCAACTAGCTGATAGCCTGAGTGGTTTGGGGGTGGTCGCCGTGCCGTCCCTGAACCAGGTCGCTGCAACCGTTTGAACTGCAACAAGTGGTGCCAAAACCCGGGAACGTCATCGCCTGGATGAGCGAGCAGCGTGAGCAGCAGCCAGAGCAAGTGGACCACCCCGGCGAAGGGGACACTACCGAATCAACAAGGAGGATGGAAGCCCTCATAAAGGTCGTATCGCAATTACATAAGTACTGGGGGATTGATTGTAAGCCAAAAGATTTTACTCTTGCAGTTACAAGGCTTTTGAAAATTAAGGCTATAGACCAGCCGGTGGATATTCTCCACCCTGAACTGTGGGACAAATGTACTAAGGCATTAGCTGAGGAGACAATGTTCTCAGGTTGTCGGAAAAACCTTAAGGCTTGGGGAAAAGTTGTACAAGTCTTACAGAAAGCTATGAAAGAGCAGGAGACTTGGGTAGCAGTAAAAGACTGTTTATTGGCCACATCCAAAGTGGGAATCGGGACAACTGCGCAGACTTTGGACCCCCCAGATGATGGCAATTCTGCTGAGCCTAAAGGTCAGCAAGAGGGTGAAACATCCCCTCCATCCCCGAACCCCGCCCCGCTTACAGAGGAGCAGAAACAGCCGAAATCTGTTTGGAGCGAGCTAGCCGAGGAAGCTAGGGACATTGAAAAGAAGTCAGAGCATAATGACGTCTGGGCCAGGCCACCACCCTATGCCCCTCAATATGGCGCCGAGCCACAAGGGGAAGGGCGGGGCGAGGGTGCCCCCGGCGCGAGTGAGGCGCCGGAAACCAATGGGAGTGACACGAGGGAGGGGCCGAGAGGAAGCCCAAGGGAGGGGCGAAGAGAAGACCCGAGGGAGGGGTCGAGAAGAAGTCGGAGTGAGGGGCGGAGAGAAGACCCGAGGGAGGCGTCGAGAGCAAGTCCGAGTGAGGGGCGAGGAGCGAGCCCGAGGGAGGGGCTGAGAGGAGGTCCGAGCGAGGGACCTGGAGCGAGCCCAAGGGAGGGGTGGAGAGAAGGCCCGAGGGAGGGGCCGAGAACCGATCAGAGCCGACATTTCAAAAAACGCCGAAGCCCAACGAAAAAGTACCGGAGCCCGGAATTGACCAGTCAGTCGAGTTCCGACTCCGGATCAGACACTAGTCAGGACGAGTGGCTCACAACCGATTCAAACTTAAGGAAGGAGAAAAAGAAGGTAAACATCCGAATTAAAGAAAAACCGGCGGGAGCATTCATGATTAAGCATGTTGCAAAGGAAGAGCATCTGACCCCAATTCAGGTGGCTGTTACCTTCAAAATAAAACTAATGAAAATTGTGAGTTTCTGTTCACAGGACCGGATCATCGGACACCCCTGTAACCCGTACACCCCGGTGACAAGCGTCCCGCCTGAGCCTGCGAGTTCCACGCTGACCGAATCCAGAAAACAACAAAACAGCCTCCGCAAGAGGGGGCGCGATGCCTTTGCGTTATCTTAATTTTGCAGCTTGTCACTATAGGACAGGTAGAGTCACACCAGCCCTTTAAATGGGGTACTTGAACAGATCGAACAATCTCGAGCAATTAGTACAAAAATAACTACAGGGCCACCAGTTTTCAGTGCCATGCCTTGCCAACTAGCACCCATTGAACCCTGTTCCAAACGCAGCTGGTACAAAAATTTGTTCACCGGTTCGCCGTGGTTAACCACCCTGATATCCACCTTGATAGGGCCAATCACAATGATCATGATGACGCTAATCTTTGGACCCTGTATATTGAATAAGCTCATGCCGTTTGTCAAGAATCGGCTAGAGAAGGTTAACATCATGTTAGTAGAACACCAACAACTGCTTTAAGAATATATCCACTCAGTATTACCCCCAAGTTATCCCAAGGTACACCCTATTCCTACACCCTGGTATTACCTGTCATCCCCTACCTTCTACGCGCCTTCTTCTTTGTGCCTTATGTTTTATGTCAAGTTTATGATATGTAATTTTAAGATTGGTATAACTATAAGAATAGAATAAGATAGTAATAAGATAGTTGTATTTTAGCTAGTTTTGTTAGGCATAGGGAGGGGGGAAGTTGTTGCAGATAGTTAGGGAACGGCAGCCGGAAGATATCGTGCTGTACGGAAAGATAGGGCCCCTAATAGCCAATAGTGTTTAGTCTATGGTGTAAGCAGATGGATGTGACGTTGTAAACCTAGCTATATAACACCTTGTTACCCATCAATAAAGGCCATTTGCCGTCCACCACATTGGTGTCAACTAGCTGATAGCCAGAGTGGTTTGGGGGTGGTCGCCGTGCCGTCCCTGAACCAGGTCGCTGCAGCCATTTGAACTGCAACACCTTATGGCTTACTTTAATAATTAATGCTGCTTTTACCCATTAATCCAGGATGCCAAGAAAAGGTGTCACATCTCAGACTATCCTTTAAAAGTCACACTCTCTTTTTAAGTGCTATTTTCTTTCTCCATCCCACTCCTTCTAAGCCTTATGAGACTTTCATTAGAAAGGAGATTTATGGGTAAATATGAGTCAATTTTGTAAAGGAAAAGTTGATCAATATCAACGAAGTATCACAAAACTTTAATCTTCCTTGAGGCATTTGTATGAGTTATATGCAATTTAGTTATAAAGCAATACTGTCACCAGCAATGGCAGAAGAAAATACGTCCTATATGCCACAGGAAGTAAAACCCAGCGTCCAAAGCATCCAGCTAGGAGCACAATATTTAAGAGGTTTGCACATTAAGGCACAGATCGCTTCTCTGGGAGTTGAACTGTATTCATTTCAAGGGTTTAGGGAGAGATTTTTAAGGCTAAGCTACTGGACATCCTGAACTATGACTACATAAGTCACAAACAGGCTTAGTACTGCCAAAACAGGAAGCATGTAAGCACATCTTTTGAATGAACATGTTAATCTCAAGCCCAAATTGTACAACCTGAAGCAACATTGCTTTAACAACTGTTATCTTAAGTGTATGAAACAGGTCTAAGTAATACTGGGCAGCTTCATTGAAACCAGCGAGGCTACGCTAAATAATAACTCTCAGAACATATTCTCCTACACATTGGCTTGTAGTCTCGAAAAGATGCCTATTTCTAGTGACGAGCAATGTAGTCATTACTTTGAGAACTTGTGCATTACAAGTATTTCTTTAAGTAAGTGCAATATATAGCCTGCTAATGACCATATATCCCACTGCAACAAACATGATGAAAACACTATTTTTTTTTTCCGATAAACAAAAACCTCAGTCTATTTGGACACTTCATCATGATTTGTTAAGCCAATTACCTCCTCTGCCTGTGATAATTTTAAATAGCATTTAGATGCACTTATTTTTATGTTCGGCAATAATGACTTAAATGGTATTTTCTTTAAATAGAAAGCATTTAAAGAAGGTCATTAAATATAGAATTGATCATAAACTCATTATGCAAAAGAATTTAATGTCTTCAGCAAATTTCCAGGCAATTTATGAACAAAATAGATGTATAAAATATTGTAACCAGGCAAAATCTCTTTAAAAAAATTTATGTGCCTTTTTTAAAAGAAAATGAACAAGCTGATGGGAAATATATGTAAAAAACGAGGCAAGGATGAACCTCTAGCTGTTAGAGTGAACTTCAGTATCTCAAGATTTATTTCAGCTTTTTGTTCATCAAAAGCAATGAAATAAGGATTCCTATCAACATCTTAATGGATAAAGAAATGGTCATTAAGATTGGAGTACTGCCAAACAGTTGTATTTTTTATGGCATTTTGTCCTGAATAGGAATAGAAAGGGAAATACAGTGGGGTTTGTTAGGTCTGTCATAGTACAGGTAAGTAGCATTTACAGTTACATTACAGCCTTTATAAAGGCATCACAATCATTAATAAATGTGATCACTGTCAGTGATCAGATTTTAATGTTGGCCTGTAGAAAATATCTATATTTCTTTCTTATATACAGAGAAATATATTTAAAATTAAACAGTGGACACCAAGTAGGTGAAATCACCTTTTTTTTTTTTTCACTAGAATCTCAATGGTTTAAATTTCCCAAACATTTCTGGAACTTAAAATATGTGAACTTACAGGCTGTCTGACTTGTGTCATGGACAACTATATCCAAGAGCTGAACTTCTGAGACAGTGTTTGTGGAAGGTTTCAGTCAGAGTCTGGTCTCTCCTAACATCTTCACTTTGTTCAGCAAAAAGTGTTCACTAACCATCCACTGGCCACCAGTAATATGTGAGTTTTTGTTGTCCCCAAATGCAGAAATGACATTTACTCCATTCTTGAGCATCTGGCTGAAGAATAATAGCAGCACCTTCTGGAGCTTGGCCTTCTGCAGGCTTATTAACTTGTTTCAGAATGAAAACTTGTCATGCAAAATAGAAAAAAAGAGATAAGAAAATCAGAGCCTTCTACAGCTTGACTTTGAGTGCTTAGGAGAAGATAAGTAGTGCCACATAAAGTTATGACTATAAAAGTCAAGCACATAGCAAATCACTATCTGCAGAACTGAGGTAAGATGCAGTTGTAGAGTAACCCTCCTGTTTACTGCAGATGCCAGAACACTACTTATAATATTCATGGCTTCTTCTTCTTTTTTTTTTTTTTTTTTTAACATTTGTTTTGAGATTCTGGAAGAAACTAATTTAATGTACTGTGCAGCTGCATGTCATATGTCATAATTTCTTTGGGTATATCTGGTGGTTAGCATATTGTTGCGATGAGTTGGAACAGAGGCCCTACAACTGGTGATACATTTATCACAGGCAAACCTTCCAACCTGCTCTTACTTGTTCTTGCAGGCAAAGCAGACTCAGTACTCATCGCACAGTATGGTAATATGCAGTAAAGTATTTAAAGAAAAAAAAAATGGATTTGCTTTTAAAAATCTCCATGAAAATGTGCTGTCTCATACACACTGAAATCAATCATTCAGTCTATTTGTGATAAGGGATTAATCACGTTAGAGGTAAAAATCACTATTGTTTTTGCTTTTAAAATTTTCAGCAGACTCCCAAACCTTCATTATGGTGCTTATGGGACAGACTTGATTTTCAGCAGTTGCGGCTTGACTTGTGCTTCTGAGTATTTAATTAATTGATTAATTAATTTTAAGGCAACAGGAGAAAATAAAAATGTAAAGGCTGTAATATATGTCTTACAGTGGCTTAGGAGCTCAGTGTAAAAATATTTAACAACATGTTTTTATAATTCTCATAAAAATATGGGTATTTCATTTGTTTCACCATATTCATTTGTATTCTATGAAACAAATTAATATTCATCTCCTGTGGCTTAAAACAAACCTCTATAGTTAAAGATGGTTCAGTAGCTAATTTTATTGCATGCTATGTTTTTGACTATTAAAGGCACTTGATATAAATTGCCTCAATTTTAAAACTACAACGAAAATCTATTAGACTTTTCTTTTTACATTAAAGTTTCTGAAGAAGACATGACTAATGCTATACTACTCTAATTAATTTGATATCTACTCTTTGTGCATTCAAGGAACAGTTTATGCAGGCTTAGTTTTTAAAACAAAGGAAGAACAGGAGACACGAATCCTTGTGCAAAACTTATTAAAAAGTTGTAAGATTTTCTCTACACAAATGAACAGTAAAGATCTTACAGAGGGCTTTTTGTATCATATACATGTATTTATTCATAGATAAATAGATAATAAATGTATATCTTCAAAATTCTTGTTGTAACTTGTAATTCTTACAGTGAACAGTCATATGTAGTGATTGTGTCATGCTCTAGAAACCCCTGGGTTAAATTACTATGTACGATGAGACAGACCTTTGGATGGCTATGCACACACATAACTGTTTGAAATAGTGCGGGGTTTGTTGTTGTTGTTTAATCAACTATCCTTTTATTTAAAACATATTTGTAATCTTGGAGAAAAACGGTTCTACTATCCAGCTCCAGCTGTGATTGTGATTGAGGTCCTGCAAGAAACCTTACTTCTTACAGTGGCAAGACATCACTGATTAGAGTGTTTTGTCTGTTACAGACTGAAGAGATTTGGGCAGTAAGGGTTTTGACTTGATGCTGATTAATTAACCTCTCCAGAACATATTCTTCCCTGTCTTGCTTCTGTTGCATACTACATTTAGTTGTGAGCTTTTCCTCTCAAGAACATTCAGCTCATTCCTTTACAAAGGACTTCATAGCACCTCAACAACATCTGGGAGTCTTAGCACTGAGGCAAAGAACTACTGATCTGCCCTCCAGTGGCAGCTTTCCTCTTTGACGTGGAGCTACAGGCTTCACCTCCTCAACATCACCACATTCTGAGCATGGTGGATGACTAGATGACATGCCAAGTTCCAGGACACTGCCCAGATTTATAAAGCCATGATAAGAGATGATTAAAAAACACTGATCTGGTTAATTATTTCAAAATCATTTACCATGATGCACTTTCAGAGCTCCTTGTCTGAGGGAGGAGCTATCCAAATATTCTCCTGAGAAGCACTGATCAGCAGAAGACTCTCTCAAATCAACAGCAACATTACTAGTTCCAAATTATGCATAAAAATTATATAAAAATATGTTACGAAATCTGCATGTCCATGCGGCACGTGAATGTCCAGGTTCAAAACACCTTCTTTGGGGATACAGAGTGATTATGGAATATCAGGGTATATGGATTTAAAGATGAATGAAGGCAGAGAGAGAAAGCATCGCAGGATGATATTCATCTTGTCTGACTACAACACATTACACATAAGATAAGTATATAAGCTTGCAACTGAGTCAGCCAAAATCAGGCCAATACAGCCAATGATGTCTCAAAAACAATTCATCTCATCCCAAAGGTAAGCACTTTCATTTACTCTTATGAATTGCCCTACATACTCCATTGACTGTGTTGTCTATATCTCCATTATCTGTAATGAAGCTTAGAAGAATAGCTTACATATAGACACCTAACTAACTGAGATGACACCCACGATTTGTGTTAGCCAGACAGTTTTCCTATACTTGACAGATACTGCAAGAAAAGAAGAAAAACAATCTTATCTTGTGGGTATACAATATTTGATTTTGTTCTATGTATCAGAATGAGACATATATTTTTCTTATCAAAGATAAAAAATGCAGTGTGCATGGCTAGCATTCCATTGGAGTCCCTACCCAGGGGAATTACTGTGATGTGCCTCTATTTCTAATTCCTGTTTCACAGCTCAAAAAATGAACCCAAAGAAGGTTGGGGGAAGTAAGGTAAAAATTGTTTTGTTTTGTTGTTGTTGTTGTTTGTTTTCTTTTTTTGTTTTGATGAATAACTTTTTTAAAAAAAAAACATAGTTAGCTGAAAAGTTCCTGATTATCTTTCCATATTGCATGATCTTCCATTTTTATATTTGTAATCGCCATAATCCTGAGCAGGTCATTTCTGTGCTCATCATATCTAGCTTTTTTGCCTCATACTTCTTTTATACATAGGAAATGTGGACAAAAAACAAAAACATGCCGCTTTATGCATGTACACTGATTTTTGGATTGTCATTCTGCTATAGTTTTCTAAAACAAATAAATGCATAGTTGCTGGCTGTGGAGATTTCTGTATGGTGCTATATAAAATAGAATAAAATAATTATCATTTGCATTTTATGAGATGACTACATTTCATTTCCAACTTTTTAATGGTGCTATGATTATTTTATTAAATATATTTTAATCTTATTTTATACAGGCATCTACTAAATAACATTCTGATAGAATGGATAAGCAACAATAGTTGTATTAATGTATTCTAATGTTTTTTCCACTCTTCTGCATTTTCTGTAGTAGAAACAAATCTCATTTTATTGCAGTTTCATTCCTGTTTGTAATTGAAGTACAGTAGTTTAAATAAATAAAAAGGAAGAAGCCAGAGAAATGAATGTTATTACCAATGGATTCAGCCTAAGAAGCTATGAGAGTAAAATTTGTTTAGACTATGGGCCATAAGTAGAAATACTCATGGCCCATATTCACTTGAATATGAAACAGGTTAAAGTGTTTAAAAATGGCAACATTCATCTAGCTAAAAACATTCATCTAGCTTCCCATTTAATATATATTTGATGTTTCTTATGTATGGGTGAAGCTTAGTAACTCTTTGTTTTAGTTTGTTAGAAATTAGGAGGCAAAAAATACACTGCTAATTAGAAGACTGAAATCCCAGGCTAAGGAAAACATATTCTTAAGTGCTGTTTTGAATACATTTTCTTAAAACAGAGCCATAAAGATATTTCAGCTCCATAACCTGCTTATTTTAAAATAGAATCTATAGCTTGAATATAAAATTTCAATTAAATTCAGCTCATCTCAAAATTAAAGCTGAGTTATAATTCTAGCTCAGATGTAGATTCTTATACATAAGTTACTCTGCATAATTTAACCTGAAATGTAGCTACATCATGAAGGTACTTAGGTAAGGCCATGGTATTAGGTTAGGGACAGGGCCTTAGGTCTAGAAATACAATCAGTTTTCTACAAAATCTTGCTGCCTTACCAATCAACACAACTTCTCCTTATGCTTAACCATGAATATAAAACATGTTTGACACCATAACTGTATTTGAGTTCGCCACTTCCCAAAGTGAAAGAGATTTTGTGTTTGGGAAGACAGGTAAACGATCCTTCAGGAGCTGACATGTGAGATGTCCACAGTGGAGAACAGAAGTGGCATATCCCACCAAAGTTATTGAACTGTCTATGTGGTATTTAGCTGCCTCCATTTCAGTTTCTTCCTGTATTAGAAGAGCAAACTGAATCCTTACAGCCTGCAGAACATTCGAGTTTTAATCATCTCAGCATTTCTTCCATCCTATTCTCAGCATAACTGGGCCGTGTGAAAAAAAAAATGCATTTTTTTTTTTAGAGAAACTATAAAAACAGCAGAAATATAACCCAACTGAATGGCAATGATAACTGCCTTTGCATTTGACTTCTGTTAAGATGCAACTTGATATCAGTGCTTTCAGAGTCAATGTAAATTGCTACATTTTTCAGCTTATTCAATTTCTGCAACTAAAGAAAAAAAAAGTTGATTTTGAATATAAAAAGCAGAGCTGATATATTCTTTTAGTTTATTTAAAACATTTTGAATTTGTGATCAGGAGAGGAAATTCTTGGCTAATGAGTTTCACATCTTCAATATGTCTTTAAGTTCTTGGTTTGCATTTTCTTCCAAGAAAGAAGGAAGATCTCCATTTGCCTTTGTTCACTTGACTATATTCATTATACTGGCATCTATTGTACAAAAATTAGTCTTACAAGCTCTTCACCTCCTCAAAATCCAAGACAAATCTGAATTCTTACATGCTAAGGAAGCATAGTATAATAGTTTTTCTTTGTTTGACCCCCATTTCTCCTTTCCCTCCCCCAAAGCTTTTGCATTTAAATTACATGTACACTTTTCATAGGTCATCCTACTAATTAGGCATTATTAATACTATCAGTCTTCACCCTCTCAGTTTTTATCTTCAGCTATAATTCTTGTAGCTTGTTTTTGTCATACAGCAGTTAATGCCAAGTGATATACACACTCATTTGCAGTTAGTTATACACAAGAGAAGATCAAATGTCACTGTTCATTGCATGGCCAGGGTCCTCACAACCAACTCAGTCTACTTTTTTTTGTATTGAGTGCTCACCATTGCAAATAGACAAAGAAAAATAAACAAAAATAAACAAAAATAAGAAGGGCACCCCAAAACCCCCAGGTGCCAATGGAATGCAATGATGGAGCAAGAACTATCGGGAAATCCACCATGAGTGATCCTAGGCCTAAATGACGAGATGACACAACAGAATAGTGGTGAAAAAATAAGCTTCAATACTAAATAAGAGCACATCACCTCCAATATTTTAATCTGTTCTTCTTGTTTTCCCTTAGGTCTTGATAAACATTGCAAACAAAATCCTCTTTCTGAACTAAAGCACAGATCTTCATTCTGTGAGGCTGTGATTTTTTTTTTCCCATGGATTTTCATGCACTCCTTTCTCCATCCGTTTCTTCAGAAGCATTATGCTTGAGGCTAAAATGTTTTACTTGGTTTTCTATTTTAAATCTATGCAAGGTATATTTTCAAAAGCAAACATGGAGTGTTATTCCTTTGCTTTTTACTGTAAATCAGAATTTTTTATACTACTCAGATTTAAAATCTTCGTAATCTTCAAAGCCTTTTTTTCCCTAAAAATACAGCCCTTTTCTTTATAAAATATTTGCTGTTTATTCAGAACCTTCACCCCATCCATCCCCAAAATACAGATATATGGATGGAAATGCATCCTGCCTGACACACACGCAGATAGTAACCCACATACTTGATTTCATTAAGAAATTGCAAGCCTTCAGAGGGGATGACATAGCGTCATTTCAGAGTAACCCTGCACATATAATCAGGCATTGGTCTTGTAAACATTATTCCTACAGGCACAAGTCTTGTAAACAAAGATCACCTTTACATTAAATTATCTAAAATTGATTTAGTAAATGAAATGATTTAGTAATGAAAATAATTTGAGAAGGACACATAGATGATGTGCGGTAAAATAACCACACTTAAAACTTCAGCATCCTAAAAATATTGTAAAAGCATTAGCCTACAAGTCAGCTGCTTTAGGAAGGCATAAAATTGCTGCTTATAGAAAGAGAGTTTAGACATTTCTTTATTTAAATAGATTGTGTACCCCATGAATCAAGTAGCAGAAGACCACAATAGCTAAAACAAATATGTTTTTTGTGGAGCTCAGAGAGAACAATGGATTTATTTCTAAATAGGGTTCGCAGGGCTTTCTCAAAGGGTCATGATGGGGATCTGAGGGCTTCCATTTGTACAGCTCCACAGAAAACCTGAAATGTGCAATCAGATCCAAGCCAACAGCAAGGAGACAAACCTGCAAAAGGTACACAGCTACTCAGTGATGTGGATCACGTGTCAGACAAAAGTTGATGAGTGATTTGATGGTACGGCTATGGTTCTTGCAGAACTTATTCATCAGCCTGCCAAAACACTGGAAGCAGAGTTCAAACTTTGAAATATGACTTCATCTTCTTCTTCTTTTTTTTTATTTTTTTTTATTTTTTTTTTATTTTTTACTTTTTTCTTTACTTTGTGCTCACCCTGTTGAGGTTGAACTGCCTTTTCCAAATCCTTCTTTTAGCTTTGAATTCTCTAAATTTGTCTGATATAGCAAGTGCTTCATAGTTGTGTTTGGTCTAAATAGTCTCCCAAGCCTTTCTCTCACAAGCATACACCAACTCCACAGGTATTTAAAACAAATACAGGAAAACATACCTGTTTGTCTAAGTTGATTGTTTTCATTTGTTCTTCTAGCTCATGGGAAGA
Organism: Tinamus guttatus; assembly: GCF_059628265.1. Lineage (NCBI taxonomy): Eukaryota > Metazoa > Chordata > Aves > Tinamiformes > Tinamidae > Tinamus > Tinamus guttatus. The sequence goes on from NW_028289430.1 coordinate 158,814, forward strand.
AGCTATTTAGAAAAAATTCATTTACTCTGAAATGGTTAGGTGCCTGAAGAAATACCTGGGAAGCAATTCCATTACCAAGTTTGCTGCCTTAAACTCAACTCTACAAGTTAGATAATAAGTCACAGCATGCAGATCGAAGTCTCAGCTATATCCCATTTTTGTTTATCTTCATCAGATAGATGAAAAAAAGTGACCTGTGTAATTCTGAAATAAGCAAAAATAAACAGGAAATAATGAAGTAGGGATTATTCTGTGTATATTTTCACTCTCTAAAAGATGAGGAAAGTAAAAAAATGTTATATAGTGTTTTCTGAGACCTACATCCAAAAATAATTGCATTTAGGAATTATAAGACCAAGGCTATCAGAGTTTGCAAATCTCCTCTCTCTCCAGTGAGTTTACATAAAACTCAGAGTTATGAGTTTGTTGTTTGTGTGTGTGGTGTGCAAACAACTTCAGTTCAGGCAAAAATCAAAATGGAAAATTTTCTTCAGATTTCTGGACTGCAACAAGCTAGTCCCCTGCAATTAATTACTGCAAATCAATCCTTGCAGGATCTTTTAAATAAAATATTGAACTGTTTCCTTTAGAAACTGGCTGAAGTCCAGGATAGATAGTGCATAAGGCTGAGTCATACTCAATAACTATCTTCCTCTGTTGTGCAATTAAGTTAATCTGGAAACTTCAGTGGACAGATAAATGGTCTTATTCAATTTCCTTATATTTTGCCAAAGTAATCACTGTTTTTAACAAATTTTCTCTGCTATGGTGTTTCAAAAATTATTTGTACTAAAACAAAAAAACTATGTCTAAATCAGAGTTGACTGATTTCCTAACAATATTTGCCTAACACATACATTTGTCCTTCTGTTGTCAGCTGCAGAGGCTTTTGTTTATCTGAATACAAAATATCACTTAACTGCATACAGGTTCCTTTTTAAAAAACATTTAGATCCAAAAATTTTTCCTTTTGTACAAAGAATTGCAAAGCAGAAGCATAGGAAAATAATTGCACAGTCTGAGTGACTTTATAAATGTAAATAATAGCCTCCTGAAAAAATATTTGTTCTTTGCTGTTTAGGTTGATTTTAATGCAAAAGTTTTATCGTGTATTTGTTAGAACAAATTCTTCAATCAAAAGGGTAATTTCAAACAATTTTCAGCATATCACTGTCAAAGAGTAGAAAGCAAAAACAAATGAAAAAAAATACACATTTTCTAAAGGCAAGTTTGACATAAAACGAGCCAAAATAATTAAGAGGAGAAAATAAAGAAAGAATGGGAATGCTGTAGCTTGAAAATGTTCTCACTGGAATAAAACTGGTTCTGCTAAATCAGCAACTGCTGAATTACTGTGATGCCAAAATCTCACGTCATTCTGGACTTTCAACACAGAACTGGTATCTTAGAAGACATTAAGTCTCCTAAGGTTGCAAGTCATTGGCTCTAATAGGTCCTGTATGAAAGGATTATCTGACAGTGGTATGATTTTTCTGTTACCATGATGAAAAGGAAAACAAAAGAATCACAAATTCCCTTTGCAGAAGATAATACCTTCCATGGAAAGAATTACACTGTCTTAGAATCTTCCTTTCTTTCTTTCCACAGACATTATACTGATAGCAGGTTCAAACCAATTTAAAAAGCAGATTGAAAGTCTCACTATTGAAAAATCTATGCAGCAACATATTTTATTTAATCACTTAATTAGTCTCTTCATATGTAACCTGAGCCCAACCACGCAGGGCTTGTATACTATTTACAGCAAGTCACTCTAAAATAATGGCTGAGTATATGTCCCTGTCAGTGGACATGTTTCCTGGCAGGTAAATAATAAAGCTAAACTTCAGTGCTTCAGAATAGACAAATACCTGTAATTCATGTCCAGATTGTAAACTTCCTTCTAAATGGACCACTGTCCCATTAAAAAATAAATAAAATAAGTCTCTCTTGTTGATATTCAAAGTGAGCATGCCTTCATCAATATGGCCATGAAGTGTGGCACTATTGACACTGGCAGACTCTTCTGATGGCATTTTTTTTGACTGAAAAATGACTTTTCATTTTAAACAATTTACCAGAAAGCCACAAGTAGCTAAAAAACATAAAGTTAAGAACTGTGGACAAAACCAGAGCCATTTAACCTAAGCCTGTATCTGATATCTTGGACTATTTGGACTATCTACATTAGGAAGTAATGATGAGCTGAACCTGATGTATCTATCATAGTTTTGTGACCTATAGCTTGGTTATTTCTTTATGTGAAGATTATGAGAAACCACTTTGAATGCCTGTAATGAATCATCCCCTCATCAACTTCTTTTGAAATTAGGGTGCCTTTTGTCATCAGGTGACAGTGCCTTTCAGAAATGAATTATATTTTATGTATGTTCATTGTTTTCTCTGCTGACTAATAATTTAATCTGCTGTTTTCATTTCTGTTCATAAGAAATAAATATACATTATTATCCTTTTTTTTTTTTTTTTTTTGAAAGTGTCATAGATCTCTACTATTTCTTCTCTTGGTCATTTCTCTTTTAAGTTGAAGCATCCTAATCAATTTAACCTTTCTGTGCACAGACATGGTTTCACACCTGTAATAATTCTGGCAAGCCTTTTCTGTTCCCTTTATAGTTCTACTATAACCTTCCTGAGATGCTGGGATGAGAACAACATGCAATATCCAAAATAGCATCACAGATTCATGGATCTTCCTAATGATATTTTATGTTACGTTCTCTGTCCTTTCTAATAACGTCTGATTATAGCATAGTTAACATTTTGACTGCTGCAGAGTATTGAGCTGACATCTTCAGAGAACTGTTGCAATGACTCTGTGTCTTTGTTGACTTGTAATATTTTATTTAAGATTTGTGTGTGTAGCTATGCCTGTTTTTTTCACCATGATCTTACCTTACATTTATTGAAAATGAAGATAATCTGTGGTTGTAGCCTCTAATAATGCAGTATCAAAAAATAGCTGTAACTGTAAATTTCTGTATTTTTAAGCTAATAATTTATGTCAATGTGATAACTACATTAAACTTTTGCAGTCCTGAATAACTTGGCATCAGAATGAAAAATCATCTTTGCTTTTTTTTTTACAGGTTGGAATGAAACAAATTCAAGTGGAATAATTTCCGTAATTTTTTTCGGTGCAGTTTCATACTTAAATTTAACAGTAGTGTTTAACACAGTGTAATAGTCTGTAAACTGAAAAATTGCTGCTTTACATCCTGAAGACTAAGGGTATAATATTTAGAAGCCAGCAAAACTAAAGAACCTTTTCAATGTGCAATGAAAAGAGTATAATTGGATAATGACAATTCTAAAATAAATAATTTTCCAGCATATTGTTCTTTTACAGAGCTGCTTCCCAACAGGGCAGGATTTTTTTTACAATAAGTTTTTTAATAACATCAACAAAAAATATTTTAGATAAAATTACTGTCATAACAGTAGCTTCACAAGTATTTTATTCAAAACAGCTGTAAACATACAAAACTTCACCTGACTCTGGTGAGAATGGAGTTTCCTTCTAAACAGAGGACAGAAAATGCAGGAGGCAGTGGCTGGTGTCCATGGAAGAAGAGAATGAATAACTCCTAGTTTCCATGGTAAAATTACACCTACTTTACCTTGCAGTGTGAGGTCACCTGGCAAAAGTTTTTCATATGATATAGTCCTGTGACATAATTGTGAGTATTAAAATCTAGAGAGTAAAAATAAAATTAAGTAACTACTCTTGAAATGGAGTCAGAAGAAGATTAGCCAGGGTAATAAAACCTCTTTAGTTCCCAAGGCACCTAGCCACAAAGGGCTTAAATAAAATCATGAAAAATTTGTCTCTGAACTTATGTATTAGGACTTCATTTATGTAACTCTCTTCACTTAAGTGGTCTTGATTTACTTGATTCTATGCATTAAGACAACTATACTTAGTGCATTAAATAGTGAATTAAAATGTCCATGACTTACCTTAGCATCTGTAACAGTCAGCATATGCTGCCCTGCATTTTGTGAAGCAAATTGGCATCCCCTTCTTAAAGGTGGGTATAAGCCAAGCTAACATCTCTGCACCTCTTATGTGTACCATCACATTGTAGCATCCAAGTTACAAACTGTCATTTTAAATTCTCCAGTAGTTATACTACATAAACATACTGGCAGGATAAAACATCACAAAGATGATTTCAGGTGGGCTCAGTTGTGTTTCCTCATGACCGTACTGCCTCTGTTCCTTGTGGCATCTGTGAAGGAAAAATAAACAGTAGTTTGGAAACCCTCAAATAAATGAGGAACATGTCAGCTTGGCTAATGTTCTCATCAGAAGCAACCCATTTTTTTGTTGATGTGAACCTTTTTTTTTTTTTTTTTTTTTCTCCAACACACCTGCAACAGATAATTAGCCCAAAGCCTCTCAATCAATGACACGATCAAAATGACTTTATTGACTTTTCTAAGCTCCTGATGTTGCTCAGCTAGTCCAAGAGCTGTGTATGACTGTTTTGATCAGCCTTTGTTTAAGACACGGAGCAGAAGTGTTTATACTGGTTTTCTGATCTTCTCTGATCTACGCTGTGTTGTATCATCTGAGCCTTTTTGGCTACAGGTGACATTTTTTCTGGGTGTCCTTAAAAAAGAAACTTTAAAAGTCTCTCTCTCTTTTTTTTTTTTTTTTTTTTTTAACCATTTTACATTATTTTAACACTGATTGATATGTGCCAAAAATGTAACTTATTTTCTTTCTCCCTCCTTTCCTTAATTTTGAATAGATAAGTAGACATTATACTTATAATAAGGAATAAGGGAAAGAAAATTAACTTGTGTTGATATCTAAAATATAACGAGCATTGAACAAAATTTTTGTGTTGGAACAAATTACACAATATAAAAATATTTTTTATGTTTGACTTCATTAAGCCAAAAACAATTCAACAGTTAAAGTATTTACCCATCTAAATTCCATTGACAACATCGTACCTATTTAATTCTTATTCATTCTCATGTTAAAATTTTCTCTTACTTAAGAAATTGAAATGTATGCCAAAGTGATGTACTTAAAGGTAACAAAAGATTTTATATTACAGGAAGACATGGTTACTCTGTCATGAATCCTAGGATATTATTAATATTAAGGGCTTCAACTTCTTCATTCTTATGATTTATTCTTACATTACTTCATAATTCATATTTTTCATTTTTTATTACTGCTCAATTTTTCTGACAGCTCTAGGTCATAAAACACTCAACTTTTTCTCCCTTTAGGTTGTTTTAAAGTTTTAACCTTCATGATTTTTAATTAAATACATTTCATGTACTTGAACAATGGGAAAAGAAAATAGATTCCTGTTTGGGCCTACAGGGCTTGATTTTTCATACTGACTCGCTTAATAATTAGGATTTCAAAAGGAATATAAGTTTATTTTAATACTAACAATATAATCATCTTCCTTCCTGGAAGGAATAGCAAAATTCCTAATATAATGCCATTTCTATTTGCCCTCACCAATAATTCTAGTTAGGAAACTAATGATAGATAATTTCATAAATACATAAGCAACCATTTACTGCTGTGTGAATGTGTGGCAGTTTTTACTAGCCAGTACTTGGACTCTATCATTTGATTTATTGCACTGAAAAAATTCATCTATGACTAAATTTTGACAGACATTATCAAAAGAGACCTTTTCAAAGGCAATAGTAAAGTTATATTTCTTATTTTAAGAGTATAGCTATTAAAGTAAATAAAACACCATCTAGCCATCTTCGACTTTTATGAGATGACCTTTACCTTGCAGCAGGCTCTTTGGTTAGAGGGATCCCTATTCCTGAATCTTTTATTTAGCTAAGTAATTTAATAAGTACTTTGAGAGTAAGTTTTCCGACTAAAGTGAAGTCCAAATTATATTAATATTCTGTAATTAACGGTGGTATGTTTGGTTCCTCTAAAGCCGAACAGTCATGACAACAACAACCTAAAATTTTATGTCAGTTATTGACAAGATGCCATTGTAAAACTGATGGCAACAAATTCAATAACAATTTTGCAAAACTAAGAAGAAAGATGTTGTGAAAGCTTTAACACAGATGGATTTAAGAGGATGTGTTTTGGGAGAAGCAGTCTAAGACATGCCAAGACTAGGCTGATCCTTGTCTCAGCTCAGGATCATTTAAGATGATTTCAGTCTGTAACGACTCCATGTTCATCACAAAAAAACAAATTAAACCAAAACAAAATCTTTGGCACATCACATTCATGCCATAAAATTAGCCTTCTGGAAATTGTCTGGACAGGATAAATGGCATCACCTGGGTTTCAGATAGTCACGTCTTCAGATCTGCGTACAGAATTTATCTAAATATGACAGAGTGGACTTATGCAGGAACGGCTAAAGTGATGTCATTTGCCATTTTTCAGATTTGATAATTCATGTTATGTTCCATTAATCCTTGTATTCTGGACTAAGTAAGATTCCTGGGGACATTAATTCTTGAGTTCAAAATTTCTGTAAGCTTTCACGGGAAAATCTTTATTCAAAATCTAATGGCCACAGTTTCAATCTGACTCTGTGAACAGCTTCTAACAATTAGATATTAAAGCAACATTCTACACTTTGAGCAGACAAAACACATTGGTCATAGGTCATGTGATGGATGACTTTCTTCCCAAATCCAGCTATGAACTATTTAGCACTATATGCCTCTGAAGACCAAATCATTTTTAGCAGAGTAGTTAATAGAAACCTCTTAGTAGATTTAATGTGTCTTATTTAGAATTTCATCAGTTTAATTTAGAATATGGCTTTATTCCCAAGACCTGGGTTATTCAGTATATTAGCTAATGAGGTTGTTTGGACTTCTGGAAGAAACCAAAGGAGTAGGCGTGCAAAGAAGTTTTACTCGAGTGATTGTTTTGGTAAAGGAATACCAAACATAGTAATATTGTTTAGAAATAAATTATGCAGTTCAGTTGGAAACAAAATATATTTTCCCAAAGGTTTTGGTAAATACAGGAGGAAAGAAACCATGATTTAGCAGAGTGCGGCCATGTCCATTCTTCCAAACACCTTAAGTAAAAGGCTTACTCAGTAGTCTGGAAAATAAATTTCAAGTTATGCGTTCATTTCTACAGTCACGCTCATCTCGGTAACCACTACATTACAAGTTATTGCTATGGCTGATCACCCTCTATCCTCATAGCAATGTTCCTGAACCTCAATATAGCACACCTTAAATACAAATGAGTAGGCAGAAAGCGTAACTTGCTAATTCCTCCAGCTAGAGAGAAGATCACTTGGGCAAGGTTTCATCCCCTGCTTCACGGAGGTACTTTGGTGTGAAATTCTGTCAGCATGAAATCTAAAGACTCATTTCTGGTGTGTTGTGAAGAGATGAATCATCTTACATCTGTGAAGGATCCCTCCTCCCATAAATCAAGCAAGCATCATTGCAGGCTGGAAGAACCGTTCCATTTTGCAGCTGAAAATATAGCTTTGAAGTACTTTTCCCATACCAAAAAGGCTCCACCAATTTAATTTTAAGTGTGCACATGTCTGGGACAACAAGAAAGAAGAGTTAGGATCTGCTTTTGCATGATATCTAGAATTTCCAGAGCTAGAGACAAAGTCTACATACTTAGTAGATTTTAAAGAACTTCTCTTCTTTGAATTGGTTCAACAATTGCGAAATTCACTACACAGCAACAATCTCCACTGATGCTTCCAGATGTTATCGCATTGCCAAAAGCAGGAGAGATGGCACTCATTGCAGTTATACATCAATAATAAGCAGTAGATCACAGACATAAGATGCTCTATCCTAAATTACAGAACTGGATATTTTTGTCATTACTAAATTTTTATTCCTGCTGTAGTCCAAAAATGGTCAAATTACTGCATTTGTAATTCTATGTCATCTGATTATTTCCTCTCCTTTACTGTAAATGAATGTAGTGATAAACCAATTTATAAACCGAAAAACCATTACACAAATATTACAAACCCTTTAAAAATGAGCTGCATCTGTGTCACATTTTGATGCAATGCAAATGCTGTTATGAATATAAAAATAAAGGTGAAGCCAGTCATTTTAGCAAAATACTTAAACAAAATGCATATTACAATAAAACAATAAACTCAGAGATCAAAAAGGGGCAAAACCAATATTCTTGCATATTAAAACTGTATCTAGGACCTTCAATCACCAAAGCTCTAATTAAAATTCTGGTATTTTTCCACATTACAGTCTATCAACTTCAGTGGTCTTATGCATATTAAAGCCCTGAGGCTATAAACTTTAGTTTTTATTTTATTTTATTTTATTTTATTTTATTTTATTTTCATAGTTTGTGTCAGCTCTGTTGTATGATTTGTTCCCATGATAGGCCTCTTTCTATTCATTTTTTCTGTAAAAGTGACATGGATCTTCTTGTTAGTTTTCCCTCTGTTATTTGCATTCAAACATACTATTATAATCAGATCAGCTTCTTGCAAATATATTGCATTTTATTTACTTTGTATTGCAAAACCTAATCACTTTTTTTTTCTTCTTTTATCCTTCAGTGATTGAAGCTTCATTTTTTCTATTTAAATTTTAATGATAATGAAAAATAAAATTAAGAGCTCAAGTTTGACTGAACTTTTCAATTGATTAGGGCAAATGTAATATTTTGAAAACCATCATAAGCCTATAAGCAAAAGAGAGAAACGTATCAGCAGAAACTTCAAAACCTCAAATGTGGCCAGAACTCTCAGAGCAAATTAATAAGCAGATTAATAAGATGTGATCAGATATTTTTCCCAATTTCACAATATGTAATCACACATGCATTGGAAATAAACGAAGCCTAAAAAGGTGTGATCCTTGCTGCGTAAGTTAGCAAATAAAGAAATGTCTCTAATTTCATCAATCTGTGCAGAGCATGCTTTTCAGCAACATGTAAGCTTTGCCCAGGGAATCATTACTGGACAGAATGTTTTCATTACCTCTATCCTATTTGATATTTTAATCTGTATTTTAACCTAACATTGGTTCAAAATTAAAGGATCGATATCCAGGAAATTTCAGCTTCAAAAGAGGCTGAAATTCAGACCTGTGGTTCATAGAACTTCCCGAACAGAGACAACATAGGATAAAGCAGCAGCAAGTTCCTCTTGTAGGCAGACCTCAAGAGAAAATCTTGTGGACACCACCGCTAAATTGCCCTGTAAGCTTCTTTTGCACTGGCCTTCAGTCATCTTCGGTATAAATTACAAATGTTTAATACTGCGTGTGGTTTGTATGCTACAGTTAATGGGACCTAAGCACTTATGGAATGGACTGGATGGTATTTCCTTGCTTCTCTTGCAAAATAGTAAATAAAAAGCAGAGCATTAAGTACAAGCTCTTACTGAAAACATTCCAGCATTTCTATAAGAGTACTTGTTATTTTCCCTAAAATTAAAAAATTTATTGGTATTATTATAAAAAGAAGAACATGATGAAGAAGAAAATGAAGAAGGAGAAGACAACTAGTTTGATTAGTTATTTAGCACTTTAGTTCAAATTAATGTTCAGGACCAATGGCATAGGGAGAGGGTAGAAAGCAGTATTGCTACATCCTGCCGATGGCCTGAGGAACAAGTAATTTAAGGCTGGTATTGATAAATGTGCTATGGAGGATACTAAGGCCTTCAGCCATTTAGCTGCTTCCCTTCACAGCAGTCTTTACTTCTTCCTTTGCTAATATCACTACCTATAGTTGCAAACAATATTGAAAGCTGAACGTGTCTTTTTTTTTTTTTTTTTTTTTTTTCATTATGATCATGCAGAAATGTCACAAATAACCCAAAGGCTGCTTTTAGCTTTTAAGAGAATGCATCAAAGAAAAATATTTTATCATCTCAGTCAGCCTAAGCAGCTTGAAAGCCAGCTTAAAGGCTCTGAACCATCCTATGTGCCAGTCGCGTGTTCCATTTAGCAACCTCAAGTGATAGCTCTCTCAGGTCTTTGTTCACCGTGCTTTTCAGAATATGACAAAAGCTATATTATGTCTCTTCTCATACTAGAAGCTGTGAGAGACACATTACCAGTAATGTGTTAGATATTATCCCTGTAACGACATTTTTAAGAAGCTATTATGAAGAATCTTGATTTATCTAACAAGCGAAAAAATCAAAAGTGACAAAAGTGACCACTGGAATAGGAAACTTTGCGGGTGATAAATAAAAAATCACAAAGAGCCGTCACATTTAAAGTCATAATGGATGATAGTCAGACCAGAAAAAAATTGACAGTGTCTTTTATAGATTTGACTTAATTTTAAAATTTCTCAAAGTAAAGTCTAGTTACTTCAAATAAATTCTGTTCTGTGCTTAACAGCCCTTGTAGACAGTTCAGGAAGGGAAAGGATTACTTAGAATTGTAAACCATCTACTTTTTATTCATCTAATGTTATGTGCATTTATATGAGGAAATGCGCTCACTTTTAAAAGAGAGGCATTTAAACATTTATGGAAAAAGTAATTTATTGAAGGGTCACTGGTTTAGTGCAGTGAAATAAGGGAAAAAAGACATGAAGTGTATAGCCAAATAAAAATTATTTCAAGTTTATCTTTAACATTAATCAATTAACAAACAGAGTGATAACTTTGCTCCTTTACTGTAACAGCTTTAGTAAAAACAGTAGCAAAATTCATAGCATTTAGTGAGGGAAGAAACCCTAACACACTTTACAGAACAATGATATTAATTGATAGGAGAGCTGATAAGTATTTTTAATGGACATTTTTATCATCTGCAACTGCACATCTCTGGATAACTCTGAATGATAACATGGATGACTCATAGCGTCTTATTTTGCTTTAGAGGGTCTTGTAATATCATGATAATCTGAAAAAAAAAAAAAAAAAAAACCACCAAAAAATGCTTAAGCTCAGTCAAGCTCAGTATGATCTCCAACACTTCACATAGCTACTAAGTTCTTATAGGATACCTAAAATATAGGTGTTACCAATGTTTTCCCTGATCTGCTTACTTGATGTGCATTAGTTCATCAGTCAAGCCTATTTGAGACTTGACATTTATAACATGCGTGAACCTAGATCAGCAACTTTCATCTACTACTATTAGCTTGGGTTTTAGATTATGCTCCTTCCAGAGCATAATCACAGTGACTTTCTCAGCCTTCGTTATCCTCCCTCATAAATATTTCTCAGAGGTAACCAAAGCACTACTCAGCCCAGGCAGAGATGACACTTATTTGAAGTCACAAAACAAACCTAACAGATCATGTTGGTTTTGGATGTCGTACGTTCTGTGAGATGTCCATTTTATTCAAAAGCAGGCGCATTTGTGAAATTTTAATCCCTACAGCAAGGAAAGTGCAAAAAAATACTTTAAAGAATGATGTCCTTGCTAAATGAGGCTTGCAAAAGTCATTTGTCTAAAGTCCCTAAAGTCTTCTTCAGAGCCAGTAGTAGGAAGGAGAACCACTAACATACAAGTGAGTCCCAAGTAAAATAAATCATGTTTTATCACAGCAACTTACCACGAGTAAGATACACTCATACTAATGCTAAACACTATTAAAAATAATAAAAATAAATAAAAATAAAAGTAGCATTGGGTTTTTTTAGGACTTATTGCAACATACTAAGAGTTGGATGCTTTCATACACAAGATGCTTAGGGAAGTTGAAGAGCTTGTCCTCAGTTCGCATACTGAAATAGGTAAGCTAAGGCAATTCCTAAGAAATGTTTTTCAAATGGCTGTTGATTGCCAGAGAGTTGGCACAGATAATGTACAGTTTGCTATGTGAGCATATTTGCACAGGCACTCTAGTGAGGATTGTATAACTTCTGACTTGCTTTCCTGAATGAACTTTTCTACGCTACACAGGTATGTAGAGTTTGAAATACTCATTTAAACTGCTCCTAATGTGATTCATGTTTTTTACAAAATATCTTATATTTTTTCCTTGTAACAAATTTGGTGGTCTTATAAATGACAAGTATTATATTTATTGATCATTTTGACTGAAAGAGAGATGAGTCCAATAAAAATGCTTTATCAAAAAATTGAAGTACAACCTCCTACTATGATGAGCAGTCTTTATGTAGAGAAGAAATTTGTACTAGATATCTACAAGGTGTATCTTTCTCCTTCCCATTCCAAAATAAAACTTTATTTTGAGACTCATGTATGCTAGGGAACTATGACACAATGACAAATATTTCTGGCACACATAGGAGAGAAAGCATTTAGATTCAGAACCTAAGGTGCTTTAGCTTATATCTACTTCCCTCTTTAGATGTCAAAACTTACTAATTAAGAACTACTGCACTCAGGTTATATCTTTCCACCAGTAAGCACACATAAAATCTTCTAAATGCAGAGCCAGCACTGTAGAGGCATGCAGAGAGTATCTCTGGTTTAGTCCCTCTTAGAGAGAACCCCTTAGGAAACATATGGCAGAAATCCCCAAGAAAGAAGAGATGCACATGCTTGTGGAACGTGTTTGGTCTTTCCATGTTTTAGAGGCTTTTCAAGTGCCTAGGCAGTTTGGAAAAGCGACAGTGGTGCCTCTTTTCATTTTCAGATTCCTTATGGAAAGCAGTCCATGAATCTGGCAGTATTAAACAAATCAGCCCAGCTCCTTAAAGATACTTATGTGTTCAACTCACCTTGATTTCAAAAACTTTGAGATGAGTGACTTCAGGCTTCCCTCTTAATAAAAAGCTCTCAAATGTCTGATGCATCTGTAAAATGATATTTAAAGCACAGTAATCTGTGTTGATAAAATTGTGGGGTTTTTGGTGGTGGTGGTTTTTTGATTTTCATGTTTTTCTTTTTCAATCCTGATTCCATATAGACCAGGTGACTTTAACAGCTAAAAAAGATAAAGATTTATAAGATAAACATCTAATGTAGGTGGGTTGTACCAAAGACATCTGTATTTTCAGGATGCACATTTTTTACCTCATTGATAAAGGTCAGTATTGTATGTTTTTTTAATCAATACGAATCTGCACACTAAAATGTGTAAGGCACATTGAATTAATTAGAATATTTCTATTTTCATTTTCATTTTTTGAAGAGCAAGTGAATAAATTAAGATATCAGATTCAGTAAATGAAGTAATCTTTCTTCCTGCCTTAATGTCTAATAAATACTGAAATAAGAAACATTCATTTAAAGGATTTCACTGCTGTGAGTTTCTATTAATTAGCAAAAATGCCTTCCTCACCTTTGAAAGAAACAAGGAGATGAATGATATAGCTTGAAAAAATATGAATTTTAATTTGGCATGTCCACAATCATCTGTAACAATAAATGAGGCATCTAAGAGTGTGAAGACTTCTGCACTGTCTCAGATCACAACTCCATCTGTCCCAGTATTGTATTTTCAGCAACAGCCAACAATGACTGTTCAGGGAAGACTGTAGAATGGATCTAACGTTATTAATTTCTCATAGTAAATGTAATCAAAAGACATCATTTTCCCAAGTTATTACTGGAAAAAAAAAAAAGAAATAAATCCTTCTTTTAGTATTTAAATGTAGGATGACTTCATTTTAGACACTTTTCTGAAAACAGTAAATCTGCAGAGGCTGTAAGTTATCTTAAGGACAAATTTGAGGATATATTTTCAATATGTGGTTGGGGATTTCCCAGGTGCCCTGAGAAGAAGCCATGTACGAAGCTTTTTTAAATTTTCCGTATATTTGTTTCTCCTCATGTGATCAGAAGTTGATGGGGCTATAATAGGAAGAAAGACTTAGCCATTTATTTCACAGGAACACCAAATCACAGAACAGATTCCAAGTGAAACATTGATAAGTTATTCTGATAACATCTCCATGTGGAAATTATGCAATTCAGTTGTATGACTCCCCGAGATGACATACATATGAACTCCTGGTGAGAGTCCAGGGAAGGGCTCCAAATCTCCTTCAGCAGATTGGAGGATGAGGAAAGGCTAAGAGAGCCTGTTCAGACTGGGAAAGAGAGAGTTCAGGGGCATCATTCCAGTGTGCCTCAAAAGCTGCAGGGAGGGTGGCCAGAAGACAGGGCCAGACTCTTGCCAGTGGTGCCCAGGGCACTCGTATGCCCAGCCCCAGCCCTACATCCTTCAAGCCCCCCTTGCCCACTGTGGAATACTATCTACAGGAATCACAGTCTGTGTGTATGTGTGTGTGTGTGTGTGTGTACACATACATATAATAGGGATGCTTTTCAGAAAGAAGTGAAGCTTATTTTCAATTGTTTTTATGTGAGATATTTGTCACATTTAAAATTAAATGCTGTTTATCTGCTTCTGTTTATGAAAGGATTTTACTTTGTGCTGTCATTCTCCAACAAACAGATGGAAAGGAGCTATTTATGTGCCTTGCAGTACCCCTAGAAAATTGCGTATGACTCACATTGTTTAGTTTAATACAGCACCTTGCTTCAGACATGTATCTCTATTTTGCAATAATATTGTCAGAAGTCAGAGAAGAAATGAAATTTTCTCTTTAGGCAGCTTGAAATAGTATTAAAATAGTGATGAACAAGAAACAAAATGTCAAGTGTTTACATAGTCACACAAGACACATACTCAACACAAAAGAAATGTATTACATGGATTTTCTTTTTGCCCTCAGTAGCTTTGAAACCCACATAAGATGAACTTTGTGAGTGAATGTATGCTTGTGTCTGTGTGTGCCTGTGTATGCAGTGAACACTTCCATCTTTTTTGGCTATCATTTTACTTTTCAAATCAGGGCATGCAAATGATAAATTGCTAATGGATTAACAGAAACCAGACTGTGACCCTTGCACAGTGCCAACCACAAATTTGCTTTCAAATAAACAGCCTGTCTTTATTTTACTCTCTCTATAGGGGCTCTACTTTCCTTTTTGGAAAGAAGGGGAAGGGAAATCCAGACTTCATATAGTTATTTGTTAATTTCTGTTTTAGTCAATGACATCTGACAAGTCAGCACTCAAATGATTTTCCTGATAAACTCCATTCTCTCTCTTTAATGTGCAATCGCTTTTTTTACCCGTACTTTTCTTAGTATTTTCGGCCATATCAGAGTCAGCCAATGACTTCTTCCTTTCTATTTTCCAAAATATGTCAGTTTATTGCTATTAATTAAGTATCCTGTCAGGGCTGGCCACTTGCAGGGATGTTCTACACTCTAAACAACAAGTTGACAGTTTGGTCAAATTGGTGTAAAGTGGTTTTTTAGGTTTGGTCTGTCTGTTTATTTATTTATTTTCATATCAGCACCATTTCTGAGGTCCCAAAATCTTTATTTGGACATCTTGTTAATATGCACAGGGACCATGCTTCAACATCATTTCTTGTATGGACTTAAACACTCTCCCAAAACACTAGCCACAACAACCCCCTGATTCACCTCAGAGAACAGCAGAATAAATGAAAAACAGTATTTACAGGTTTGCAGGAAATGAGTGCAACTTGTTTCTGAGTTCACTGGTAAATGATATAAAAGACCTGGCTTGGTTATCAAGTATTTATAATTAGCAGCTTAAATTGAATATAAAACATTGGAGACATTATACATCTAATTAACTGTGATATAGACGGCTGAACCTGTCTTATACAGTGTGTGTTAATATTTCTTTAGCTGCAGTTAAGACTATCACAAGGATTCTGCAGTGAACATATAGCTGCAGTTTGCAAAAAAAAGACTGATGACAAAGGGTTCTTAGCTGCTCTCTCAAACCATAGTTATGGAGTTAAATACTGCATGCTTTTGCTGAAAATTTGTTAGGTAAAAGTTTTACTGCAGCCCCTGCAGGCACCTCTAGTCTCCCATCTACTGAAATCCCAGCATATGGCTTTGAAAATATATTTTTAAATTACTATGTTGCTTGTTTTGCAGATTCAGTGAAATCCTTTATTCTAATTAAATTCTTATTCTAGATTAAATTCTTTAATCACAGAAATTTAGGCCTCCTGGTTAATTTGGATTTTTTTTTTTTTTTGTCAACATTGTTTTAATCTATAAAAAAAGACAAGCTAACAGTTGTTTGAATTTTAGAACTGTTAACACTTGGAAACATTTTGTTTAGTTTTTAATTATGTTGTATATTTGATCACTTAAAGACACGCCATTGTTTTGCTATCAAAGTGGAAATTTTGTCTCTCTTGAAGCTACAGTATAATAACTGAAACAAATGTGGTCAATAATCAAAAAGCTGCAACATTTGTTCATGAATAAAATTTCCCCTGTAGAAGCACATTTTTGTGCAGAACAGCTATTCCCACACATTTTTAATGGGAGAGGGGAAGGGAAGAGAGAATATTTCTAATATGAGTGCATGAAAGAAGATTACATATAGTTAAAATGGATAGACTCTTGGAATTTGAATGAACAAACAGTTTTTTTATATATTTTCATCATTCAGCAATGCTTTCTGTTCTAAAAAGGGCTCATGGGGCACACTTTTTTTTTTTTTTTACAATTACAGGTTTTATACACACTAAATGGGAACAGTATATTCTTTCAAATAATGATCTAATAATTAATTCTCTTTAACTCTCAAATTAGAAAGTATTTACTTTTCCAGTGTACACATTAGGTCTACAAACTGATGTATCTCACTCCAGAGCCACTTTCATTTTTAATATTATATTATCAAATTTGCATAATAACATAATAAATGGCAGATCTAGGAAATATATTTTTATTCATTTTTGCCATATGTTTAGACTTCTTATTTCATAATGACTGAACTAAGAACTTTTTATATTCTTGAATTTTGTATACTTTTCCATCTCTATTGCCAGCAAAGGCTTAAGGACTCTTTAGTATAAAGGAAATATTGTTTTTTTTTTTCCCCAGTCTTTCCAAGCAAATGAATTTCCATGCAAATGAAAAATATTTTTCCTATCCAGCCTGAAATGTATTTCTATTTCCATCACAAAACAATTCAGCGGAGACTGTGTGAAACATTTCACTTGAAATGAAATAGCCACTTTTACTGCATTTTTAACAAAAGCAAGGCTGTAATATTGAATAGAGTGGTTCTGAGCACCACTTTTTCTTCAAAACAGCTGATGCTGCAGAAGGAGATGGAGGGTAGGACGTCCATTTAGGACTTCAAAATCCTGCTACATTATTTTCCTGGGCATACCTAAAATCAAATGCCTTTAATTGCCTTGAAACATGATGTTTTAGTATATCTGAACTGAGGTTCAAAAACTGAAAACACATTCAAGATGAAAAGGGTCAAAAAGTGTTGCACCAAAACAAGTGTTTGAAAGCTATTCAGAAATATATGTGGTACCTCATTTGAACACAACCTTGACGGTAATTAATTACAAAGATCTAAAAAATTAGATAGTACTTTGGATCAGCACCAGACTGTGCAATTTAATTTTCTGTCTTCAACATATTAGACATAAAATTCATCAATGGAAGAGTGGCTCTTGACTGTGTTGCTTCTGTTTGCTATTGTTACTGCTGATGGACTGGCTCTATAACTGTCAGAGAAAGAGTAATTTTAATGAATAAACCCCACATAATAGCTGATAATAAAACTTTGGGTTATGTATCTTTGAACTTATTAGCCCACTTCTTTTTTTTTTTTTTTCCCCCTCCTCCTGATTCTCATCCTTCTACTTCTTTCTTCTTTTTTTTCTTCTTCTATTTCATACTGCCAAGTGTAGAGGAGACAGCTGTTTGTTCCATATCCTCCTCTTAGGGTGGGAAAACTCTCTTGTATTGTTTGCTGAAGAAAGTATCAACTTGTTGACCTTTGCTTGCTAGACACTTTCTTTCAACAATCTAATTATAACATACTAAAAGGTATGGAAAGTTGCTGAAGAAAATGTTTGATTTTGTAGATGGGAAGAATATTCATGTAGCAAACCTAAGTAAGGAGAAGGAATTTTAAAAGTGAAATTTCTCACTTCCATAATTGCCCTTAAATGGAAAGAGGCCAAATTAAATTACTGTTAACAAACTTAATGGAATTGCACAGCAATATGCAGAAAATGTTATGGCCATCTACATTGCTGACGTAAAAATTCTTTTGAGTATTTATCTAGTACAAAATTGAGACACCAATTCTAGGTCTTTTTCAAGCCGATAAGATCCTGTTTTAAAAGCTTGGGGCAAAGATGAGCTAATTGGTTTAGATTACTCTCTTTTTGATCAAAGCACTATCAGTCACATGCAATAGCCTTAAAAAACTTGCCAGTGGCCAGTCCACTGCCACTTGCCACCACACCACACCTTAGCATTTCCTCATCTTTTTTCTTTTCATCTCCATTTCCACACCTACCATCCATATCTTATCTCGACTGTCCCTTTCATAGGTGAAAAGAGTTAACTCCTTTCAGTTTTAGGTTCATATTATGATTATAATGAATATGTTCTAATATAATTTTTATAAGACTACATTACATACTCTAATATTAAATTTTAAAATTCTCTTTTATATTGCAGTTGTTGAACTGACATTTAATATAGCTTTAACTGTTTATTGATGTAACTTTTTGGAGTATACAAGATATATTTGCCCCTGATTGATAACCTTTCAGAGAATCCATAATTATGTAAGAAAATGTATTTTTCCATTTTTCTTTTTGATAAAGCTCAGGAAGCTGTTGGCATATCATGGAATGTAGATAGAAGGACAAGTGAAGACAGTCCAATTATTTTTTGCTTGTTGAGCTTTGGCTTGGCTTTCTCAAGCAGTGCCTGCATCAGCTTTTAAACTGATCTTTGTTGTTCATGTTGTTTTCAAACATCTTATGCTCTCTCCTTCCTGGGAGAAACATCCAACACACACAAAGATTAAAATATTTCATCTCGGTCCCGCTATTTTAACTTTATTTCTTGCTCAACTAGATCTACAGAACCTCATGTAAGGTAATTGAATATATCTTGTTTTATCAATGTATGTTTGCTGCTCAGGTTTCTTTAACCCTACAGTTTCACTCAGGAATTCTTTCTCTTTCCTTTGCACCTTATCTCTGACTGCCTGGAGCAGCTTTTTCACACCTTCCCAAATTAAAAGCAATATTTCTAATAGACCAACTGCAATAAAATTAATCCTTATTCCTCTGATTTAACAGGTTCCAGATACCACTTGAAGCATTTCTGCAAGGACATAAAGAGCAACGACTCATTTGCCATTTCCATAATCATGCTAGGGCTGCCAGGAAGAGCAGTGATCCGGGTCATCTGCATTTTTCCATTGACATATCCTCTCACAGCATTTCTAATCTCATTAAAATTGATAAAGTACGAATGTAATTTGCACATGGCCTTACCATGGATATTACTCTTTCCGGAATCAAAAGAAATATATTCTTTTCACCTTTTAAAAAGATTTTACCTTTCATTTTTCATTAAATATGTCCTTTCTAGGAAAACCAAAGAACATCCTTTCTTGTTAATTTTACTCTCATTCACATTAAGACTTCTCTTAATCATTCCCAGATCTGAAGTTAAGCTTGTATATCCAAAAATCTTGTTTAGCTCCTTAGGTAACTATAGAAATCATGATATTGGTACATTTAACAGAAAAAAAAAAAAAAAAAAAAGTGCCTGAAATGCCAGTGAATGCCAGATTTTCTTATTTAAATGGTAGATGAAATATTAGAAAAGGACTTTTTTTTTTTTAATTTAAAAACTCTTGACAAGTATCTTTAGGTTGGTAGGTAGGATGAGATTACTATATATATGCTTTTTTAACCAAAACAAAAGCCAAGAACATTCCACAGTCAGAACAGAATTGAACAGACAAGGAGGTACTTTTTAACTACGGAGACTGCCCATAAGAATATCAGGGTAGAGTAAGTACCTTTATAGTGATGTAATATGCTTATACTACTAGACAGTAGTCCAATTTTAATTGTATTGCTTTATAGTCTGCAGATGTACATCTTTTAAAGTTTATTTAAAGTTTTAATGTGTTTGAGAATTGGCCCCATCTTCAGGCCACCTATGTTTCTCTGTTAAAAACTAAAAAAAAAAAAAAAAAAAAAAAGCCATTTCCTTTTACAAGAACACAGACTTGAACAGAGGCAAAAACAACTGATACTTTCTTTTTCTTTCCCAGAAAAAGCAAAACAAACAAAAAAACAAACAAACAAACAAAATCACAGTAGAGTTCAGTTCTCAGATGAATACTGATAAGAAAGTGAAGAAAAAGGCTCAGTATAAAGTACTTAATTTTATGGGACTAGAGGAGAGGGAGGGTGATTAGACACAGAAAGATGAGATTATTACTGCAAGCTTATACTCAAATGCTCCCAAATTTTGGGGAGATTGATCTCAATAGTTTTTGGTATTATGAATAGATCAAATCCTATTTGTGTTGGTATAAATGAAGGATGGTTAAAATTTCAGACTGATTTGGGGTGTTTCAATAGTATGCTGGTAGGAAAAGATGGTTGGACTCCTCCCTCTCCCTGCTAGTGATTTGTAACTACCATCACCTATGAAAAAAACAGGGAACCATGAAAAAACACTGTTGCATCTCTTTAGAATAATTCAAGGCTGTTGCTAAGAGAGATTAATCTGAAGATTTGTGGTTCAGTGATAAAAGAATCTTATTTTTCTGTAGAAGATGTTGATAGCAGAAGTCATGCGTACGAAGCACAGTGCCTCATTTAGACTGTGTGGGTGCTTAGCCTCATTTTCTAGGGACTGCATGCATTCAAATACTCTGATGCATGTGCTAAAAAAATAGAAATGACTTGAGCACATGACTTGAGCACATGACTGGAGCAAAAGACTTGAGAATTGGTGCATTTCTTTTTCTCCTGTTCACATCTGAAGTTAAGAGCAAATCAATCCCACAGCTACAAAGGCAAGGAAGAAATGAAAAATTATCATTCCTTAGCACCTTTTATGTCTACATGTCCTACTTTGTCTAAGTGCCTCTTGAGGCCAAGGAAGTAGTATGATTCCTGTTCTTAGTGTGTCAGTAGCTGAGCTCTCCTTTAGGCTAAAAAGTGCACAGTCAAAACTGTGTGAAATATTTTCATTCTACAGTGATGGTGGGCCTATATTACGGAAATTAAAACACAGCAACAACTACAAAAGAATAAGCATTTTCTAACAGTGACTGCATTTCTATTCATAATACCTGAGTTTCACATTTGCTGTATCCTTTGCTGTAATGCATCTCTACAAGTTCATACCATCTTTTCATAGCAGCAGTGTAACTGGAGAAGCTCCTTTCTGCTTGGTAGATGTGCTTCTGTAAAGTACCAGAATATTTTAATTTTAACAACAAAAAGAAGAATTTGGGTACTATTAATTTTCATTATATATTTACTTTAGGCAAAACTTATGACTGAGCCTGTAAGGAAAGTCAGATATGCTAGTTTCCATCTTCAAATGTAGAAACTAAGGGTTTAGTAGTTTATCTCAAATGCTTTGACATTTCAGAGTGTCAGAGAATTCTTCCAGTTTTAAGTGCTGATATTCTCAATTTCAGACCTAAATGATCATCCTTTGAATTTTTGCTTTCTGCCATCATACACCAGAAGAATGAGGTTAATATTTTCATAACTTTTCATAGGGCAAAGAGTCATTTACTAGTGAAAGCTTTCAAAGTGACTTTGAGAATTTCTCTCTACACAGCACAAGGGCATATACCACCTGATAAAGGAACCGCAGTTGTTGAATGATCCATTTAATTGCTACCCACTTATCCAATGATGTAAAACAAGTCTATGTGAATTCATATCTTGGCTCTGATGGAGCAGAGAATTTAATCATACTATAAATATTTTGCCTGTGCCTCTGTGGCAAATGATGTAAATGCTAATTCTATAGGCTTCAAGCAGACTAGAAGGGTATAATTTTAATTTCTAGTGAAATATGAAACATTCCGTCTTAGGAGGCATGAGTATCTGCCTGGTTAGTAGGAAATCCCTTCAAAATTACCTGAGCAAAGGAGAAAAACTAAAGCCAAAAACTTTTAAAATAACTTCTTTTCCTCTGTCAATTAAAAAAAAAAAAAAGTCAACTGAACTCTGAGTCTCCTGTTTTCCAACTTTGCATGTACAAGAGAGACCAGTCACAGTAGCAGCTGATCCACTGCGTGCTGAAGAGAGGCTTTCTCACTGCTCTACCTGGACAGCCAGCACTGTTAACTTGTGAAGCATGTTTGGCACGCTGATGCTTGCATTAAAGCAGAACACATTATCCTTTTAGACCAGGTATTTCTCAGGAAACTTGAGATGAACATCTCCCACCTTGTATAGTCACTCACACAAGTGCAGGATGTCAAAAATACTTACTATTTTGCTGACAGCAGTGAATGCACAACCACAGGGTATATGGACCCTCCTAAATACTGTCTAAGGGTGACTCAGAGAGATAGAAGAGTATCAGCTAAGCAGCTTCCCACCTGAATAAAAGCAGATATCGAAGCAGGACCTGTGCTCCCCTGGGAACTGATGGTCTTCTCCGTTCTTCTGCTGTTATTAAGGCTGGACCTTTCCAGTGAAATTTCGCTTATGTTTCATACGGAGTACAGTGGTTGGACTGTTAATGATGTCTTAACATATGCTGCAGTTATTTTTCCCACCTAGATAGCATAAGACTTTTCATTACCATATTCAGCTGGACTCTGCTCTGCCTCAGTCACAAACTGCCTTGTAATAGGTAGGTACCTGTGATATACTTTTAGATGGCAAAGACAGACATTTGCATATTTTAAAAATGATTTTTTTTCACAGTCCATTCTACAGGCAGGTAGTCTAAGACATTTCTAAACTTTGCTTTTGTTGCAGCATAATGTTTTAGGGCTTTAAAAGACAGCCATTTTAAATTATCCACAATGAGTCTGACTGTCTGTCATTAAAGCGGTCAAAAAATGTTTTACACAAAATACAGTGATTTTTTTTTCCATTAGGTAACGTCAAAACATTGATTTAGCAGTTTCAGATGATATCTTTGCTGCAGTGAAAGCCTCAGATAAATATGTGTTTTATTGTTTTCTTGGGAGATATTTCCTCCCTTGATGCTTCTTCTTTCTCTACTGGATTTACAGCTTGCAAGATTGAAGTTCACTATTTTTAACCCATCTTGCCACAAAATGTGTGCATGCTCAACCCACCTTGCTTCCCTGCTTTGTCCCTGTACAGGATCCTCAGTTTAGGGGTAGAAGAATAACTTTTATCTGTCCCACAGATTTTCTACGGCTTTATTGCTGTCATCATATGACATCAACATCCAGACATAGTCATTCTATTTGGGTTCCAAATACCTCTCCATGACAGTATCTAAACTGAGAGAAGCAAATGTGGTTCTGCTCTGCAGTGCTCTCAAACTTGGATCATCGTTCCTAGGACACTGCTCTGAGCAGCACCTCTGGCTGGTGGCATCAGCAGATGGGAGCATGATGTTGCCATTTCCAGAACGAGCCTGGAAACAGGTAATTAGAATGATGCCTTGGAGAGCAGACCCTTCTGGGAAACGGTCTGAATCTGCTCAAATGGCACATAGTGAGAGTTTAACTGGAGCAAAATCTTCCTCTCATATTTTGCTAGCTTAGCTGGCATAATAACCTGTTCTCATCTTCTGTAATTATTTGTATCATTAATATTAGTACTAGGAAATATATCAGTGTCATAATTATATCTCAATTCTAAATGAAGTCCAACAACGACAATACTATAGTGTTATATAAGACATTGATCTTTGCTTTGTTCCATCCAGCCCTGTTATCCCTTTATATTACTTTTTATATATATATATATATATATATATATATATATGTATATGTATAAATATAAATAAATGCGTTGTTATATATAATGGAAAATTGAGACGTTAAAAACCTTGTTTTTCATCGTGGTTGGGCCTACTACCTAAAAAGGAAAGACTTCTGTTTTACTATGCTCTAAAACACAGTTATGATGTAAGATGAGCTGATGATAGTCCTGGGTTTTTTGCTTTTTTGCATTTTGCTTTTTTTTTTTTTCTTCTCTCTTCTGCTCTTACTTATGAACAACCCAGGAAAATGACTAGGCTAAATTAACACTATGAAGTATTCTTCTAGATTATATCCACCTTGATAAAGGCATAGAGTTTGTAAAGACTTTAGAAAAAACACTGAAAGTGATTTTCACTGAACAAAGAAAATAATCATATCTGTGCCTAGCTTTCCAAGGCAGAAACTTTTATTAGCTTGCTACTGCTGGATGGCTCAAAGCTAGTCTGTGTTATTTTGTTTATAGTAATATTATGAATGCCACGAAAGAAACATGCATTTGATCCCTCTCCCCATCCCTTTCTCTTTCTTTCCACTCTGCTTTCCCTTTTGTTTCCCTGACAAACTGAAAGTGCATTAATCAAGACAGATTTAACACTGGTTTGTTTTGAAACTCAGTTAAAAGCTTATTATAATAGTGTAACAGACAACAATACATAGGTATTTTGTAATACCATGATGGCATATAGACATGACCTATAAATGTTTTAAATAAACAAGGAATGTGACCGCCAGAGGGGCAAGAGAGGAAAGGTGCAGCTGTGCTAGGGAGGCATCCAGATGGGGAAGATAAAAGCAACAAAAGGAGAAGGAGTCAAACGCAGCCAGGGCATCCTATAACAAACAAATATTTTTTATTTATTATAAATATATATATATATATAAAATATAGTAAACATATAGAGACAAATAAATGGGAAGATAAATATTCAATTGCAGTAATTATAACATCTCACCTTCTGCCAGGTAAGTTTGCCTTAAAAGTGATAAACAAAGAGGTTCATTGTTTTAAAGTTCTTCTGTGTTGTCACAACAGAGAAAATGAGAACACCACCCTTTGCATTATGTGCCTTCATTTTGTTAACAAAATTTCCCTTGCTATGCTCTCATGAGTGTTTAAGTGGAAATTTAACATAGTATTTAATGCTTTATGGGAATTTTGAATGATTAAGTTTCATCCAAGAAGTATATTAAATTGCATCTTGCCTGCAAAATCCAGTACAGGATCTCAGGATCTTGGGGAAAAAAAAAAAAAAAAAAAAAAAAAAGTTGATATCTAAAGCCAGAGGGAAAGAAAAAAATAATTTTTTAGCTTTTATTATTATTATTTTAATTGAATATATTTCCTCAAACTGCTGATTGCAAAGCAGAAATTACAATGCATGTCTGATATGTAGTATTTTTACTTAAAGAACAGTTGAAAACTTCTTCAGAAATTACTGCCTTATGTTTGTCTTAAACAGACTGCAAAATACTACATGAAATTTGTATGTGCTGCTTGATTCTCATTTAAAGGGATGTCTCTTTCTTGCCCCGCTCTCTGTCCTGCTTTCCCCTTTCTCCTCATCCCTTTTTTTTCCACCTAAATAAGCATTTTATGTATTCTCTTAAAGCTTTCTAAAGCATTATGTGTTGTGAATAGATTAATTCAGCCCCCTTGAAAGCTAGGTTTCTTTTGTGAGGTAATTATGAAAAGAATATTGTTGTAAAAGATATTTTCAAGTACCACTATTTTAAAATGTAAACCAAACACGTAGATTAAAACATCATTGTACACAACAAAGCTTAACATGTGCTGCGGATTGTATTTGATTATACCAATAATTGTAATTTCTGAAAAACAAGAATTATTGTTATTAGCTCTTGCTAATTGAAGTAGAACGATACTTGGGGATGGAAAGAGATTAATTGTCATAAAGTCTCAATTTTATTTTTTTCCCCCAGAACTATTTTGATTGTTTCTGACAGGAAAGTAAAAAGAAGAAAAGTAAGAAGGGAAGACTTTCATTCATACCACGTAGTTCTACCCACTTAACTGAGGCTTCAAAGTAAAATGAGATTTGCCTAAATTGAGTTGGCTGGAAACCCACTCCAGCATTTTTCTTCAGAGTGGGCAAACTGGAGATGCTTCTGAGCAGTAATTCAGCTCCTTGTGTGCCTGCCTTGTCTTCTGGAAGTACTCCTCTTGTCACCGAAAGAGCCCATGGTAATGACAGCCCTATTTAAGCAACTCTGTGAAATACCTGAAGGTATAGAGGATTAATCTGGATCTAAAGTTTTGCTAACTGTAAATCTGAAAACCATTGGGCTGGTCAGTAGCTGAAGCTAGATCTCCTGGTGGATTCAAATAAGAAGAAATTCTTTGATAATCATCCACACTCCTAGGTTTACAGTGGGGGTTCTGTGTCAACTGCATAGGTCATAACCAGGAGATTAATTGCATCATAAAAACTGACTTTTTTTTTTTTTCCCTCTGTGATGATGTCATCTAGAGTTTGGAAAGCAGTAAATTTTTCTGTACTGACTTATAGTGCCTCCAAATCTTTATCAAGCTGTTTTTTCTCAGAGCAGAAATTGAAATTGGAAGTCTGTGTTCTGTTTTCTGCTCTCTAGTTGCAAATACTTTGTTCTTCGTCACTAGTTTTTGTTTTGTTTTAAAACAACAAGCAAGCAAACAATATTTGACATATGTTGTCAAAATCTCTCAATCTGTTGTAACTCAAGGATCTTCTCGTATATTTCATTATCAGTGAACAGTTAAAATCCGTATTGTGAAATCAGTAGAAAAGATTGGAGACATAGACCCGAAAGAGCAACAACAATTTATGCGGAATGATAACATGGCTTGTGTTTTTCTGTCCTTAGAGAAAGCTAATCTGTTTTCTGAAATAGCGGTCCTGACAGCTCCTGAGGTGCTTTTATACATGAGATCAATACCAAAGAGAGAAACAATATTTTTCCGTGGTGTTTCTTGGTGTAAATAAGGCCGCTGGGGGAGATCAAAAGGCGATAAAGCTTCCTTTCTGCTTCTCCTTTAATTGCAGTAGTCTTTGACTTTCTGCTTTGCAGTACTAGATTCCCAGGCTCTGAGTATACATCTGTGATTTTAATCTCCTTTCCTCTTTTCTTAATAATTTTGTCTCTTATCAGCAAGAGCTATCCTTTTTTTATGGTAACAGACTTTTAAAATTAAGATCTCCCTGTTACATCTGTGTTAAAGATATTGCTAAATCTGATAACTGATTCCTTTCCATTTTTTATTTCAGAAAAAAAAAAGGCGTTTTGATTATGGTTTTGATTTCAAATTTCTTTGGTAAGTGATGTAAATTTAAAAAGGAAGTGAAAATAATATATTTTTCTGGAGTGAAAATAATATATCTTGTTTCAATAAGCTAAAAAAATTCATTTGTCCCTTAACAAATGTCTTTCAGCTAATTATTTTTTGCCTTTCCTTCATGGGTTTTTGCTTGCTTGCTTGTTTATTTGAATGTGGATTAAAACATCCAAGAGTTTTATTTTCATTGTTTGAATGTTAGAATCAGCTCTTAACTCTGCAGGAAGATATTTGGATTCTAAGTGACCTGTGAGAGACTAATGAATTAATCACAAATCTTAAAACAAACAGGAAAAAAAAATTGGAAACACATCTATTCTTTATTTCACTGATAGTAGTATCTTCCATATATGTGATCTTGTATGGGCTACATTTGAAATACCCAAGCTGAACTATTTTTCCAAAAGTACCAGTGAGAATATTCCCATTGATGTTATCATTGAAGTTTTGAATGCATTTCCTTTGTTCCTTGATAATTCTTGCAAGCTTTTAGTTCTGAATTCATTCAGATGCAAAATATCAACAATGACAACAACAAAAAGTGTGTGTGGAACATGAAGGAAGCAAGCTCATCTGCCATGCACGCTTGTAATACAATACATGATTCTTTGTTCTTTTTCATTCTGACTCTCACATAGTTATTGACAATAGGACAAATTGGGGAATAAATTGCTACTATCATTATGTAGGATTTGCTTCTTTATTAAAGGATATACACTTCACAAAGGAACATGATGTGTTTTGTTTGTTTTCTTTTGTGATTATTTATAAGCTGTAGTCAGAAATTAGGCACATCTGTCAAGATTATCTTCTGTTGAATGGGTTTTCTCAGTGAATTATATTGATGACTGCTTAAGTACGGTTTCCAATCAGTCTATTACACTGCAAAGGTATAATGTTCCATACCTAATGATTTTGATCTTTGTTGCATTGCTAGCTTATTTTCCTTGCAAAAATCAGCAACTTCTGAAGGCTAATGTATATTGGTGGGCAGTGGAGAGGCTGGCAGAAATGTGAGAGTATATTAGATTTAAACAATCTATTTCTCAATGAAGGCCAGCCCTAAAAGCATTTCACTGAATGCAGCCCAAATATTCTTGATCCTCGGCTGTCATCCAAACTGAGGATGTCTGTACCTATCCTAAGAAATGGAAAAGATGTAAAGTACAATAAAGTGAAATCCTATATTGATGCACTGCTATTTCAGAAATCTTTACGGGAGAAATCTGAAACTGGACCTAACTGCAAATGAAAGACAAATACCCAAACATGAAGCCTACAGTATTCTTCACCAGGCTAAAGAAAAAAAACACTACGAATGTTAAATTTATGAAGAAGCCCAGATCCTTCTGTCCTTCAAAATTGTGGTGATATAATTTGAATGTTACTGTACTATGTTTTCATGGATCAGAGCATATCTTTTTTCTGTATTGAAGCCATCTGATCCTCAAGCATCATTCAGTAACTTGTAAGATGAATACTGTTGTGACTGGGGGTGCTGTGTGCACATCACCTCTGAACTGTTGTGTAAAATAGAAGAGTATTATGTTTGTTTGTTTTTTTTCTGTTTTGTTTCTGTTTGTTTCAAATGTGTCAATATCATTCTGATTCCACAGGTAGAGATCTGTGTTACAGAGTAAATCTGTGCTCACATGACACAGCAGTAACTACCCCAGTTCACATTTTGAAAATTTATCCTTAGTGATGTTATAAGGTCCTCTCCTTCTGAGATCCCCATTAGGTTCCTTTTAAGTTGAGCAGAATTGGTAGAATCGAAGATCCCAAGTCGTTTCATAGTCATTTTGGTCAAAGACAGCTGCTCAATACAACTCTATCTTCCTCCTGGTTAATACATAGAATATTTCTCCTTGTGGCTTTTTGTCTTCTGTTGAGAAGACAGAATATTTGTCAGGTGAAATTCATATATTTGCACCCTTCATGTGCTTTATAAAATGACAAATATTTTATAACTACAGCTAAACGTTGATAACATCTATCTTTGGTAGCTTACAAGAGGCTTTGCTGCCTAAGTAGAAGTGAATAGCTTGATTGTGACTTGATCCTTCTGATAAATGAGGATTTTTCTTGGAAAGTAAGAACTTGCAGTTCATACTATATGGCTAAAACCTCAGTCACTGAATGTGATAACCTGGGCAACACTTTTGTTAGTATAGTTTAGTTAGTTAGTTTAGACATTCACTAAAACCACCTGGAACATAAAATAATGGAGTTAGATACACTCGATAGCCCAAGAGTTTGTCATTTTAATCAGCTGAGGACTTGTTCTTCTGTTGCGGTGTACCAGAATTCAAGTTGCCACTGCCAGCGCTTATCAAGCAACCTTGTATGTATGTATGTATGCATGAGAATATTTTTAGAAAGAAAAAAATAATGACAGAAGATTTCTTTCTAAATACATCTGGAGTAATATTGAACAGCAGAACAATTTAAGTGCTTCAGGAGATTTTAGACATAAGGAAATGAATTTGTCCTCATATGATATTGTAGTCTACAGCTCTGTAACTAAATTACAAAAAAGACATAGAAATCTTACTGCTATTTCATTTTAGTCTCATGGCCATGACTGCATTTTACAAATGCTAACAAAAAACCCCCAAAAATTCAGATGGAGGAAAACAAAGATTTGAAAACAAAGATCAGAATAAAATGTCTGAGTAATTTTCAGGTGTTATGTTGTATCACAGAAAGAAATCTTGGACCCACTGCTGTGCACACTGGAAAAACTACTAGGGGCTAAGTAAACTGCCTAATATATTTCCTGAATCTTGTATTTAGTACTCAGTTCTGTGCCATTGGAGCCGTCTGTGTTTAGGTCCATGCTATTTGTATATATGTATTTCGTGGAGTCTTATTTTATCTCTAAATTCTTTGCTTAGACCAAAAATAATTAATACAAAGTCAGAGAAGAAGAGAATGAAAAAGAGGTGGTGCTTTTTTTATACTGGTGTTCATCATTATGTCTGCATCCATCCTGTTCACATCACCTAAGGTCATGGCCACATGGATGGTAAATAGCCTTCATTGATGTCCTGAGTTATTGAAAGCCCGATATATCTGTGCAACGCACTGAATGAAATATTCCTTGCTTCCTCTCTCTCTGTGCCACAAACTGCCAACAGGCTTTGTGGAAATTTCTGGAATGGCTATTATATTCCTTTATTCAAGCAGTTTTTTTTTTTTTTTTTTTTTTTTTTGTCTTTCATAGAATTATTATGGTTGGAAAAGACCTTTAATGTTCTCAAGTCCAATCATGAACCCCTCAACACCATGCCTACTCAACCACGTCCCTAAATGCCTCATCTACACGTTTCTTGAACACTGCCAGTGACAATGACTCCACCCTTCCCAGGGCAGCCTGTTCCAATACTTCACCACCCTTTCTGTGTAGATATTTTTCTTAATGTCTGATCTGAGCCTCCTCTGGCGCATTTCCTCTTGTCCTGTCAGTACTTATTCTGGAGAAGAGATCAACCCTCACCTCACTACAACCTCCTCTTCAGGTAGCTGGAGAGAGCAATAAGGTCTCTGATGAGCATCCTCATCCTCTTCTCCAGATTAAACAACCCCAGCTCCTTCAGCTGCTTCTCATAAGGTCTATGCTCCAGTCCCTTCAACAGCTTTGTTGCCCTTCTTTGGACCCACTCCAGTGCCTCCATTTCTTTCTTGCAGTGAGAGGCCCAAAACTGAACATAGTTTTCGATGTGTGGCCTCACAAGTACCAAATACGATGGGATGATCCCTTCCCTGGTCCTGCTGGTTACATTGTTTCTGATACAAGCCAGAAGGCCATTGCCCTTCCTGGCCTGGGCACACTGTTGGCTCAAGGTCAGCCATCTGTTGACCCATGCCCCCACATCCTTATCTGCCATGCAGCTTTCCAGCCATTCTGCCCCAAGCCTGTAGTGCTGCATGAGGCTGTTGTGACCAAAATGCAGGACCTAGCAACTTGGCCTTGTTCAGCCTCATACAGTTGTCCCCAGCCCATCATTCCAGCCCATCCAGATCCTTCTACAGAGCCTTTCCAGCCTCAAGCAGATCAACTCTTCCTCCCAGCGTGGTGTCATGTGCAAATTTGCTAAGGGTGCACTCAATGCCTTCATCCAGATTATTGATAAAGATATTAAAGAGGACCAGCCCTAACACTGACCCCTCATGCATAATGCTTGAGACCCATCACCAGATGGATTTAACTCCATTCAGCATCATTCTCTGGACCAAATCATCCAGCCAATTTTTCACCAAGAGACATGTACGTCTGTAAAAGCCATGAGCTGCCAGATTCTCCAGGAGAAGGTAGTGGGAGACTGTGTCAAAGGCCTTACTGAAGTCTAAGTAGATCATTATTTAGACTTTTGGAGCCATTTCAACTTTATTTACAGCCATTCTTGCAGTATTTTTACTTAAGATTAGAGAGTAAACTACTCTTCCCTTATCTTACCTTACTTACATCTATAACATGGACAATTTAAGATTAGTCAGTTAGACTTAATTGATTGGGCCTTTGTTTATCCATATGCTGTTTAAAGTTGGAAGTATGCATGTGTGGGGGAAGAGCACATGTCTGAGTTCAGCACATGTCTGAACTGCAAAGCAGTCTGACATACACACTTGTAGGGCGCATCAAACCACATGAGAAGATAAGGTCATCAGATTGCAGTTTCTTGAGAAACCTTCACTACGATGCCTCCCAGTAGAAAGTTCATCTAATCATAATTCACATTCATTTCCTGCAAAAAAAGCAGCATGCAGGATTTTGGAGAAGGGAAAGGCAGAGCAAGGACACAGCTGCTTCTTTGCAAGTGCCTAAGTGCACCCAATTCAATGATGGAGTGTGGGATGAGACAGAGACAAATCAATAATGAGCAAGAGATCTGACAAGCCAGGCAGCTGCTAATGCCTGGCCTAGAAAAGTGCTCCCTTGCACTGGCAGCATTGACTGATGTCAAGAGAGATCACAGGAACTATCAAGCTGGCTGTGTGCCTATTGGGAGACTCCATTGGCTTGCATGCAAAAGACATTTGCTTAAATTGATAGAGATTTTCAATTCAGTTCTAGGCTCTTTCCCTACTAAAATTTCTTTTGCCATGATCTTTGAAATGGTCTGCTTTCTCTATAAAAAATTAGATGTTTTTTACTGGGTGTTTGGAAATCTTATTTTGGACATATATGCTGGCACTGCTCCTTGTGGGCAAGTAAAATGTAGATGCTCTGGCAGTAAAAAGCATGACTTATATGAAGGCATACATTATGTGAAGGCATAACATAATACATTCTGTCATGTCTGCCTCCTCTCATCATGACTTTGTGAGTTGTTCTCCAAACCACAGCTTCTAGAAGAGTTTAGCTCTGTTGGATCATTTAGATTTTATTCTCTGTTTTTGATTTTTGCTGGAAATGTGAAATTTCTTCTCATACTGAATGCATTGGAAACTTAATACTAATATTTCCCCACCAAAGAAACATGGATATTAATCCTGAATATTGAATTATTTGCCCTCTCTCATTTAAAAAAAAATGCATACATTTTAATTTTATTTGCTTTCCTAACTTGTCAATGACTATTTGTGTGATGTTTATTATTTCTTCTCTTCCTAGCCTCTGATATTTAGTTGTGAAAGTAACAGAATCACAGAATGCTTAAGGTTGGAAGGGACACCTAGAGCACGTGGCACAGGGTGGCACAGGCGCCTTTGGAAGATCTCCAGAGAAGGAGTCTCCACAGTCTCTCTGGGCAACCTGTTCCAGCTCTGTCACCCTCACAGTGAAGAAGTTCTTCCTCACATGGAGGTGGAACTTCCTGTGTTTCAACTTATATCTATTATCCCTTGTCCTGTCACTGGCTACCACGCAGAAGAGTCTGCCCCATCTTCCCTAAAGTCACCCCGCAGGTACTTGAACATGGTAATCAAATTTCCTCTCAGCCTGCTTTTCTCCAAACTAAACAGGCCCAGCTCACTTTTAGTCTTTCTTCATATGACAAATGCTCCAGTCCCTTAATCATCTTTGTGGCTGGACCTTTTCTAGAAGCGCCACGTCCAGCTTGTACTGGGGAACCCAGACCTACACCCAATACTCCAGGTGTGGCCTCACCAGAGCTGAGCAGAGGGGGAGGATCACCTCCTCCTGATGCAGGGCAGGATCCCATCAGCCTGCTTGGCAACTAGGGCACATTGCTGACTCATGGTTAACCTGTTGTCAACCAGGACTCCCAAATCCCTCTCTGTGGAGCTGCTTTCCAGCAGGTCAACCCCTAGTCTGTACTGCTGCCTGGGTTTGTCCCTCCCCAGGCGCAGGACTCTGCACCTATCCTTGTTGAACCTTGTAAGGTTCCTCTCTGCCCGACTCTCCATCCTGTCTAGGTCCCTCTGAATGGCAGCACAGCCCCTGGGAGTGTTGGCCACTCCTCCCAGTTTAGTGTCTTCTTCAACTTTATAGTCCTTCTCTGACCTTATTGATGCAGCTGTATTAATCTGAAATCTCAGTGGGTAGAGTGGTCATTTGGTGTGTTAGGCCTGTTATTTAATTTTTATGATGTGATAACACAGAGAAGTCTGATCATTGGTTTTCTGTTGTGAGTAGAACCTTTATGATTCCTGCAATCCTTTCTAAGATTTGCAAAATGAGAAGTGGATTTTTTCCCAACGGAGGAGTATACTTGCTTATATTGTTTATATTTGGTTTTGTTTAATTGTAATTTCAAGCCACAGGAGATAATGAATTTTCATCTCATCTCTATTCTGTCCATAACAGGAAGGAAGCTTCATGAGTCTAGATTTGTACTTTTTGTTTCACAGACACAATCACACAAAGGATGACTTCATTGTTATTGTTTTATTGTTGACAGTTATGTCTTTAACCATGATCTTTTTTCTTCCCTTCTTGCTCGGCTTGTTTCCTCCCCAAATCCTGAGACTGAGTTTCTAGCTTCTGTTCAATGAGTTCTGATTAAAACAGGAAGAATGAATTTGGGAACATCAAGCCTGTTAGAGCCACCTATTTTTGACTCTTGCAGCTGACCAGGCCTTGGAGATGCTCTTCAGAAACATGTGTGGAATTATGTCCTTCCTTCTTGGAAGCAGAGCAAGGAGGTTTCTGTGTTTCATAATCTATTGGCAGGTCTTGTCTGTATAGCAACAGACCCCAGATTTTTTATTCCCTCAGTGCTGCAAATGGGCTACAAGGGGTGAGAAAATGACAAGAAATTCCTTCTTATTCAAGAAGGAATTAACACAGGACACATCTCTGCCTTGACATTAGGATAGCTGTCAATAGATGGGCTGTCTAGGCTCCTATGTGCCTCTCAACACATTTACAAGGCTGTAAGAACAAAATGTTCTTCACAGACTAATCTAGGTTGTAAAAGTTCCATCACCCAACATTATAGATTCTGCCACTAGAAAAAAATGGATCTTTCCTAAATATTGACAATAGCTGACACTTCTATAATTAGTGCCTTCAGTATAAAATATTATATGAATACGAGCAGTAAACAGCTATGTGATTGTAGTGGTATCATGTTACTATAGTAACTTTGAGCTCAACTGTCCATAATTACTTTGCAAAAATTTTATAGCGAGGAAAGTAAAGATTAATATTCACAGTAACCTTGTTTCATTACTTTAAACAACTGTGAATATGTATGATTCTTTATTAAAAACAATGCATTCTGGATGGATACAGGCTCTTTTCTTCCTTATTCAAGTCATTACTGCAGCACAAGACTTTCAATTGTCCTACTAAACCTAGAATCAATAGAACTAATTTTATAACCAATCTTATAACCATTTATTCACCTGACCACAGAATTGAAATTCTGCTTGCAAGAAATCAAGGTTGCCACCTCAGGCTGCAGAATTAAAATGATGAATTTAAAGCTTATTCTCAGTAGTATCTTCCTGTCTGGGTATCTGATTTCTGAAAAGAGCATACTCATTTCAAAGACAGTCAACTGAAAATTTGTTTTCTTTGAGATTAGATCTCTCTTTAAGCTCAGATAAAAGGATTATATTTCAATTCAAAATACTATTCCTTTCCAGAATTCAGTTAGTGAACTCTGTTCACTATGAGGAACAATTTTGCTTTGTAATATCTATGTGGCCCAGAAAACATATGGTCTTGAAAGAAAAGACTTTCAAGGCAATTTATAACCCCGGATGTTTCCATTGCTAAGTACCTATCTTGAGATCCTGAAACAAGCCCGAATAGAAGCAGTCACAGAATTCAGGCTGAGAAATAAACTCTTTTTAACGTCTGAAAGCAAACATTGAAATTACTATTCACTATAAAATCTTGGCCTTAGAAGATGATACTCTTAACATTTATTACTCTCCTGTGACTTCTTTTTTGTCTCATATGGACATCCAGGAACAGCTTAAGTTACAATTCAGAAATGTATAATAGAAGATACATATTACACAATGTATAAGTAGGATATGGAATTTGTCATCATATATATCTTAAGGTTAAACATGTGATGGAATTTTAAAATAAATTGGAAGGTTATGGACAATTACAGATACATTTATAAGAATAAAATATTCTGATGTATATTTTCATACAAATAGAAAAAAAAAATCAATTATCTCTACAAAATGTAGAAAATACCCCCAGTGTTTTACTTAATCTGCTATTAGGTCTAACGATGAACAACAAAATTAGCTACTATATTCCTGTTTTTTTTTTTCCTTTTTTCCATGTCACAAAGACATATTAATCTTTAATATGTTTAAGTACTCTTAAATTATTTTTATCTCATTCTTCTGGGGTAAATATAACCATTGTCCTTCAACAGGCAGAATAATAAGCCATGGGATCACAGAAGGATAATTAGAATACCTAAACTGAAATTTCTAAGTCTAGAAAGTCTTGTGAAAACTCCTCCTTGTAGATTTCTCAATTTAGAGAGGTTCACAAAGAAGTAAGCCTCAATGTCTTCTGCTTCAATTGCTGAACAATGGTGCTGCCTCGCTTATTTCTTTTTTTTTAATTGAGGGAGGAATTTGAAACAAAAGAGCATTTTCCTTGTGGAAGAGCCTCCCACAGCTTCCCACAACATGGTTTCTCTCACCTTCCTCTGAAACATTTGGAACAGGCTGACTGAAGTGTGAGATTAGACTTGATGAAATACTGGTCTGATCTGAAATGGCAGTTCCTGTATTTTATTTTCTATCTTGCTAATGATCTTCATCATACAGTTGGCAAAAGAACTAAGTAGCATCTGTAGCATTCAAGGTCAGCCTCAACCAGCTGAGGAAAGCAAGCATGGCATTTTCCAATAGGGGACCTTAAACTGTACCAAGGACATATGCTCCCTTGACCCAGTTATGTTTGACATGCTGTCTCCCAAATGCACTGAAATACCCTCATCAGTCACTCCTGTGTACTATGTGATTATTTTTATTTCTCGCATACCCAACTGAGTCAGATTATCTGCCTGATCACAGAACACTGCTTATCTCCTTTCTGACTTCCTCAGAAAATCTCCTGGGGATACTAACAGGTTTTCTAATTAGACTTCATTACACCAACGCCAGGCAAAGTGGTGCAGCATACCTCCCACTCGCTGATCTACAGCAATAGGAGGTCATTAATGGTTTAGTATTACACAGCACCAATTGCATGAATATTTATCAAGTGGCTCGTTGTAGGAAAAGCGCCTATATCTGCTCTTTACTCTTAAGAATGTTCAACTTTTCATACCAGTTAATTAGGAGGGTAAGAAAGAGATGTTATGGTATTTGTTTCTGCTTATTATTAATTGCTTTAAATCAATCTGTAAGGAGCATTTAAAATGAGAAAGAAACACTAAGATACGTAAAGAAGCTTACTTACATCTCTATGATAAAAATGTTAAGATGCATTATTAACTATGTGATTCAAGTGGCTAGTTATAACTCCTCAAAAACCAGAAAACAAAAACAAGCAGCAATCTTTTATTTTAAATAGATTTATCTATCCAGAAGAATTTATCATTTTGCTCCCACAGTTTAAATTAAAAATATCACTATGAAATAAAAGTGAGAGCTTTTTCCAAAAATTTTAGAGCTAAAAATTCAGATTTAATAAAACATTTATTCAATTTGTTTCATTTTAATTTACTTATACAGTACAACAAATACCTGTTTTTCAATTCCTAAAATGAACATTTCATTTTGCTTTTTTAAAGTGAAATAATTTCATTATCTTTTAAATGGAAAACAATGCTTTTAGGAGGAAAAAAAGCCCT
This sequence comes from Tinamus guttatus, assembly GCF_059628265.1. Taxonomy (NCBI): domain Eukaryota; kingdom Metazoa; phylum Chordata; class Aves; order Tinamiformes; family Tinamidae; genus Tinamus; species Tinamus guttatus. Next base: position 196,137 of record NW_028289430.1, read on the forward strand.
TCAGTTTAATTTTACATATTTTGGATTGGAGGGTTTTAAATTTCTAAAATACACATAAATAATTTTTAAGCATTCTGGCAGATTAAAGATTCAAAAATAATAATTCTGAGCTGGCAAAGAGATGGCTTCTTTTTTTTTCAAAATCTCTTAAATACAGTTCAGTTTCACTTTATTTAGAACAGATAGTCTTCATATTTAGATGGATTCACATTTTCACATTATTATATACTATTACTTCCACTAGATATATTGTGTCCTTGCTCTTCTAAAAAGCAATAAGGGAAAAATACTTACATGCATAGAGTAATTATGGCCTGTTAAAAGAATAAAATATTCTAGAATATCAGCTGCAAGTATTTGCTTGACATTTATTTGAGACTGAATTATATCCATGATAGAGTAACAGATCTATATGTCTTCATGACAATTACTGATATGTCAGCAACTTCTTCACAGACAGAAAAGTTGACCAACACTCTTTCTGTTATTAGAATATCTTATACTATATCCAAATGGAGTTTAAAGATTACTTGTTACTAGGAATCCCAATTCCAAACTGAGAGCAAGAATTTGAAATGTCCACAGCTAAGTAATTCTGTGTTACTGTTTATTTTAATGAAATTACAACTTCTCCACGTGAAAGTATTCAGCATGCACATATTGACTTTCTATTCCATGGGAAATCTTGAAAGCAACCCAGAATCATAGAATGCTTAGGGTTGGAAGGGGCCTCTAGAGATCATCTAGTCCAACCCCCCTGCTCCAGCAGGGACACCCAGAGCACGTGGCACAGGGTGGCATCCAGGCGGGTTTTGAAGATCTCCAGAGAAGGAGACTCCACAACCTCTCTGGGCAGCCTGTTCCAGGGCTCTGTCACCCTCACAGTGAAGAAGTTTTTCCTCATATGGAGGCAGAACTTCCTGTGTTTCAACTTATACCCGTTACCCCTCGTCCTGTCACCGGCCACCACTGAGAGGAGTCTGGCCCCATCCTCTCTACAATTACCCCTCAGGTACTTGAACATGTTGATCAAATCTCCTCTCAGCCTTCTCTTCTCCAAACTCAGCAGGCCCAGCTCACTTAGTCTTTCTTCATACGACAAATGCTCCAGTCCCTTAAGCATCTTCATGGCTCTCCGCTGGACCCTCTCTGGAAGCTCAATGTCCTTCTGGTACTGGGGAGACCAACAGAGTAGAGCGAATTTCCTTCCACTGTGTAAGACAACACATGCTACCTTTCATAGTGTTCTTTGTAAAAAAGGCCCAACTTAATAGTGAATATTCATAGTGAATTAGCACTGTCATTTTCAGGAGCATTAATACTATAATACCCCTACATGCTAATTGCCAGTGGGACCAAATTAGAATGGGCATCCCTTTGGAAAATCATTATTTGCTAGAATTGTAGTAGTAATGTTATTCCTGAATGGGACAGGATGATATTTTATATCCTTTTTTTTTTTTTTTTTTTTTTTTTTTTTTTGCCACACACGTCTTTGTCTGCTTTGCTATGATTCACTAGACATAAGCATCTTCTTACTTTATGTGATTGACTTCTTACTTTACTTGTGATTGACTTTTGATTATACTTCAAACATGCATATGATACACACATCTGTATGTATATCACTGATCAGAAACATTTTTTTTTAAATAATGAGGGGTCTTAGGTAATGACTCAAAATCAAGATTTATAGTAGAGTCAACTTTGATATTCAGTAGCTGAAGTTTTAGGAAATCCAGAAGCTTAACAGACTTAGGAAATGAGGTAGGTCTTGTTGAGTGTATGTTTTTGACCTTGGCCTGTTTTGTAATTGTATAACATGAGTGTGAATGTTCTAGCTAAAAATGGCATATAAAATCTTTGGTGGAGTACAGAAACCTGGGCTCCTCTGTATTCCTCTCACAAAAATGAGGAAAGGAAAGTACAAGGAAAAAGGAATATTTTTTGTTACCTCAAAGGACAGGAGCATTTATGAAAACATTTAAGTATCTCTTTGTTTCGTTACAAGTACTGCATGTCTGTCAGATGCAATCAATGCCTGTCCTGTAATGGCCACTGATTTCAAACAGAATTTATTACAGAGGCATATATTTCTTTGTCCTGATGAAATGTTAAAGACGATCTTCAATTTTAACAGCAACAGGACTGGTAGCTCGTATAATATTTATTATACATCCTTTTACACAGAGTGTCTTATTTTACCTTAATGACAGATTTCAGTGTTCAACACAGTGTTAAGCTTCAACTTATTATGATTATAGGAAAATTTTCTTGGAAGAATGCTAATGTTTTCTTTCCTCAAAATGACCTCTTTTATATATTTATTAACTAATTTGGGCAATCATTCTCATCTTAAGTTAACACTCAAATGTCTTGTAAATTCAGATGCCTCAAAATTCCTGAGGAGCCCATACACTAATGGACTCTGTATTTTGACAGAAAAAGAGGTGCATATCTGTATGATGGAGTCAAATGCAGTAAAGATGAGGCCAAGATGCAAAATACAGGCTGAGATAAAATTAAATAAAATACTTCTTTTTCTATGGCATTGTATATTGCTAAAACATAACAAGAATTAATGTTTCCTTAGGGTTATCTAGACTACAAAGAACTCAGCTAAAAGGCTTTTAGAAAACAAAAAGAAAAAAAATCATTAAAGAGGTTAGAAGAAAGTACCACAGAGAAACATTGGACTTGCTACAGAATATTTTTCAGCTGTGCATGAAATTGGGAGTCTTCTTGTGACTGTTGGAGCCTGACTTCCATGGTACTACACAATGTCAGTTCCATCTGATGGTATCATCAGTATTCCTTCTGCTAATTTTGACAAGCAATATAATGAGGTAATTTTCTATAATTCTACCTATGGTTTTAGGAAGTTGTGCATTTGGTTTAAGTTTTCTCTAAGTCCAAGTGTAAGATCATTCTGATCAAGGCTAAAATAAATGCACACTTACATTAGCAAATAGCATACAGATTTAGGAGGAAATCTGCAGACAATTTTTTTTTTCTCCTTTTCTGTATCCACCATTAAAAAGGACCTGGCTTTCTCCCACTTCATCTTTAAAGAAAGATTGTTGTTTTGAAGACAGGTAAAGGGACTCACCAGATTTCCCCAAAATCTTTTGTATTTAACTGTCTTGTTGTTTGTCTCATATTGTGATTGCCTATCTTGTTGATGTAAGCGATGTAGCAAAATAATTATCTAAACTTTTGAATGAAGGTGTTGTAACAAGCATATAAATGTATAAATGAGAGACCCACTTGAATGAGGGCACTAAGTGTGTTTGCTATTAAAATACTTAGACAGTTGACATAGCTTCATGTGCTGTGGCAAGATCCTTTAATCAGAGCACAGGACTGCTTGGATGAAAACCATCAATCGCTGCCTGAGCTTCCTAACGTAGGACTAACACAGTCTGGTTAATTGCTGTGTTCTCTTAATGATTGTTGACTATATTATTTGGGTGCTTGACTAATTAGGATTTATTTTGGAGTAAAACACTTACAGAAATGAATCCTAGATCATCTGCTGGACCTTCTTCTTTATTCTTCTTTTGCTTTCTTCTCTTCTTTCTTTTTCTTCTTCTTTAGTTTTTCTTTTTTTTTTCCTTCTCTTTTCTTCCTCTTGTGCTTTTGCTTCTTTTTTTTTATTCTTCCCTGTGCACAGACAGGGAGATTGGTGTCTTTTGATAGGGATGTATATAAGCAGTTAAAGGAAGACCTGTAGTCTTTTTCAGTGCAATCAAATTTTTAAAATGTTTTACATGGGACTGACAGATACAACATAGGACCTAAAGAAGAACCATGCCCTTCTACATGCAACCTGAAATGGTGTTAGATACAAACATTTTGCACAACTATGTTGCCCTTTCTTTGAATTATGAGACATAATGTGCACCAGAAAATTAATCGAGTTAAGGTACTCCAGATACTGAGACATCTGCTTGTTTTCAGTGTAACTAGTCTAATCAACATTCGTTATTTTAATATACTTCTCTCAATAGCAACAACGGAGACTTTCTTCCCCAATTTTAAACACGGCAATTAAACTTAATAATTTGAAATTTCACAAGCACATTATCATAATTATTTCAGTCATTAAATATCTAATTAAATTTAAAAATTGTAGGAGACAAAAGTTTGTCATACTGATCTGCCATGCTTCAAATTGCCCTGAACCTTTTCATATTTGCTGAAGTAGGTAGAAGCTAAGGATATTAAATTTATGTACTTTTTTTTTTTTTTTTTTTTTTTTTTTTCTGATATCCTTCCTTGGAATCTATTCCTCTCTTTCACTGTTTGGTTTCGTGTCTTTGGATATGCAATGTCAGCCTATTGTGTCTTTACTTCTTCTATTATTTGCAGTTCTAAATTACTTCAACTGAAATAATTTCATTGTAAAAAAAATGTGCATGATTGCTTGGGACAATGAGCTCCGGGCATGTTTCTTAACTAAGAAAATAAGGGTGATGACACAGAGACTGTCATGCAGTGAGCGTGCGGAATGTTTCTGATAGCACAATATTGTTGTGGTGTGGATTTCTGGATGCATATTTAGTTTTCTAATTTCCTTATGATTACAGATGTCATGATTAACTTTTACTTGATTTTTATGTTTAGTCACAGTTCACATTATTACTTTCATCACTGAAATTGAAAGTTGCCAATATCTTTGTAGAGAAAATGCCTGGTATATTTCTGCTTGCATTCTTCCCATATCAGTTTTTCTTTCAAAGCCTGTCTTTTATGGGGAATGGGATTGATTTGTAGACCAGACAGTTTGACAGTTTGACCTGTCTTTGGCCATTTCAGCTTTGTTTATTTTATTTAACAGAAAAAAGGCTCTGTGAAAGATATTTCTCTTAGATAAACTATTTTCTCTGAACTAATTTAGGTTCTCGGAAATGTTGAAAATGAATACGCTAGGGACTGTGAAAGATCTCAACAGTGGTAAGCAGATACATGAAAAACTTGGAGGATTTGATAATCTTTGGCTGTAAATCTGTTCCACATTAAAAGATGACATAAGGCAACTGAAAAACAAGTAAACAAGAAGCAGTTTCTACTTTGGTTACAGTAACCCAGATTTAGAACAGCAATTTAAAAAGTTCAAAAATGTTTAAAGGAAACCTCAGTATTTGCAAACTAGGGCTGCTGAATTACTTAAAATAGAATGCCTGGAATTAATGAAAATCAAACCCAACTGCTTTTAGAAAAACATATTCTCTCTATTGTATTTGTACTTCGAAATAAATTCTTATTTTGTGTGCTACAAAAGAGCAGCATAGGTGTGACACACTCTGGTATTCTCTGTGGACCTTTCATGTCCTAAGCAAGACACAAATCGGAATGCTCTGGTCCCAGAGAACAGAATGTAATTATGTTAAATGCCCATATAACCAAAATTTTGGTGACGAATTTCTTTCAGCTGAGGATGAAATAGTAATGTGGCTGATTTCCCAGCACAGGCTGAAATAACTTAGATGAACTATACACAGGTTGAAATAACTTAGGCGAACTATATAAAACTTTTCTTAGGCAGTTTTGATCATGAAAAGTCAAGACAAATTTAGTAAAGCAAACTAAATCTAATAAACAAAAAAAGTTAATAATCTAAAGCAAACCTAAATGCATTTTAAAGAACTAGGAGTGACGGACTTCTTAGAATTTACATTAAAAATACGTATTTATAGAAGAAAAATTCATGATTTCTTGATAAGTTTTAAGGATGAAGAATCTTGTTCATATTAACAATTAACATTCCCAGAATCACAGAATGCTTGGGGTTGGAAGGGACCTCTAGAGATCATCTAGTCCAACCCTGCTCCAGCAGGAACACCTAGAGCATGCCAGGAGATATTTTTAGTAACAAATGCAACTCACTCTCCTTGTTTGAAATTTCAACACAAAAAAATTCACTAACTGTGGTAATAACTATATAGCACATAATTACTGTCTGTAGTAGTTTTATTATTCGCCATTTCTGAGAATTTCAAGTTAACAAATATTCTGAAAATGTTTGAGTTTTCTCCTTAGAGGAAGTTTAAAAAATTAAGAAATAATATACTGTTTTACTTAGATAATTATATTCTTAACAATTTGATGATATTCTGACTGTATGTCTAACTGAATATGTTACCATTTCTGTAGTTTTCCCATGCCACTTTTGGTAGTAAATAAAACAACCATTTCATAGTATAGTATTGCAATGAATTAACAAGGTGAGTGAGCTGCCAGTTACTGGATGTAAGAGTTACTTTATGCACATCATTGATAAACCACCAATATTCCACATCACTGATAAACCAATATTCTATTTTAATATATGGTAGAGAATATGGTAGAATATCTTTTTTAGCATTCCCATTATTTGCAGATTGATCTCAGAAAATAATTAAATAAATCAACAACACAAAATTCACTCTTTGGGAAAAAATAACTTTTGACTTTTTTCTGAACACTTTAGTATTTGGAATTTAATTCTTTACTTTTATATACATATATGTTATATATATATACACACATGTAAATATATATAGGAGAGTATGTATACATATGCATATATATACATATATATACATCTACCACAGTTTCTTCCCTTGAAAATATATTTTTGAAGAGACAAACTCTGAACCAATACATCCAAGAAACACTTTGATTGAGTCACTTTTTCTTTGTAATTACCTTTTTGAACAATAATACGGTTTGTGGGTTTATGCTGATTTGAAAGAAAAAAATAGCTTAGAGAAAATAAAAATGTCATCCTTCATCCAGCTTTATTCATTAACTTTTACAAACACGTGCATGAACTGATTGCAATGCACCCAAATGTTTAGATAACAAACACTCAATTCCTGGCTGGTCGTATTAGTACACTGCTGGGAGTACTTACAATTCAATTTTGCTGTTTACTGTCAGATGTTGCTGGTTTTCTATGCTAACCATTTTAGTCAATCAGTTATGAAGCAGAGGCATAATGCTGACATATTATGATCAGATAGATACACTGACTAATACCTGAAATGAATAATTCTCTATCAAATCTTAGAGTGAAATGTTTAAATAAATTATTTTGCAAAATGTTTTTAGCAATAATGAAAGTCAAATGGTCTCCTCTCTGATTAAATAGGCAACTTTCATTTTTAATTTGGTAAAAAGATAGTCTTGGTGATCAGATGTCAACTCTTGCTTGGCATGTCTTAGCTTTTCCATTCATCTGTGAAAATATTTTCCCTACTGGGTTTCACTAAGCATTTATACCAAGTTCACAGTCACATTGATATTAATGTAATTTTAAGTCTAATTTTAAGTCTCTAGGAATACAATGCTAACTCAGGTCCTCTTTGTCTGAATAACATTAGTGAAATCTTTCTCACATAAATCATTGATGGACTGCAACATCCTTACCTTGAACTGTGTTTAATTCCTTGCAAACTGTAATCAACAAAAGTGGGTCTATTTGCAAACTAACACATTAATCTACATGATCAATAATCTGAGCCTTTCAGTACATATTGTATTACAGACTTTTAACCAAAAATGATACTACTAGAATGGATAAAAACAATAACAGAACCCTGAAACTTCTAAAAGCACCAACCAGTTGGACAGCAACTTTGCAAAGACCTGGAGGACTCTAAGAAAAATTGGCCGTAAGGCAAAATTTGCACTTGTGGCAAAAAAAGGCATCCTGGTCCTCATAATGAACAGTAGTGCCAGCAGGATGATGAATCTGCTCCTTGTTCTCTCCTAAGCCCTGGTGGGGCCACAGCCACAGTGCTATGTTCTTGCTTCCTCCAAATCACAGTGCTATGGAGATCCTGGTGAGAGCCCAGTGAAGGGCTCCAAAGCTGGTTCAGCTACTGGAGCATGTGTCACCTGAGGACTAAGACAGCCCTTTCAGCCTTGAGAAAAGAGGTCTGAGGGGCATCTTTTCAATGTGCTTCAAAGATGCAAGGAGGATGTCACGAGAACAGAACCAGACTCTTGTCAGTGGGCACCACTGACAGGATGAGAGACAGTAGGCACCAACAAAAACACAGGAAGGTCCATTTGTCCCAGAGGAAAGACTTCCTTACTCCAAGAGGAAAAAAGCACTGGAATAGTTGACCCAGGGAGGGCGTGCAGTGCCTCTATCTTTGGAGACACTGAAAATTAAATTGGACACTGTACTGGGCAATCTGTTCTACCCACATCTGCTTCAGCAGTGGGCATGGGCTGAATGATTTCCAGAGGGGTCTTCCAGCCCCAGGTATGATTCTGTAAAGTTTATAATTTTTCTTGGACTCGTTAAAAATAAAACTACAATATAAATAATTTAAATGTCCTTGGGATATTTTATTAGGAGTTTTCATGATCGAATGTGCTGTATATTATTTCTACTGTATATTATTCTGGTTTTTATTATCAAAAGTATCAAAATCTAGATCTGATACATTTATAATTTATAAAGTTTTCAGTTTCATTACTGCTGAACCAACCACTCTCCTAAACTCCTGTTCCTGAAATGAATACAGGGTTAAAATAATAATAATTAAAGTAAAATAAAATAAAATAAAATAAAATAGTATATTTTGAGGTGAAGAGGAAATAAATATTGGAGATAATTTACTTGTTATTGCAATGATGATTAGAAAATAGATTATCACTTCTGATATACTGTGGCATACTTAGTTGCTCCATCCGTCTTGGGTAAGACAAAAAAAGTGTGAATTTTCTGAAAAAAACAACTAGGAAGGGATAAGCACTTGTACTAACCCATGTTTCTAAAACAGTGGATCATGCTAATTGCTTCAGGAAAAGATCTAAGAAATCTATTATTCTAAATTTACATGCTCTATGCCCTCTCCTATGTATTTCTACATTTGTATAATTTCTTGTTTTCATGTACATTCATTATATTCATTTCTTAATGTTGCTGGATTGGTGGGTGCAACTGCTTCTTCTTGCAGCAAGTTCCACAGTCTAATTGTTTGTTTCAGTATTTTCAGTATTTTCCATGCCTAAACTTGAATTTTGCACTTTTGAGAGGGGATCTTATCAACACGTGCACATATCTGAGGGGAGAATGTAAGCCTCTGGCCACTTCTTGGTGATGATCAGAGACAGAACAAGGGGAAATGGCTACAAATTGAAACAGGAAGTTTCATCTGCATATGAGGAAGAACTTCTTTCCTGTGAGGGTGACAGAGCCCTGGAACAGGCTGCCCAGAGAGGCTGTGGAGTCTCCTTCTCTGGAGATCTTCCAAACCCACCTGGATGCCACCCTGTGCCACGTGCTCTGGGTGTCCCTGCTGGAGCAGGGGGTTGGACTAGATGATCTCTAGAGGTCCCTGCCAACCTCAACCATTCTGTGATTATTTCACTGAAAATAAAGTCAACAAAAGCTTTCAAATGCATGCCTAATTTCAATAACAAATTAAATTTCTTGATATTTCTATCATTCTTTCTTCAGTCTTTCTGATTAAGATCTCAACACTTTTCAGTGTTTTCTAATATGATGATCTTGTCCTTCTCCATAATTAGTCCTGAAATATCTTCATTGTGAGACAAAAGGTATAGCCAAGTGCAATCTTAGGGTTTTTTTTTTTTTCTTTTCTTTGCAATGTTTATGATGATTTTAAACTTTCCAATAGTAAGTACTTGTCATGAAAGCCACATTTAAAATGCATAAAAATGTAATATTTATCTTGCCTTTTTGTGTAACATGGACAGTTCAAGTGTGCCGCTGTGAGCTCATCACTATGATAAATAAACAGTGTACTTCTGTATCATGAGTTTTTGTCTGTGCATTTCTTTCTTATTCTGATGCCATATTTTGAGGAGCTACATGGAGCCTTTTTATAGTATAACATATAGCCTATTCCTAAGCCTAAGTATTGGAACTTCTTTCCATGACATAATTTCCTACATATTTACTTTGTTATCATCGGCATGGTGTCTCAGTTTTATAACATATAAACCAGAGCATTTTTCTCTTTTCTTTTTTCTTTCTTTTTCTTTTCTTTTTTTTTATAGTCTAGGTGATTTAATAGCACAATCAAATCGGTTATTGCTAGACTAGAAGGATGCCAATTATTGTAGAAATATTATAGTGACATTGCTTTTGCAAGATTTCTCTCAAAGTTATGAACATAGTATATTATACAAAATGGAAGAAATTGCTGGATTTTTCTGAAAAAAATGCTCTTCATTAGTGACAGAATTGCTTCAGACTTGTTAGAAAAATCTACTGCTTTTCTTGGGAAGATTCTTCATTCAGACCTCTGTCAAATGACTTGGGTTTCAGCTGTTGGAGAAGATGGATGTGTAATTTGCAATCAATAAGCTGCTTGAAAGTTGTGATTATTTTCATTTTATGCTTATAGAATTCTGGAAGCTTTTAGTGAATTTTAACTTCCATATATCTTTTGATAGATATTTTTCTCTGAAGTTTGTCAGTGAATCTGTAATTGCAGATATCTGTCAACCCACAATTTGCACTATATAGCTTAGTTATATTGACAATATTTTTGATTCCCATTAATGGGATAATTTGTATAATTAATCTGATGTGGCTTGTTAATTGAAAAACATTTATAAGGCATTCATAATTCTGATGTCACTATTTTTTTTAAGTATATCACCCAATGCAAAGGAGAATTCATATCATTAATTTATATGATTTTTAACTCAGATAAAAGTACTTCTGCCTGTGTTGAGGAACTGATTGTTACCTATATCCAGATATCTAAACCTCTCAGTTTCAGTAATAAGCTTCTCTCATATTCAGTAATAATTAAAGGGTTTTTGAAATGGCTATTCTGAAATAAAGAGAGTATTCTAGCATTTCTTTCCATTGACCGTGAAGGAAACCTAGGAGGGCTAGCCTCCTTGTATTTTAAGTATGCAGGTTATGACTCTGAGGTTAAGAAGTGTGATTAATATCTGAAGGTTCTCACAAAAGTGGTTTTGGAATGGAAGATCATTTCGTTATGTATTGATCCAAGACATCAACCAACCGAAGAAACACTCTGCTGTAGTAAAGGCATATTAAAATGAATATTAATCTTGTTCATTCCTTGTGAATGCTTGCTTTCCTCAAAACAGATTGCAAATCAGATTTGTACCTATACTATTTTGCAGGATAATGCAGTTTTTGTATTACATTAAGGAGAAAGAAAAAGAAAGCTTTCAGAGTTGAGAATTAAAATGCGTAGGGCAAAAATCCTGAGTACTGGCTAGTTTGCAAGTGCAGCTTTAACCAGCAAAAAGAATTATATCTAGAGCATTTTTCAATTATTCTAATAAACTTCCTTTTCCTAAACTGAAATTGTTTCATTTTTCATAGCTTTTGGCTTCTGGAAAGACATTTTTTTCTGCTCAGTCCCCTTCAACACAGAGTAATTGATTTGCTCTATATGTTTTGATGACAGATCTAATCTAAATATTAGAGTGTATCTCCGATATTTGATATTTTAACATATTTTGGACACTTAAGTTGTTTTGGTGAATATTTATTTAGAAGACTTGTAAGATAGTTATGTACATTTTATTTTACAGTTAATATTTGGCATTCTCAGTTTTATTTAAGACACACAATACATCATCCAGACACCAGTACAGGCTGGGGACCGACCTTCTGGAGAGCAGCTCTGCGGAGAAAGACCTGGGTGTCATGGTGGACGACAAGTTGACCATGAGGCAGCAGTGTGCCCTCGTGGCCAAGAAGGCCAATGGGATCCTGGGGTGCGTTAAGAAGAGCATCTCCAGCAGGTCGAGGGAGGTGATCCTGCCCCTCTACTCAGCCCTGGTGAGGCCGCATCTGGAGTATTGTGTCCAGTTCTGGGCTCCACAGTACAAGAGGGATGTGGAGCTCCTGGAGAGAGTCCAGTGCAGGGCCACAAGGATGATCAGGGGCCTGGAACATCTGCCCTATGAGGAGAGGCTGAGGGAGCTGGGCCTGTTCAGCCTGGAGAAGAGAAGGCTGAGAGGGGATCTAATCAGTGTATATAAATACCTCAAGGGAGGGAGTGCAGAGGACGGGGATGGTCTCTTTTCAGTGGTGGCCACTGATAGGACTAGAGGAAATGGCCGGAAACTGAAACATCAAAAATTCCATAGGAACTTAAGGAAAAATTTCTTAACAGTGAGGGTGACAGAGCCCTGGAACAGGCTGCCCAGAGAGGTTGTGGAGTCTCCTTCTCTGGAGATCTTCCAAACCCGCTTGGATGCAGTCCTGTGCCACGTGCTCTAGGTGTCCCTGCGTGTGCTGGGGGGTTGGACTAGATGATCTCTAGAGGTCCCTTCCAACCCTAAGCATTCTATGATTCTATGATTCTATGATCTATGCTGTTTAGAATTAATTTAACTAATTAGAAATTAATATCATTCATTTATCTGATAACACTTCCTATGTCCTTTTATGACTTTGTTTTCAACCAAGCTGGTGAAACCTTGCAATACTGAGAATGTTCTCCATGCTATTAAAAGACTTTGAAAGTTGTATCAGTGCCTCAAGGTGGGTGTGACAGGTAACATATCTTCTCTGCAGTGTCTGATGGATGGTAATATGTCACATATGCTTCATAAAGCTTAACTGCTTGCAGAGAAAGTATTAACCTTAAGCATTAGTACAAAAATGAGTTATTCACTTCATATTCCTTAGAAAAGCTTTTAAGATATGATGCTGGGTTTGATGGCCCTGAGATCTCATCTGACATGATGAGTCCTTTGTGTCTATATATCTGTTTCCCTCTCAAAATGTGGGAGACTTGATCTAAACAGAAACTGTGATATGCCAGTTATTACCACATTCTTAAGTCTACATCATCAGACAATAGAAGGTGAGAGAAAATAATGAAAAAAAAATCAATCAATATGGCAAAAAAAAAAAAAAAAAGAAAACCTCAGCAACTCGGTACTTTTTTGACAAAATGAAGGTCTGTGAGATTCTTGAAAGCTGCCATTCCTCAAAGACTTTTTTTTTCCTTCTCTTTTTGTGCTTGCTGTCTGCCGGCTCACACTGGTGAAAAAATAGACTTCACACCTCACTGTGAAATATAAATATGTCAATCACTAGGCAGGCTGGATACTTATAAGATTAACAATGTGTATTACAAAATGATGTCCAAGCAACTTTTTCAACTCCTTCTTTTACAAAATGGTTTTTATTTAACTGACATGCCACTCAATTCCCACTCAGACTGCTACATTTCAAGCACCTCCCTTAGTTATCCCCCTTTTTTTGCCACCTTTCCTTTCTCCCCCAACACATTCACTTCCAGAGAGTTGGAAGCTTTGAAAAGCTCAATGACAGACATTTCAGGCCACTGTATGTCCAGCATTATTTTCAAAGGGCTTTCCAGCTTACATACCTTTCAGTGCCAGACAAAGTATTTTCCTATTCCTGAGAAGAGAAGAAAGAAAGATTTGAAACGAGGCACCAGCAATTACTCATATATGTTTATTATTTTTGCGTGATTAGTGTTTTATGGTTGTAATGAGATGAATTGCCACACCTTACTAAAGTCCAATTTCTAAGGCTGTTTCTCATGCTAAAGACTAAGACTGTGAGTTTTACTGGATATGAGGTAGACTTGGTAAATAAGTATCTTCATGGAAACGATCACTTTGAATGTTTGATTTTTCCAACATAGTGTTCGAAATGCTGCAGCTTTCTATGATGATGACCTTAGATGTTACACAAAGGAAGCTTGAACCTACCAATGGCTGTCCAGAAAAGAGGCAAACTGAGAAGCTGGAATTATATTGCAAGCTTAATTTTCTAAAGAGGGTTAGCTGGCACTCCAGGCACATTCTCAGAAAAGTCGCCCTGCGGCAAGGTTCTCCAAAAAAAAAAAAAAAAAAAGAAAAAGCGAATGAAATGAGAAAGTAAATAGCGGTGTTGAGAATTTATTACATAATGTTTGGCCCTCAAATTCTGGTGAAGGACAAAATCAGACTCTGATCACAGAAATATTTCTCCAACATGAAATATTAACAGATTTTCAATTCCAAGAATGATTTTACATAAAAGTGTTTCAAATAATCCGAAGATTGTGCCATGACTGCAGTGTAATGAGGAGTTCACAGTGTGTTCTAAAAAATGCTCTAGCCAGAGATGTCAATAAAGTGTTGTTGGGCTGTATGAATAATTGTTTTCAGCAAAACATCACTTATTACACTTAGGTTTCATAGAATATTAGTGAGGGAGATGATCTCTTATTTGTCATTTATTTTATGACTCATGATGTACGTATACTTTGTTTTTGTGCCCCTGCAGAGAATAGCATGAATATTTTTAGTCAGATAATGAAAATGGTCTTTGTAAAATGCTGTGAGTGTTTCCAGAGCGCTATATTCTGCAATTATTACTTATAGCTTTGGTCCAGAATGTGAGAGCATCTCAGGAAAAATTTTCCATTGCTCCAAGAATGCTGCTGCAAAGCCTTTGCTTCAATAAATAAACACTTTTGAGGGAAAAAAAAAAAAAAAAAAAGTGCCACATGCTCTGGAGGTCCCTTCCAACCTCAACCATTCTGTGATTCTGTGATTCTGTGAAAAGCAGTAGAGGAACAGACAGAGTAAGAAGTGACTGTACATGAATACTGAAAAAAGTCTGACTAACTCTTACCACATACTGAAAAGTATCCGGAATAAACATTTTCAGTTTTCTATTGAAAAAACACTAGACATCCTCGCTCAGTGGAAAATGATCTCAGGAAACACCTTGCTATCTTGGTCACCCTTCCTCTGTGGTTAGGTTGAAATCCCTCCATGGATGGCACTGTAACTGTTCAGCCTGGTACCACCTCTGCATGGTCCTTCATGGGCTTCCCTTTCCAAGAAATCATGCTTTCTCATGCCTTTGCCCATGGCCAGTTTGCATGGACGAGGTTGCTTTGTGCATCCTCCCGTGCCCTCACCCTGCAAGGTGTAACCCCATGCTGGGACTATAGAGGCCAGCAAGAGTGAGAGGCGACTTGTGCTGCAATGAACATCCCTGCACCCCTGGAGGCAGAGCCAGCACCAGCTTGGTTCCAGACAAACCTGGCATCCATCCTATGAGATTCAATGGAGGGAGAAGGGTGAAAAACAGAAGCTTTTTAATGTGTCTGCACCTCAAAAAAAAAAAAAAAAAAAAAAAGGGCACTTTCTTTTTTTGTTTTTTCTCCTCTGCCACATTTCCACTTATTTTTTTCAATATTGTTTTATTATGTCAGCCAGAAAGGATAATGTTGGTCGTCTTCTAAATTTAGGGTCTTCTCCTGATGGTTTGATCTAGGCATCACTTTTAATTGTGTTCAGCTGCAAAAGGTGCTCTGCCATACACATCACTTCTTAAGATATACAGCATGTGACTTGTGGTATGGGTGAAGCTGCAAATCACTTCTCTGATGTTTACCACTCCTCACCAATAAAATTAAAAATGAATTCTAAGACATCTTTTTTTGTTGTTTTGTTGTATGAAAACCAGATTCGCAGAATGATAAATCGTGAACATGTAAAGAAATGGAAAAGAAAAAAGAGAAAGTTATAAAAGTATTTTTAAATCTTTATGCAGAAGTCTGACTAATATTCTTCAGAAAAATTAATGCAGAAAGCTACTGTGAAGTTTAGTATACATAGCACAGACTGGCTCTCCTAAATGTGATCAGGGATACAAGTCTATAAAAGTGTCTGAGCTTTCCTATGAAGGTAGAAATACTGAACTGTATCAATAAATCAGAAGCTGTTTCAAAAATCAGACTAATTTATGATCCATCACAAATGTGTCCCTCTATGACAGTTATTATTGGTTGCTTTTTTTAGTTCATGGTGCACCAAAAATAGATGTTGATCAAGAAAGTCGCTAAAGAAGAAAATTGGTGCTCTGTTCATGTGGGTTTTTAAGAAATGCCTTGATTGAATTTTCTCAAGACTCTAAGTGAATTAATCTATGTAGTAAGATTTTGGTGCTTTTCACTGAGTGCTATGTACTTAATTGTACTTCCTTGGAGACTTTGACAGCTGAAGTAAATAGATAAATAGTGTTGTATACCAGAGGACAGCAAAAGCTAGTTCTCTCAGAGTGAGTAATGAAATGAAATTCAACATTAATGCTGCTGTTCCGCAAATTTCTTAGCATTGATTTAGTCGTATAAATTTAGGAACTGTTTTACAAGGAAAATAAAATGACCGTTATAAAAAGGCAGAATTATTCAAGTCCATGACGCAGTTTGACAAGATTGATACTGCCTACCCTGCTGCAACCCCCTGCTTTTCTGTATACTTTTTCTTTTCTGCCAGAACAAAAGCCGACTCGTTTTGTAAAATAAACAAACAAAAAAAAGCAAAACAAACACAAATAAATAAAGGGTACTGGGTGGAAATATTGGTGGTTTATGAAAAGATGTTACATAAAACAAAGTTCCACAGAAAGATATTAGAGAGTGAAACTGCAATAAAATAAATGATAAGTTCTAGTTTTACTTTTTATCTAGTCTGACTTGTTTTCTTCATCACAGAAGATCACCTAAGGTCTTTGCCCAACAGGTAGGAGAAGATACTTTTTTTTCCTTTGTAGTGAGACAAAAATAATCAGTGAAACTCCATTTTGTCCCAAATACTCTGATCACTTCTAATTAGGTGTTGTAATTTGTCAGGACTTTCTCTGCCTCAAGGTTAACATTGCAGGGAGATGGATGTCTCAATATCCTGTAAATCTAAGATCACCTTGCTTTCTGTTTCTCTGTCTTTTGGACAACAGTCAGGCTGGCTGTGCTCCCTGACAGTATTTTAGTAGCTATGGTTAGTGATCAGATGCTTCTGATGATACCAGCCTTTTTTATCAGTCTTGGGTACAACAGAACATGGAGATACATTTACAAGATTAGGACTCTAATTTTAAAAGTAGGCTTAGTGCCAAGAATGCAGAAATGGGTAATCATTCTTACTGCTAAGAAACAAAGACCTTTTTTTTTTTTTTTTCCAATTTGCACGTAAGATACAAGAAGTTTTAGTGATGTGCAGAAAAACTAGTTCTAAAGGTTTTACTTGCTCCATTGTTTTGAATTGTTTTGAATTAATCTCTAAGCTTTTTCAAGAAGAATGACACACATCATTTGCTTTGCTTTCCCACAATTGATTTTTCTTTATAGCTCAGCACTTCAGGGTGAATGTCCTATGAATCACTTCAGCTACTGGTTTTACCAACTCTTAAACTGTGATCAGGTTTGCTTACTTGTGAATATGGTGGAGGAATTCTATGAAGACAGGAGATGAGTATATGTTTTTGATTTTACTGCAGTCTGTGTGTTTCAAGAAAAGGATAGATCAAAGGCAATTCAGATCAATGTGCTGTAGCCTTAATTACTAAATCCATTTCCAGGATGATGAGCAGTGTCCGGATCTGAACTACTAGTTTTGTTACTTTGGAAGCTTGGGAAATTCCATTTATTTATTTATTTATTTAAGAAGGACTGAAGACCTAATCATTCTGTTTAAGAAAAAAAAAAAAAACAGTGTTTGCATGGGTTTTGACAAGGGAAAGCAGACATACATGAAATAAAGCACTGGAGATAAGGAGAAAATAAGACAACTTTTTTCAGTATGGGAACATAAGAAACCTGCTCTGATCTGATAGCTGACTTTGTTTTGAGCAGAAGGTTGGGACAGAGGTCCCCTCCAAACTGAATGTATTATTTTCTATCACATCAGATACCAGACTGTGAAACTACATGATTAATATCTTTCTTTTGGAGATATAAAGGATAGCAAGATAAATATTTAATACTCAGCAGATCAGGCATGTCATTTACTGGTGTATCTGGGAGACAATAGTTCAGCATTCCCTAGTGTCTGAGAATACTGAAACCCAGATACTCTCTTAACCATACAGACACTTAGCTTATTTGGATGCAAGGCTGTTTTCCACTGTAGCTTTAAGTTGATTTACTTTCCACAGCATAATTAAATGCCTTTCCTAAAAAATAAAATATTTTATTTTCTTTTATAATAAATAAATAAAAATAAATCCCTGTAATTTATTCTCTGAAATGCAGAGATTTGCGTTGCTTAAATTCTTACAAGTGTCTTAAGTGATTTAGGAGACCAGTCCCCAACAGTGTCCTTATAGGACTAACTTTGGTTGTTAGCTGAAGTCAGAGGGAACTGGGCTCATATATGACAAGAAAAATATTATCTCTTGTATTTTTTTACACGTGTGACATATGCATCTCTAATGTTTAGCACTGCTGATTAAAATTGTTTTGCTGAATAAGCGATACAATTTTGTTTAAATATCAAATTATTCTGGCATAGGACATGATTCAAACTATTACTGCTTTTAAAACAGAGTTAAAATATTCTGTGAAATACAGGCAGGAATAGCTTTTAAAGTATTTTTCTTGTCCAAATGCCAGAGCATTCTTCCAGGCAAGGAGAAGTGTTTTCTAGACAGCTTTAGATGGAAAGTTGTTCAAGGTTTTCATGACAGGAGCAACATATATGCTGAGACTCCGCCTCTGTAAGTCCCACTTTTCTACATACTGAGTTCTCAGTTAAGTAACTGTTAGACCTGTTAGTTCTGATTAATACTGTATTTTGCTATTGAGAAACCTACCATCTGGCCCTAAATCTAGTTTCTTGGGCATCTTCTAATGCACTACCTAGTTTGAAGGGCTATTCTTTCCCTTAGAGTGAATGGATTAATTTAATTTTCTCTAGAGGGTGATCTGGGACATGTGAACTAGATAGAGCTAAGCAAATGTTAGTTTGGATTTTACTGTTTACTTGCTAGATACCGCTGTCACTGCAATTCCATGTAAAAGGAGTGTTTGCTGGACTGTAGCAGACTTCTTCCTTCCCCTTTCCCTTCCCCTTTTCCTCTCCCTTCCCCTTCCCATGTCCCTTTGCTCCTTCCCATTTCTCTGTCCTCTTTTCCCTTCACCTTTCTTTTCTCTATCCTGTCCTGTCACCGGAAGCCTTTCCAGGAACAAATAACGTGGAAGACAAATGTTTGCACATTTGCCTGCACAGCAGCACAGATGGAACTTGAGCTATGGCAGCAGCTCACATCATCTCCTTGTGCTCCTGAAAAAAAGCAGCAAAATTGTTATAACAATTAACGTTAAACAAGCCTAAAAACTTTGTACAAATTAAGCCTACTTAAGGTAAAATGCAGTCTTCTCTTCAGTAGGTAATAAAGGCACTAGTAATATATGAAGTCCATGAATCATGTAGGCATTTCTTTTTGTTTCTTTTGTAAGGCTCTGTCACATGCTGGGAAGACTTTTCTCACACACCTGTCAGTTGGTCTAGTGTGGGACATTTTCTCTTCTAAGGATCATGCAGACAAAGCACACAGTGGGAAGAGGAAATCTGTCTTGGCTTCCTACAATAACAGATGCAAGAGAAAGAAGAGGATGGACTGTTACTTGGAAGAGAAATCTATTTATGATCTTAATAGGTCCATTATCCTCTACAAACACAACAGCAGCAAGAGCAAGACTATGGAAAATGTGGGCCTGCTGCTGAACGGGTGGATGCCTCGGTGACAGAGGATACAGAGAAGGCAGAGTTACTAAATGCCTTCTTGACTTCAGCTTTTACAATCTTTACAGCCTTCTTCCCATGAACTACAGAGTCCAGAGACTTGAGAGAGCATTGGCAGAGAGGAAGACTTTCCTCTGGTCAAGGAGGATTGGGTTAGGGATTATTTAGGCAAACTAGACACCCATAAGTCTATGGGCCCAGAGGGGATGCACCCAAGAGTGCTGAGGGAACTCATGGGGGTTATTGTTCAGCTGCTCTCCATCATCTTCGAGAGGTCATGGAAGGCAGAGGACTGAAAGAAAGCCAAGGTCACTCCAGTCTTCAAAAAAGGCAAGAGGGAGGAGCCGGGCAACTACAGGCCAGTCAGCCTCACCTCCATCCCTCGAAAGGGGGAGCTCATCCTGGAGACCATCTGTGGGCATGTTAAGGTAAAGAAGGTGACGAGGAGTAGTCAGCATGGATTCACCAAGTGGAAGTCATATTTAAGCAACCTTCTAGTCTTCTATGGTGGGATGACTAGATGCATGGATGAGGAGAGAGCAGTGGATATTGTCTACTTGGACTTCAGCAAGGCTTTCTACACTATCTTCCACAACATCCTCAAGGGGAAGCTCAGGAAGTGTGAGTTAGGTGAGTAGAGAGTGGGGTGGATCAAGAACTGCCTGAATGGCAGAGCTCAGAGGTTTGTGATAAATGGTACCAAGTCTAGTTGGAGGCCTGTGGTCACTGGTGTCTCGCAGGGGTCAGTATGACGTTCAGTGCTGTTCAACTTAATCATCAATGACTTGGATGAGAGGACAGGGTCACCCTCAACAAATTTGCAGATGATACAAAACTGGGAGGAGTGGCTGACACTCCTGAGGGCTGCGCTGCCATTCAGAGGGACCTAGACAGGTTGGAGAGTTGGGCAGAGAGGAACCTTATGAGGTTCAACAAGCGCAAGTGCAGGGTCCCACACCTGGCAAGGAATAACCCCAGGCACCAGTACAGATTAGGGGTTGCCCTGCTGGAAAGCAGCAGCGCAAAGAGGGATTTGGGCATCCTGGTTGGCGACAAGCTGACCATGAGTCAGCAATGTGCCCTTGTGGCCAAGAAGGCCAATGGGATCCTGGCCTGCATCAGGAGGAGTGTTGCCAGCAGGTCAAGGGAGGGGATCCTCCCTCTCTTCTTTACTGTGAGGGTGACAGAGCCCTGGAACAGGCTACCTACAGAGGTCATAGAATCTCCTTCTCTGGAGATCTTCCAAACTCTCCTGCATGCCATCTTCTGCCACATGCTCTACGGGTCCCTGCTGGAGCAGGGAGGTTGGATTAGATGATCTCTACAGGTCCCTTCCAACCTCAACCGTTCTGTAATTCTGTGAAAACTCAGATCTAGAAAGAAGTTAGAATTTCTCTTCCTCACTACCTATCATGTAAATATCTAAGACTTTAAATCTTGGATAATATCCATGATGATGTTTTTTGTTTGTTTGTATTTGTTTGTATATTCATCTGATTCAACTCTAAATAGTACAGAAAATACACCATTACAGAGCAGGTAACTTTCCTGAAAAGGGACCAGGAATGGCAAGGAGTGGCAGTAAAGCCATGGTAGATCTCTAAAAAGAGTGAAAAACAGAGTAGTAAAAGAAATGGATTTTAATAAAATAATTACTTCAGACATAAATTAGTAAGTTAGAAAAGGCTTTTTAAGCCTTTTTCATTTCAAGTCAGTTTAGACAAAATATCAGAAAAGGACGTCTTTGGTGACTAGAAAAAATAGCTAAGACAAATCCTGGAGGAAGTTGCCAAACATTTAAATTTTGACTCATAATAACAATACAACTAGCTTAAAATTCAAACTAAACTCAGATTAATATGTTGTTCTAAAGGCAGAACTCATCAGTCATCAAAATATAACCAATGCCTCAAATATGAAAAGCCAGAGCGTGTCAGTGGAAATCCAAGGTTTTGGGGGGATTGGCTGATTTTTGTTTTTGTTATTTAAAAGAGTGCCCTCTGATAAACTGTTTGCTGCCACATAACAGGTAACAAAGTTACTGGATGAAATGTTGTTTTTCTGTTAAATATTTTATGTCCACGGCACATTATTCATAAACAATTTATACTCTGCAGTGAGGTAGTTGTGCAGGGAAATCATGCAGCACAGCTGAGCCCATGTCACGGCACAAAGTCAGCATTTATCAATGCAACGAACGTTTATCCGATGGAGATGATGTATTTGAGACCCAGGGGGATGTGCAGGATGAATTGGCGCTTTCAGTGCTTTTCCCTGCTGACACTCACTAGCAGCTGTGCTAACAAGCAGGTGCTGTTTCAGAAATAAGGGGCTGCATCTCCAAGACAGAGCCCTTCCTGGGCACTCGTGGCGTGAGCTGCTGCTCTTGACCCCGTGTCTCTGAATGGCACCCACACTGTCTCACAAGGAGCTCTTGTGCTCCTCTGTATCTGCCCATGCAGCTATATTTAACATACTGCATGACGACGAAAAGCTCTCCTGTAGAGAAAGCAGTTCCTCAAACTCACTACACGCAGAAAAGACAGGTTATGATGATTGTCCTCAGTTACGCATGCTCCTTTACCCAATACCTTCACCATCCTGGAATTATTTTAATATTCCAAGAATGAGCAAAAATGACCTTAAGAACAAAACTAAACTAAACTAATACAGCCAAACAAAAGCTTCTAGTTCCATTGCTCCTTCCCTTGCCTTTGTAGAAATTTATCAAAGATATTCAAAAGTGTACCCTACTAGTACATTTATGAACTATCTGAAGATCAGTGATACTAGAAGAAAATAACATACACAATATCATTAAATCCATCGTTAACTGGATTTCATGCAACACATGACGTTTTTTCTGATGGTTAACATTGAAGGAGCAATGAAGAAAAACATTCAACTTCGATGTCCTTTCAAATATGATATTTCTGCTTCCCAGAAAAAAAAATATTTATGTTTCATAGGCGTACCCACCATAAAGCTAAATGCCTGCTACATGCTCATTATCCTCTTTATTATCAATAGAGACAAGAGGCACATCGTCGTTTGATTCATCCTATTCCTTAGATAGGAGATGCAAGTTAGATATCTCATGAAGGGAAAGTGCCTGTCTCTCCTGTAGAGGCAGTCTCCTCCTCAAGATGAGGAACATCATTGTGGATAAAACAGAAGAAAATATTAGAATCCTCAGAATTCACATCTAAATTCAACGTAAAATTATTTATTTATTTTTACTTTTTTCATTAACATGATGTTGCTTTTGTTCCTTAAGGCCTCTTAGAGAAAACCAATGAGTAAAAAACTTTTGTTAAAAAAATTTACATCTTCAAAAGTATTAAAGAGAAGGAAACCTAAAATTAGAAGATTCTTATTCTTCATATTGTAGGACCTCTGTCTATAGGTATCACATTCTGAACATTCATGATTACTGATAACCACAGAAGCAGTATATCAACTTTCTGAATCATTTTTTATTCTTTATGAAAATTTTTCTGAAGACACAAAGGAAGAAAGTACAAAAGAAAAATGGGAATTATCTCCTGTGTAGTTATTTGTCTAGTATAGAGGGAGTCTACTAGCCTAGAATCAGTAGAAAATTAATCAAATGAGAATTCAGTTAATGAATTTCAATCTAAATATGTCCTAAAGGAGATCTGCAGATACAAAAGATACAAAGGAAAAGGATACATGACTTGGAATGGACAGGCTACTGTTAAGATTCATGCAGGGATGTAGTCTGTCCTGTGATTTGACTTCTACTTTCCAATTCTTCTCCCCCTGCCACTTAAAAAATACATAAAAACAGAGTTCCTGCAGTTTCAGCTGAGGAGACAGGAATCCCTGC
Source organism: Tinamus guttatus (assembly GCF_059628265.1). Classification (NCBI taxonomy): domain Eukaryota; kingdom Metazoa; phylum Chordata; class Aves; order Tinamiformes; family Tinamidae; genus Tinamus; species Tinamus guttatus. Next base: position 219,508 of record NW_028289430.1, read on the forward strand.
TGAGAATATAACTTTCACACATGATTTGTGGAGTGCTTGTCGTGCATTCTACTGGAGAAGAAATTTGTTTTTAGACTTGTATATCAACACTGTGTCAACTCAGCTTGTCCTGCTGATCTTTTCCTTGGGAACTGCACAAGGACAAGCTCTGAAAAATTCATCTCATTCATGGGTATGGTTTCTGAAACCCTTTTGTGAGTCCCTGGTTCCTGGAGGAAGCAGTGGAAAGAACACCTGGATTTAAGGACATATCTGTATGATTTTTGAACACCATATGAAGTAGGGAGAAATAAATAAATGAAATAAGAAGAGCTCCCTTGTGATTACTGGCAGAGACATGCATTAAGCATATCTGTTTAGTTGAAATATTTGCCTGGATTTTCCTGTTTTCCATCTTCTGTATCTTAGCTGCGGCATGAGGACTGCCCAAGAGAAACCTTGTCTACGCTCTGTAAAGCATGATGGTTGAGTGAACATGGTTTTCCTGCTAGTCCTGTCCATTTCAACTTGGCTAAAATTCAATAATAGCACATTCTTTCTTCCTAAAAATATTCATAGACCCTTAGAAAGAAGATAATTTGTACATAACACTGATCTATATTAATCTCTCCTGAATAACTCTGGGGTGACACTTTTATTCCATTAAAAAAATGCACTTGCTCTTGCATGGCAAGAGATTCTGCTGTTCTAGATGAAGTGCATCTATTTGTAAAGTCATTCAGAATAACTATTGTGATTGAAATTTATAACCTATCTTAATATTTAAGTATAAACAAGTCTTGCCATATGTTTTATCATATGTTTTCTGCTATGTGTTTTAGAGTTTGTGAGTGGACAAGTAATGTAAACTTATCTCTGTAATAATATTGCTGGAAAAAAGTTACAAATTTTCAGTTCCTGTTGATTTCAGTTTAAGTAAAATAAAACCATACATATCTTCAGTAAAATTAAACTTGAAACCTTGCTGTTTTTCACCTCTAGGGAATTCCAAGCAACAAATTCACTCTTTAAAAATAATAATCTAGTCAATGTAAGAAAATAAAGGACTAGACTACAAGTTTGTATAAATCAAAATGGATATATAGAAAATGAATGATGTCAATTTACATCAGCTAATACAGCTGGCCTAGGATTTATATAACAGAATTACATTTTTTTTTTATTAGAGCCTTATAATAATTTTTTTTTAGAAATGCACCAATACTGCATCATCTCAAAGGGCAATTAAGTGTCCTACAGGCTTACACAGATTTTCAAAGATGTTTCTGCAGCTTTAAAACCATCCTAGCTCTTCTGGAAAATGTACCCATAAGTATCTATTCAACCCGTAATTGAAACTGCTATGCTTAAGAAACCGCAATCACCAAACTGTTCCTTACTGCAGATAAAAATAGGACACTAATGATCAGTTCCGTAACAGCAGACTAGTCTGAGTCAAAACACCTGGATTCAGGACAGGACCAAGTTTCTGAGTAAGCAGCCTCTCTTTTTGTCTTGGTCCTTAATCCCATTGCCTTAAGGACCTATACAGTCAGGTCCTGTATGAATTGACATTCATATCAGTAGTCTAATCTACTTTTCAGTATTTTTATGGTCTAGAAATAATACTGTGAAAACAATGAGCATATAAAAGCAGGGAAAACATAATTCTTGCTTGAACTACTTATTTTATCACTTAGAACACCTGCTGACAGAAACCCAAGCCTTTTAACAAAGAACACGTGTTACACCTTGGTCGAAGACAAGCTGTACTCTGAACACCTGGCAGACAGAAATAATTTTTTATGAGCTGCAAATTAATTATCATTCTTGTATGGTTATATACTTACTATATTCGCCATGTTCCAACTGGCTTGTTTGTTTACTCAAAAAAAAAAAAGCAGAGAAGCAAACAAGTGATCAAAAAACTATTAAAAACCCTCCCATTCCATATCCTTCCTCCACCATCAACATTACCAATTAGGCTCTTCAGTGGTCATACGTTTTTTGTTATTTGATCCTATCTTTTTATTTCTTGCTTGTGAAGTCAGCGGGCAGTGTTATGCCGAATGTGAGAGGCCTAACCTTTCCTGAACTGGCCTCTTTATAGTACTCTCTCTTACATGGAGACAGGAATTCTCGAAGAGGAAATGGTGAGGTAGCAATATCATCTAATATTTTCTGGTCTAAATGCCTTTTTTATTTTTTTATTTATTTTTTCTCTCTAGAGCTACTGACAACTGAAAACTGCATCAGTCTTGATGGATGTGACAGGTACATAGAATTGTATATGAATCTGCACAGGAAGCAGTTTTATGATCTTTATCATGATGTGCACCGACTCCCCAGACCCCGATAGGGATTTATAGAATGGCTGGTTATGAAGATGTTTACAGTACATTTAAGATTATAATGCAAAACCATCACTTCAGTTTATTTTTGGAAGGGGAAGCATTCTAATTGGGAAAGTAGATTAAAAAATAGTAAATTTTTATAAAGCAGAAAAAATAGCCTTTGAAATCATAAGAAAACATTATACAGAAAAGTCCAGTCAGTGAGCAGATTTCTACAAATCTCTTTTTATTATGAAATATCTTTTCACTGTTCTTTACTATGGATATTGAAATATGTCCAGACATCTCAAAAGGTTTGCCTCTTTCATGTTGTTATCAGTTATGGGATAAGAGGATTCTGTATTGCAAACAAAAAGAACATAAAAGTGGGAAAATAAGGATAGAACTTTTGGAGTATGCCTCCCTTGAATGCACAACCTTGGGAAATCTCACTGTAGAAATATAACCAAATTCTGTTGTATTTCTTCTTCCAGAAATGTTTCCTTTATTCTGGCATATAATTCTCTGGCTGACATTCCTGACTGACAGGTTTACACACACCTAATAAAATCTTCCATCCTTTCTGGTGAAGTAACGGCTGAGATATCTAATAGTGTATAGGATCATTATTATTATTTGTTATGGGTGCAAAAGACCTTCATGATCAAGTCCAGCCGTAAGCCCTTCAACACCATGCCTGTTAAACCATATCCCTAAGTAAGTGCCTCATCGACATGTTTCTTGAACACTGTTAGGGACAGTGTCTTCACCACTTCCCTGGGCAGCCTGGTCCAGTGCTTCACCACTCTTTCCATGTAGGACTTTTTTCCTGATATCTAACCTGAACTTGCACTGGTGCAACTTGAGGCCATTTCCTGTTGTCCTACTGGTAGTTATTTTGGAGAAGAGATCAACCCCCACCTCGCTACAACCTCCTTTCAGGTAGTCATAGAGAGCAGTAAAGCCTTCTCTGAGCCTCCTTCAGACTTCATAAGGTCTCTGCTCCAGCCCCTTCACCAGCTTCACTGCCCTCCTTTGGACTCACTCCAGCTCCTCCCCGTCTTTCTTGTAGTGAGAGGCCCAAAAGCCTTTATATTGTATCTATCTTATATGTTTAGACTATATTTTCATAAAATGGAGAAAGGTAACTCTTACATTTGTTAAGAAACACTATATTTCATTTTATTTCTTTCAGCTAATAGTTTCTTAACTTCTTTTTTTTTTCATATGTAACTAATTTATGTTAGTTACCTTTGTCTTCTTGATCCAGATTGTTTTAATTTTAGTCCTCTATAAGATATACACAAAGATCTGCAAGTAAACAGTATGATTTCAGACTTCTAAAAGGTCAGTTAACATGGTTCATAGTTTCCCTAAGATTTTCACCTACGTGAATCCATTTGATGGCAATGTTCAAACAATTCTGAGGCCATCTATACAAAATTCTAAGTGCAAGTAGGGATGGACCACCACCAAGGTAGTCTGTTCTTTTCTGCTGTCATTGTATGTTTGTTAATCCGCAGCTCCCATTTCCCTCCTTTTTTTCTCAGCCTTACTGTGCAGATTGTAGTTACTACTGTTCCTAGATAGTGTTCATAATTCTTCCTATTTATTTCCAAGTAATAGTTGCAGGGTTTTTTTTCTCATGCTCCATCCAGCCTCAGACTTCACATTTAGCAACTTGACCTTACACTTAGGCATTTTTTCTTTTTTTTTTTCCTAAAATAAATTCTTTGTTTATCTTGATAATATTTATTCTGTTATTTTTGCGCAAGCATAAAATTGGTTTTATTATGTTTATTGCATTATTCTTAATGGAATTATTAAATGAAAAAGTGAAAGTTTAATAGGAAAAATATAACAAAAGTAGAAGAAAAAATATTTTGTTTCAAAAACAACATTTTAAAATATACCTCATTTTGAATTAGGTAAAAATGATGAGTCCCTGGCATTTGTTTAAAATTATATATTTTTTTTTTCTAATGTACAATACATGTAAATGTCAGCATTTAAAAAAAAAAAGAAAAAGAAAAAGCATTTTCTTTCTTAAATATATTTTCTGTTAGTTCAACATCTTTTGAAATGTAATCACGATTTGGGCTTTTAGTCCGCCCGATAATTTAAATTTTGGGTAGTTTTTTTTTTTTTTTTTTTTTTAATGATTTGGATCTTTCTATCATTCTTTTACTAAAAGTTCCATATTTTAAAGTAGAGAAAGAAGATTGGGTATTTTTCAATACGGTTTATTAAATTTTTATCTTTTGGTTTATTTTAAAGGAAAAAAAAAAGAAGAATCATGTGATTATAACAAAATTCATCATCTTCATCAGTATTTTAAATGCTTATAGCTGTAGGAGAGAAAGCTAAGGAGTTTTCATCTAAGCTGCAATAAATATCTAAATTAAACTATTCATTCTTTTTTTGCAGAATGTGCTTTTTTTCAGATATAATCACTTCCCATACAAAAAGAAATCAATAGGAATTTGAAGAAGACTTCTTTATGAAATCAAGAGTGTGAAAGATAGGGGCTTTTGGTGTTTTTAAAGTGTGAGAGAAGCCATGAAAAGTTTCTTACTTTTTATATGACTGGCATGGGTAAAAAATATCTCTAGAGAGGAGAGTTAAGGTCTCCAAGAGAACAGCCAGATGTCAGGAAACATCCTCTCTGCGTGGGCTACCTGATTCTTTGAGTGAATTATTTACAAAGGAGATTTTTAGAAGTTTCCTTCTTGGCTGGGAAAGATTCCTGTGGACTCTTGGTAAAACTTCTATGATAAGCATTTATCTAACTCTGATAAATGACTAAAATTATTTACAGTTGTATTTCCTCATTCCCCAAGATAAAAGCTTTTTCTTTTTTTTTAGTCAGTCGGGAATGGACAATGCACATATCTATTCCATCAAGACTGTTTCAATAGTGTTTTGTTTGTTTGGTTGGCTGGTTTGGTTTGTGTTTTTGTTTGTTTTTGACTGATCAAATGTCCTTACCCGCACATCTAAATAGAAGTGTCCTTTTTATTAAATATACTTTGAGTGGCACTTTGGAAAAATAGAGTAGTGGCTTACATACCAAAAAAGGATGACGGTCAGATTTTTAAGAGCTCATCACCAGATGATCTTTTCTTGATTTTCTGTCAATTGTGTGTCTGTATAAAGGGATGCTAGAGGAGAAAGATAATTGTGCTACCAAAAAGGTTCATATTGTTTTGTGCCAAATTAGGACCACCGACCTTCAGAAACGTGCCAAGAAGAGGAATGCTTTTTATCAAATTCTAAAAATCATAGTCGGTATTTGCATGTTGCCAATGTCATCATTATTGGTCCTTCTGTAAATCAGATATATAAGGTTTAGCTCTAATGACCAGGCTTGTTCTGAAGATACTGGAATATCATGTTTTCTTGAAATTGCAAAATGCAGCAATGTAACACCTAAGGTGAATTGCTGCAGCAGCAGCACAGTCTTCATGAATTAATCTGGAACCTAAGGGCAAGAATCATTGAATTTTTCAAGTCTGTCGTGGTGGTTAATGACCTACAGTATATTGAATTTTAGTTTCTCAGTCCTTTTTGTACATCTCAGACAGAACTGAAAGCTTTTGGCTAATATTTTAATTACTCAGAGGACCAAAGTGGAAAGTGAGATGGTATGTTTTCATTGTTTGCTTAACTTCAAAATCTTTATGGAAAATATGGACATGCAAAAAATACAGGCTTAATTCGCTTTATGAAACAGTAAATTGTTAATTTGAGACAACACAGAAGTCAATAAAGTCAAAAATTACTTTGCAGGTGAAAATGGAAATCAATATAAACTGAACAAAATAAACATTTTTAATATCACACATATATATACATTTATACACTCAAAACAAGAGTTATGCTGTTTTCTGTGCCTAATCAAATGCCTTTTTTTCTGAAAGTGTTGTTCAGACTTAAGGAAATTACTGAATTCTTAGCCACTGCTACAGTATGGAAATATAATACTTTAATGGCTAGTTTCTTCAATCAGAGAATTTAAATTGCGAGCACGTAGATCTATAAATAACATCTTAAGGTTGCTGACTTGTCAGCTCATTGAAGTATTTTCATTTAAAAAGGACTCAGATAATTAAAATTAGCACTGAAATTATCCTTCAAAATATGAAATTACTATTTTTTAACATTTTAGAAGCATATTTTGATAATTAATGGATCAGATGTATCAAATATGATCTGTAATTTGAAATGCCACGCAGACTTTATCCCAAATAAATAAACTTAAGCCAATTTTTTTTTAAAAAAAAAAAAGTGAGGTTTTGAAGAGAGTGTGGTTTGCTGATTTATTCCATCATGTGCCTCCAGTAAGAACTCTAGAATGAAATCTGTTGTTTCACACCAAATGTCTTGTGAGGTTGCATTAGCTGACCTAGCAATAAATTGAAATTCTTGTTTCATAAAAGACAGAATTTGAGAAGACTGTCATTCTGGGCAGCCATAACTTCTTTGGTGTACATTAAAACTAATTTTAATCTTAGCTTGATTCAAGAAAAGTAAGATTAGAAATGACAGCCCACATAAATTTCTACTCTTTGCTTCTGCTGTGTCAGGTAAAGCTTTTCAGTTCACCCATATATTGCAAGTAGGGCTCTGCAACCTATGCAAGAGGTGTTGGAAGTCAAGGCAAGGATGTGTGTGCAGGTTGTTAGGGCTAGCACCTAGGCAGGGTGCTGGCTGACCCATGGCTCATTGATGGACCAGCTCCAGGATTTCTCTGGGGGGCCAAGGACCTGTAGGAGCACAGAAAGCAAGTGGCCAGCACTCCATGACCTCTGCCTCGTTTGCAACAGCTGTGCCTCTTCCCACGACTCCTGCTCCAGCTTTAGGGCTAACACATGGCTCATGCTAAAGCCTCGTGTTTGCTGCCCGCTGTGCCATGAGGTAAAACCAGTTTTCACACACCTACAGCATTGACTGTGTTTAGAGGAACTCATGTGTGCTTATTACTAGATAGATATGATCTGCATGCATTAGTGCTCAATGCACTTAATTAGTAGCACTTAGTAGTTTCAGACATCTAAAGAGGAAAGCAGATATAAGCTAAAGTACATTTGAGGTTCTGAATCTAAATGCCATTTTCCAGAATCTTGCTATGGGCCAGTGCTGTGTTGTTATTAATACTTAACAGATTAAAGGGGTTCCTCTCCTGTAGAATCTCCATCTCCCCTTCTTCAATCAAGTGTTTCAAAAATCTATCAGCAGAAACAATCATATTACTAATCCTGCATATTTTTTTACATAAATTGATATCTTGATGGTATTCGTATCTACAAATAACTTTTCAACACGCCTGTTTCAGGTGGATGATACCTATCCTTACTAATCATCATGGTTAGGAGAGAAAATAAAACCATTAACAACCAAACCTTCCACCCGCAACTCATTAAGGAAGCAAAAAATGTCTGTGTGCTATAACCTGAAACACTTCCCACACAGCCCATCAGGGATAGGTGACACATATTTTGGAAGAGATTTATTCAACCAATTTAGAAATAAGGTGTTTGAGTCTTGCTACACTTAATTAAGATAAACATAGCTTTTATATGTGGAATACTATCTTTAACTCCAGGATTTCTTCAGACTTCTGGAATTTTTTATCATGCTATGTTAACTAGTCTTTTCTAAACAAATGACTATTTTTTTAGAGTGAGTAGCATTTAGATAGGAGTGATAATCATGGCAAAACTCCCAACATCAGTGTTCCATTCTGGCATAAAAATTGCCATAAGTAGTAACAGATGTTGATGGTTTTGCAGTTCTGATTCAAAATTGGCAAAAAAACAAAGGTATTTTTGGCTGCAGTGTCTTAACTCTTATCAGTTTTATTTACACACAGAGAGAACTCAGGTGATAAGGAAAAATAAGTGTTTTTTTTTTTTTAATTCTTTCTAAGATCAAATCAAGGGAGTGGGTGGAAGGCAGCACTCCCATGAAGCCACAGGGTTCAAGTCAGATTCACTCGGGTAGATCCGATCTTAGCCCCACATCTGCTCAACGTTTTATACCTAAGGGATTGTGGGCAAAGAAGATCCTCTTGTTGAGTCATGAAGTTCAAGTGAGATCCACTGGGGTAGACCTGACTTTAGTCCTAGATGTGGTCAATCGTTTATAACTAGAGAGTTACTCAAAATAATTTCTTAAAGAAAACCATCCTGTCAAGTTAGAAGATTCAGGAAGGATCCTTGCTTTCTAAACAGCCATTGCTGGACAATCCTGTGCCCGTGCAGGAATACTGCACAGTAACTGAGGAGGACTCTCAGTATCAGAAGTACTGAAAGCAGCACCTATAGGCGGGAGAGCAGCCTAAGGCAGCCTCTCACCCTGCACCCATGCAGTGATGCTGCTGAACATGCACATGCAGGTGCAGTCCACACACAGAGGATTGGGGACAGAGTGGCCCTGGACAGCTGGCAGCAATGCTGGCCATCTGCTGCTCCTCGGGAGCCCCTTGCTCCAGCCACTCTCACCAGTCTGTGGCTCTTTCTCTTTCCCTGATCCAGGATCTACCAGCAGATTCTGCCAAAGATAGAGCAGCAATGGCAGGTGGCTGAAAGGCAGCTGGTAAAGAACAAGGGTTCTCCATATTTACTGGCTGGGTACTCCCCCAGCCCACCTCAAGGCTCATGTCAATGGCCTGGGGCATCAGGAATCAGCCGCTTTCCTCCTGGGCACGGGAGCTACTCTGTGGGAGCATAGAGCCTTGGTCAAGCTCATCCCCATGGGAGCTTCCCTGTTACCCAGAGCATGACACTCTTCATTTTCTTCTCCTTCTTGCTCTTCCTAGAGAATCCCCTCCCAGTCACCTCACTCTTCTACAGAATCCTCTCCCAGTCAGCTCACTCTTCTGTGGCAGGAAAGGGAAAAGGCTGAGCTCTTCCTCCTGCCCTCCTCGAAAGAAAGGAGGAAGAGGAACCAGGTCCCTACAGCACCTCCATTCCTGAAGGTTGGTGGAGGTGGAGGAAGGAGCTGAGGCAGGGCCAGGCTGGGGACACAGGGCAGCTCGTGGCTCTGGCTAGGCACGGGGGCTGCTGCCACTCGCTCACTGCTTTGCAGGGGCTGCCCACAGCTCCATGCGTGGGAGCAGCCACCTGATCCTGTCCAGCCGCAAAGGGACCAGACCTGAGCTTCTTGCTCAGCGGGAGGGAGGACCTTTCTGCTGGAGCTCTGGAAGGAGGGAGGGCTGCCCTGCCGTGGCAGCGAGTGGACGGGACAGGTGCCCAGCTGTTTGCAGAGGAGAGCCCCTCTGCTGCCGGGCCTGGGGCTCAACGGACAGGGACAGGTACATGGGGGATGCCTCATGGTCCCTCTCTGTAGGACAGGGCACGGGCACAGACGGATGCTGCTGTGTCACAATGGCCTGGTGGGGAGAGCAGCCAGGAGCTCCTAGTCAGGTCCCACATCTCCTTGGGCAACTGGGGAGGTGGGACGTGTTGGGAGAGATTGATCTGTGGCTGCAGCTCATGACCTGGAGCAGCCACTTCGCACCTCCAGTGGCCCTGGTGGCACTAATGACATGGAGTCACTGGCTTTGAGCGCTGCTCCACCAGGAGCCCTGTTCCATGCGGAGGGCAGGAGGAACAACCCTAGCAAGTCTGTCCACTTCCAGCTGCCCCAGAGACACGGCAGGGTGGAAATGGAGCTGGAGAGGCGAGAGGCCGCTGCTGCACGCTGGGCAGCAGGGTCTCCCTTGAGCTTCTCCAGGTGGGTGGTGGGGCTGCCGTTCCAGGTGGACAAGGACTGGGTGCCGGGTGAGAGAGGAGCCCAGCGCCTCAGGAGCACCTGGCACTGGGGCCCTGGCTCCGGCCTGAGGGAGCTGGGCTCTTCGTGCATGGGTAAGAAAGTGTCCCCTGTTGGGGCCTTGGGAGTTTTGCAAGAATATAAGGAACTTAAGTAATGGGATTCAAGGTCACCCAGAGAAGAAGAAAGCGTCCGTGGGCAGTTTTAGGGGGACTAAACCAGCCACAACCAGATAGACGTTCGGGAGGCCCAGCAACAGAGCATCGAGAAGAGCGCCAATCAGCTGCAAGCTGGTCATGCGTGGACACTATAATCCAGCCAATGGGAGAGGCGTTGCTTAGCGTGTGTCCGCATGTACGGATGTCGGAATTGTATAAAACTATGTTGCAGACAATAGTAAAGCGAATTGAACCTGCTTCACATTTAAGTGTCATTCATTCTGTCTCGCAATGGTGGGCTTCGGCATCTGGTGACCCCGACGTGATTCTGGATAGAGCGGAGCCGAAAATGCGAGGGATCCTGCAGCCAGCGGAGAAGTAGCTGGGCACCCGAAGAAAGGCAGATCGTGGCCATGGCTGACCGGTGAGTCAGGAAGCAAGATGGGAATTGCTGCATCAGCAACGGAGCGTGCAACTGTAGAAAGTTTGTTAAAGCTCGCTCAAAAGACTGAGACTGTGATCTCAAAGGCCGATTTAATTGACTTACTGCTGTTCTGTAAAAGAAGAGGGCTCATGGTGGAAGCTCCTCAGGTATATAAGCTCGAGTCCTGGGAGCGAGTAGGAAAGGAACTGTGGGATGGTGTGCAAGTAGGTTCAAAGGAAGCTCGGCGACTTGCGAAAATATATCGTCCCGTGCGGCTAATGCTTGAACAATTGCACAGGGAGGCCCAAGTCGCTGCCGCTCTGTGGGAAGCAATCCGTGGAGGGAAAGGGGAGGAGAGTGGTTCGGGAGACTCTGAGTGGACTGAAGTCACCAAGCCAGGTCCATACGAGAAAGTGGACGACGAGGCAAAAAGGGCTCCATCTCGGCAGGCGTGCCCAGTAACTTAAGCCGAATGTGAAGTTTGGGGGGGAGTGGGTGAGGATCTTCCCCCATGGGATGGGGAGGAACGACCACCCCCCACAGCGCCCGAGATGCATGTAGACCTGATTAAAGCACTGATCCTGGAAGGACCGGAAGACGGTGACGCCATCGTCCAAGGAATGCCCCGAGAACTTTGGGAGCAAGCGGAGAGAATGACGGAGTTGTTGGAACAGATGAGGTGATTAGATGGCGGGTCCAGGGCAAGGGATGTGAAGGCGGCATATGAGACCGCCCATAAGGCTATAGTAGATGGGTTGGAGAAAGTGGATAAGCAATTGGGGCAGTGCGAGGCGCAAAAAGGCACTTCTAGTTCTAAGACAGTGACTGAAGAGGCCTCGCGCCAGAAAAAACGGTGGGTAATGCAGATGCTCAAAGAAGGGAGTATGACGCTTGATGAAGCAAAAAACTATCTGCAGGCAAAGTTTGGCCTAGAGGGCTACCTTTTAGACAAGGAGGTCGAGGAGTTACGGGGAATCCAAAAGGAAAGGAAAGCAGCCGGAGGAAGTGACCCAACCGATGAAGGGTTGTTGTCGTGGCTTCGAGCCACTGTAAAAGGAAGTGATGGTGGGGGGAGGTGTAAGGACAGGGCGCCACCTGTTGATCTAACTTTCAATGCAGGAGCACAATATAAGGGATTGATAGAGAATGCTTGGCTACAGGGGGAGTTTGTATTAACTCCAGTAGCAGCCCCTGTAATAATGGGAGCTCAGGGCCCCAAGTGGGAACATTTAGATTGGAAAACGGTGCAAAGCTTGCAAAAAACAGTGATGCAATATGGGCATGATAACAAGCTAGTCCGAAACAGCTGGCTGGTGACCATCTTGGTAATGGTGATAGGGATAGTGCAGGGGAAATAGCGGACGGGAATTCAGAGCACAGTGCTTTTCATTTCTTTGTCCTCCTTCCTGGACTCTTTGTGGATAAACCTCTCCCAGCCACCTTACTCTGGCAGCAAAGGGAAAAGGCTGAACTCTTCCTCCTGCCCTCCTCGGACAAAGATCAAATGAAGGAGGAAGAAGAACAAGATCCTTGCAGCACCCCCGTTTCTGAAGCCTGGCACAGGTGGAGGATGGAGCTAAGGCCACAGTGAAAGCAAAGTCAGGCGGGGGATGCAGTGCAGAGGCCCTCAGCCGGGTATGCGGGCAGAGAGCTCATCCTTCTGCCCTTTGAGCTTTTCTCCTCTCTTCCTCTCCCTTCTCACAGTTTGTGGAGTAAGTGGAAGGGCTGCAAAGGAAGGTGGAGAGGTGGACAACTGAATAGATCCCCCACCTGAAGAACATGAAGTTGGCATGAACAGCAGCCACATCAAACACACAGATGTGGAGATACAAGAGAGCAGGCCCAGCAACATCGCTGAGACAGCTGCTCTTCATCGAGCTCTATGCAGACCTTGTAGAACACATTGCACTTTTATGGGGACTCGGCACTTCCATCATGCTAGTGTGTTCCTGATAGCAGCACTATTTAACTCTTTTGCTGATTTCCAGCAAAGGTATAGGTGGGATTAAAGGGTTAGAGTGCACCTATCACAAAGAAGAATAGCAAAAAATAACAATAAGCTTCATCTCAGCAAAAGGCTAATATTGAGACTGACAGTGGGAACAAACTGTTATGGCTGAACACGTGTTATTCGTCCAGGAGAAAAGAGCAGGTCTCTTCATGACTACACCAGCAATAGGAAGCTGAATAAAATCTGGAATAGTACCTTGTTCATCACAATGCATCACTAATGCCTAATTTATAAGAGGAATGTGAAATTATAATATACTGGGTGAACTGAAGGAACACTCAGCCCAACTAACAGATATTCAGCTGTTGCCCATTGGTGGTAGAAAGTGCCACGTTTATGTGATAGCTAAATTAATATGTCTGGGTCTGGAGAAAGCAGCTGCAACTCATGATTAATTTCTAAGCAGTGAAATTAGTACTTGTTAAGAATTCGAACTTTAAATGGGTATGTGCAGCATGCATGGGCAGCATGGAAAAAAAAATTAAATGCCAGTGACTAAGGCAGTTGAGGGAAATATCTCTTGGAAGTCAGGTAGTAAAAAGTTTATGTACAAATGCATTTGCATAAAGTTAATCTGTTGAGCTTAACAGTAGATGTCTTACACTGCCTGCCAAGGGTGTCTGTTGAAGGACATCCCAGGAGGGCTGGAGGAGCTGGCTTTGCACGAATAACAATTGTGCTGCTGTTTTTATTATTTTGAGGAGTTGATCTGGAGAGACCAGTAAATAAATAAATAAATAAAATTAAAAAATAGAGCATCGCCAGTTAGCACCTTCACATATTACACTTGTGAACTATATAAACACCATATTTAGGAACACTTCTGAGGACTGAGATGGTAGAATAATGAACTCATCACAGCCTAATCATAAGCAACGGAATATTGCTATAGAAAATACCTATGCTCAAGTAACATCTTGTTTTTACTTAACCATTTGAGCTGTCCACTGTTCTATATTTTGAACTGCCTGCCTGTTTCATGTTTGATACCTTCTGACTCCTAATTTCTTTGATCTGTGATCATCTTGTAAGAGTCATTTGGCAAAACACTTTCTTAAAGATTACCTAGGTGTGCTGAATGTATTCCACATAGAGAATTAAATCTATTTTTTTCTTTTTCTTTTTTCTTTTTAAATGTTGCTGCTATAAGCTCTGAAGGTAAACCTTCAGCTTTGAATGGACATAATTAAGTAGAAATGTATGTTGGAAATATCAGTAAAAATAAGTTATTAAAATATTTGGCAGAAGATCTAAAAAGAGGGGAATGCAATGTCTGAGAAAATAACAAGATTCACATATTGATCCCCTATCTTACCTACATACCAAACTTATACATCCTCTATGTGAACATGGCCACATTAATCATAGGGTACCTAGGACTCTGAATATGCATGTGTACGGTTTTGTCTGCTAAATGGATAAAATTATGCAAAAACTGTAGTACTTGAAACTTTCAAAGTTACAGTACTTGAAACATTTCTGGACAAGATCCTAAAGAGTAGAAAATTTGAAAAAAATAGAGCACTGTTTAGTAGAAATGTTTCTCATGTTGACTTTTACATATTTCAAAGAGGAATGCTGAACTGAATGTAACTTATTGAGGCCCACATGGAGTGTTTTAGCATGATTATTTGGGGCTGCTAGTAGAGGTTTTCAGTCATTCAGTGCAATTCTCATCCTAGCAGGATCTTAAGTTTTCACTGCATTTTACTTCAGAAGAAATTAAAAGACTCCAAAGTCTCAATTTTATTCTTAAATTACAAAAAAAACCCTCTAATTTTGAATAGCACTAACCAGTATTTTCTTTTTATTCTTGTATTACAAATTTAGAAATCAAAAAAGAAGTTTTACATTTTCTACTCTTTTTAGAAAAAAAAATCTACTATTTTTAGCTTTTAAATAAGATTGATTTCATTTTTTATTGTTTTCTATCACTGCAATGAGAATGAACGTCTATTTCAGACACCTTCTGCAGTGTACCTTTACATGTGCAGAAAGGGATCACTAGATCCCAGCATGGAGTATTTCTCTGTATCATACATAATATTTGGTAAAAAAATAAATGTAAAATGCAGCCCTCTCTGGTGCAGTTGATGAAGATGATTCCTGTTGCATCCCCTCTGAATTGCAGTTCTGTTTGTTAGCAGCAGGAGGAAAACGCTATGTTAGTTAGTAACACAGCAGTGAACACTGTGTGCAAATCTCTAAAAATAGTAAGTGCCTTTGGTTTCTGAAGAAAAAGCATCTTCTGAAATCACTACACTACAAAGATAATGATCAAGGTTTTCTTCAGCGTACCTCCTTTTCTATTGATTTCAAAAGAGATCAAGAAATAACAGCTGGTTAATTTAATCAGACTCACTGTTAAGAACAGGTAAGAGCGAAATGTATTTCATGCTTAAAAGTATTAATTCAGATGAGCAAAATGAGAGGAAAAATATGCAAAGGGCTATATAATGTTGAGTATCCTCTTGAAGTACACATACACCAGACAGAACCCCACAACTGATGCATTTTCAAAGACTTCAGCAGACATTTGAATAAGCCCTCAGGTAGAACAGCTTTAAATTTGAGAAAGCACATTCTACTGAAATTTCCCTCTGGGTTTTGAAATAATTGAAACAGCTTTACATCCAAGTAGATCCTCCTAAAGAATACCTTAGGTGATTCAGGATAATCCTCTGAAGGTATAATTTCTAAACCTGTTACTGACAACCATTGTTTTCTGCGATTTACATAGTAAATGCTTTTGGCAGGAAATGGATCTGTCAGCTTAAAGTAGCTTCATTTCAGTTCGATAGTTCTAATCCAAGGAGTGCTATAGTTATTGCAATCCTTTTCATTAAGTTCAAGATATGGAGATTTGAAACGAAGACTTCCCCTACTGCAACCTGCTACTTCTTTCCATTCTGAAGCAACAGATTTCAAAAAGAAAATTTAGGCAAACACCTGATCGGCAGAAATAAAAGTTTAAATGTTGCCTTCTGAATTAAAAACAACAAACTTGACTCATCTCCTTATGACGGATCTCAAACTTGGCTGTCCTTAAACATATTGCAGATGCTATAAACCCTGCTGCAGGGGCAATGTATATAAAGCAGATGAGAGATCAGCTGTATTACAATAACAATTAAACATAACAGAGTCTAGAATTTCCAACACTTTTTTGCTGGGTCACAATTCTAGTGTAAGAGACAATCAAGATGAAACCCAAATTAAGAAAAGAGCCCTGGCCCTTACACAGCCTCTCCAGTTGCACAAACTAAAGCTCTTTAGCTGTGCTCACTCTGTGAAGGATCACCCAGACCCTGAAACCCAGCATAGAACTAAAGACTTTGGCATGGACTCCAGCTCAGAAAACTTGTTGGCACCATGCATGGGACATGCTCCCACATTGACATATCAACCCTCATCACGGGACACTTGGATCAAATACTCCTGATCAGGGGCAAACATGAGAGCTCCTTAGCAGCAACTAGAGCTCTTCCCAAGGGAAGCTGAGGCTTCCTCTAGTTGTCGTTGCCTCACTTCCCTTTCCTGTTAGTACCAAACACCTTCTAGTTCCCCACAAGTCTCCTGAAAGTACCCACAGCCGCCAGTAAGATCCTTGGCTTTCACACAGATGCACCTTCGTACTAAACCGGTTTGAAATTTAAATGTCCTCTGGGAATACAGAGTCATCATGAAAGTCTTTCTTCTCAATACAAATTAGACATTTTTATTCTGGAAACAAACCATAGTTAACTTTATTAAAGTGGCATATTAGGAGAAAAGAAATGGCATTTTGTGGAGAGGGCAAGAGGAGATGCTCAAATACTAGCTAAACTGAGATAGTTTCTTCAAAATGTGCTAAAAATAGAGGTATACCTTTGGATTCAACATGCAGCAGTACTTCCAAATAAAAACTGTATTGAGACCATTGGTGTAAATTACAGTCTTATTTTTCTCAAGGAAAAAAAAGGCACGAGGTACTTTCTTGCACTATTATTCTCTTCCAGAGAAATGCCTTTGACATCGCCAGATTGTTTATCTCGCGAAGGAAAAATTCACTCACAAGGAAAAAAAAATGATGGGTTTACTTCAGCTTGCTCAGACCTCGTTCTGCCTAAAACATTCAATAACACTGACATCTTTAGTAACCAGAACAATTTGTCATAGGAGAGCTGGAAATCATCCCTTTTTCTTCCTACACCAACTTAATATAGATGCCACCACAAGCACAGTGAAACTCCACTTAGCTCAAACCTACAAACACCTGAGAGCTAACCAGAAATTGTTAGTGACCTCTTTAGGTCACTGCAATATTTTTTTGTGCGTTGTGCACAAAAGTTATTCTTTTGTTTATTGCTGTTTGTTTTTGTTTTCTGTTCTTCCAAAATATTAAGTCTCAATGAAAAAATCAAGAATATAACCAAGAACATGTGCGTACCCATTGCAGCAGTATTCTGCAGAAATGCTTACTTCACAGCCCAAATGGCCTGAAAATATTCAGAGTCCTGAAGGATGTATTTATATGTAGATGGAAACCACTAGCAAAACTAGCTGATAGCTTTTTGGCTGGTAAGTTATACCTGGCCTCCAAAACCTTCGAGAACATTTTGCTTCCAATCATCTCCTATAGCACAACTTCTACCAGGCAGAAAAGACCATGCCTCAAAAGCGTATCTTCTAGGAGACAAACGTTTCAGTAAGAAGTAAAAGTTACTGCGGAAAACTTAAAAAAAGAAACTGATGTCTGGAACTGGGAAATCAAGCCCTGTTATCTATAGGATGCAGTCTTGTGCAATTGACTCAAGAATGGATGGCAAATCCATATATTATATACGATCTGAGTTCTCAGAGCCCAGAAGATAATTGGTGATTAAAAGAAAAAAAAATAGATAATTTCAAACCAAGTTAACAACACAGCAATTAAACATTCAAGCTCAATAGGTTGGTATACATTCCTGGTTAGAGAGTATCTTGAGTGTTCGGTGTCAGATCTTGAAAACTGCTTTGATTGCAGCTATTGCAAAAGCAGACTACATAAAATATCCACCTCTTACCCTCATCGGGGTATACTGTTACTGTTGAGTTAGTTGTCTAAATTACATGATTATACTTTCTAGTCTGGGCATCACACAGCATGTAATTTTCAGTAATACTCTTCACTGAACTTTCTGCCCTACTTCTGAAACACTGGTTTCATGTCCAGTGATTATGCAAGCCTTCCAAAAGTCGTAGCACAGGAATTGTCAGAATACATCTTGGCTTGTGATACCTATGTTCATTTGTGCTGGGAATTGAGCACTAAGACCAGCTGAGCAGAAGCACATTTTTTAAGTCCTGTGGTTTTTAACACTGTCAGCTAGCTAGGCTGCACTCATAACCTCAGTAAGCAGCGTAACTTGACCACCAAAAAATGGATCATTCATGACATACAAATGTCAGCATGTATGACAGAATCACAGAGGGGTTGAGGTTGGAGGTCTGCAGATCATCTAGTCCAATCTCCCTGCTCAAGCATGCTGCGAAGGATACTGTCTGGGGAGGGTTGAATATCCCCAGAAAAGGAGACACCACAAACTCTCCAGGCAATCTACGCCAGGCTCTGTCACCCTCACACTCAAGATGATTTCCCTCCTATTCAGGCAAAATTTCCTGTGTCTGAGGCCTCATCAATTTCCTCTTCCTGATCAGGTAGTAACGCCCACAACAGACTCTGCCATTTTAGCCTGCTCTTTAATCCTTACCAATAAGCTCTTAACACACTCATTATCCACTTCTTAGCAGAGCTTTATCCATTCCTGTGGAAGAAGTGTTTGTGGAAGAATTGTTTGAAAGCACGAACTGAGAGGAAAACTAGGGCCTAACAGAAGTTTTGGCATTACAGAGGCCTGCTTGGGGTGCTACACAGTTGCCACTTCCAGGATGGTTGGTGCGCACGGACTCTGCTCCTCCACGGTTCCCTGGGCAGCACAATCTGCCCTCCTCGCAGCTGCAAAAGCGAGTAACGGAGGATGGAGCGGGGTGAAGGCACCGCGGCCAAACTCTGCTGCACTCCCTGTGCTGGGCTGCTGATAAGCTGCACAGTGGCTGTCTAATGAGAGATATACGATAACAAGCCCGGTGCTGAGCCAGCAAAGGTGGCAAATCACTCCTTTCAGAAGAACTTTGCATGACCTTTGCTCATTATAATGTGAAAACCATACCTCCATCCCAAAAGTTACCCACCTCCGAGGTACGACCACCCCTCACTGAGCATGCGCTCTAGATTTTCGGTTGACTGTGCCTTTAAATGAAAGCGAGAAACTTTTTCACCAATCAATAACAATATTAAGTATGACTCTAGTCACTCAAGCTCCACTTGAATGTAAAGAAAGTATAAAAGGTGAACTAAGGATGAAAAATCTGGGGGGAAGAATCCATCGTAACTCCTGGGTCAGTCGAGAGGCTGAGCCCCCTTCCCTCCCCTTGCGCTGGGACGCTGCCTGAGGAGACTAAGCAGTGAGAGGGAAGAATCCATCATAAATTCTGGATCAGTTGATGCGCTGATCCCCCCCCTTTCCTCCCCTTGCATCAGGATGTTGTACTCACTGCTCTGTGCCACTGATAAGCTGCACAGTAATGCCCAGTGGGAGATGTACAGTAAGATGTCTGGTGCTGAGCCACAAAGTGTGGCAAATCACTCCTTTCGGATGAACTTTGGTTGAACATTGCTCATTATAAGCTCATTTTAATGCCAATGCACACCTCCAGCCCAAAAGTTAACGACCTGTGAGGTATGACCACTCCTCACTGAATATGTGCTCTAGATTTTCAATTGCTTATACCCTTTAATTAAAGCAAGATACTTTTTCACCAATCAATAACAGAAGTAAGTACTACAATCACTCAGGTGATTTACATACATGTAAATGTATGTGTATATATATATATATGTGTGTGTGTATTTATATATAAATATATATATATATAAAGTGAACTAGGGAGGAAAGAACGAGGAGGGAAGACTCCATCATACCTTCTGGGATCGATGGACAGGCTGATCCCCCTTTCTTCCCCTTGGGTTGGGACGCTCCCTGAGGAGTCTCCTCGGGACTGAGAGTCCTCTCCCATCTTCTGGGAGATGTTGTGCATTTGTACATCACAGCTAGCTAAAAACCCCACACTGTAGTAGAGAATTTCCTGTACTGACACCCGAAACCTGATTTATAAATGTTGCATTTGAATAAATCGTGCTATTCATGAATTCAACTACTTGTTTTGAAGGTGGTCTGACCTACAGTTGACAGACTGTTCAGGAATCCAATACTGTCAGAGTTCGGCCTATAGCTGATCACACTATTTGTGAAGTTGATTCACTGTTTTTATGGCATTTGGACCTACAGTTGATAAATTGTTTGTGAATCCGGTACTGCCAGCGTCAGGCCTATAGCTAACACATATTTGATATCTTTCCCCCCTGCAAATGCTTCAAAATGCAACAGAGCTATGCCACCATATCTCTGTAACTGCAAGGAGATACCATACTCATGCAATTGCACATGAAGCCCTAATTGCTCCTGTTTATTCCCCATCCTGTGTGTGCTGGTGTACAGGCTCTTCGGTGAGGTAAAGCAAGCGGAGGAGGAACAACACAGGTGTCTTGAGTATGGTCCTCCTTGGCAGTGCAATCTCACTGAGGTGCTGGATGGCAGGGCAAGGTGGCAGAAGGTGAGTCAATATCTTTTGTAGTGAATGGTGCTACTGCCTTGTCCCAATCATCCCTTCTTCCGTTGCTCTCAGTTTTTAGCAACCAAGAGAGTTAAGTACATTGACAAAGCTGTGCTGATTGGTGCTTAAATGCCAAAAGTAGATGCAGGAAAAAATAATTTTCTTTCTCTTTTCCG
This sequence comes from Tinamus guttatus, assembly GCF_059628265.1. Taxonomy (NCBI): domain Eukaryota; kingdom Metazoa; phylum Chordata; class Aves; order Tinamiformes; family Tinamidae; genus Tinamus; species Tinamus guttatus. The sequence continues at coordinate 240,057 of NW_028289430.1, forward strand.
TGGTGCTTTCTTTTTTCTCGCTTTTCTTCATACACTGTGGATATTACAGAACAAAATTCAGAAGCACTACGAAAGAATAAGTATACTTTGCAGTCATTTCTGAAATACAATTCAAGTAGAGAATATGATGCATTGACCTGTACCACACCTACAGCTTTACCACAGCTGCAGAATCAGCAAGGGCTGCAAAGTGTATCCACCATGGTGCTTATGAACTCAGCAGGTCGTCCTCCATCAAACTTCCTGCTATATCAGATAGGTGCTCAGCAGAGCCTCATGTAGTTGATTCAAAGCTCACTAGATATGTTTAAGCAAAACTGAGTGGCTGCTGATTATTAGGACAGCATTGTACTGGGAATATTGCTTTCCTAGCATAATTTGTTTTTGTTTGTTTATTTTCCAGGCTGATAAATTATTATGCCAAAGCCTGCATTTTATCACATTAAAAGTACAAAAATGTCACAGAAGGTGGATCTATCTGATCTAATCCTCAAGCTGGCATCCCAGGCAAAAGTACTTTGCACATCTGGAGTCTCTGTTGTAGGCATGCATTTCCCAAACAGAGAAACTGCCTTCTGGTGCTCTCAGGCTGTTTTTATAAGGTGAAGAGCTTTTCTTTGCGAAGAAAAGATCTAATTCCCACAAAGTGCAGTTTTTGAACCATCACAATGTCATCAAGCTCCTGATAGCAATCAGACTATTATCATGTTATTGGTCCATATTTTGAGAATATTAATTCTCAAATGCACATTAAATGATCCATTGTCATGTGTCTGCTACCTTTTATATAATATAACCTAATCACGCCACCACTCTCACGGTAATTCGTGAGAAAAATATCTCCTTTTGTTCTCCCTCCCTACAGCTAAGGAAAAGTACCAGATTTCCTTACACAAGCCAGTGAAAATTTTACAGCAAAGTCCCATCATGCTGTTGAACACTGAGGAAATCAGTGCTTCTTCAAATAACAGTTGTATCCATGTTTGGGTGCAGGAGTATCTAAGTCAGAAGTTGGCTTAGAGTATACTGCTTAACACTATTTTTTGATTTCCCTGCTGATAGTATTTATTTAGGATATAGAGGTAATCTTTGAGTTGACGCAATTAAGACATTCTGAGGTACAATTAGCATTATTGTAGATTTTTTTAATGAAGTTCTAAATAAAATGTTTTTTTTGAATATAGACACTTATATGCCATGTTTATAAGACAGTGTTATGGGCCTAGCAGTCAGAAGCTTAACAGTATTTTTCAAATAGGTGTGTATAAAGAGACATTAAAATCATGCTTCTTATGAACTACTGTGTGATTACTATATGTGGGCTTCTTTTTTATTTCTTAAAACGTAAACGGTAAGCTGAGTTTAGCATTCAAAATTTGTATTTAGTGAATTTCAGGAATATTCAGTGTTTCTAAACATAAAAGTAAGAGAAACACTCTTTATTTTTTCCCAAAAAATACATATAGATAGGGACTCCAAAAGTTAAGCTTTATGTTCTTCTACTATCTTGGCTTATGTGTCACTCTGTTAGGCTTTTTAGTGTGCCTTGTTAAAGTTACAAAGAAAAGGTAAAAGTTATATCCCTACAAGAATCTTTAGATAAGAGAGGTCAACTATTTGGAGATGCCATATGGGAAATAGTGTAAGAATATTCAGATTTTTTAGAAGCAACTGTATTTTCTGTTGCTTAATGGAAAAAAAAAAAAAAGATTTATTTATATTGTATCAGTAGCAAGCTCCCTGGTTTATGTGTTTTTCAAAACTCCACATTCCTTATTGTAGATATGTGATTCATTACAGAATTAGCAAAATTCCCAACAAGAAAAAAGCAAGCAAACAAAGAACTGGTATGGTCGTCATAAAGAAGTTAACACTCAAATGTTTAGCTATAAACAGTCATTTCCTTACCATGCTTTTTCACTGGCACACATGGCTTATTTATGTGAAGGCTTCCTGTAAAAAGGCTTCCGCAGCAGCAGGTCCCCCACACAGTGTATTCCTCCTTCCAGTTACTAATATCAGTTGAAGTAAGACAATCTTTTTAATTCCTTTTTTTTTTCAAATTATTTTAGTTTTAATGAGTAGAGGCTAGTTGAGTCGATGGTTCTCTGTAATACTTACTTGTTCTGTGCATGCAGCATCATAATATTGCAACCAAAAGCAGTACGTGGATGACCAGTTTCAACTGAAATTCCATGAAAGCGCATCTGTCACTTTCTTCTGCCTTTATAAATCTCTTTCATGAAATCTCATCTTCTTGCTTATTGGCAATTTCTCTGACTTTCCACTTCCATTTATACCATTGTAAACTCTCACTGTTTTTGTCATGATTTTTTTATTGTCTGGTATTGTCTCTGAAAGATTGAGATTTTGCAAGCTCTTGACTAACTGAGCAAAGCCAGATTTCACTGTAAGTTTTTAAGGGAGTTGCACTTAAAAACAGGGAGCTGTGCCTCCAAAGAAGCGAACGAAAACACGAGTGTCTGAAATTTCAGAATATGGAAATTAACACCTTGAAAAAGTTCATATTAGGAGAGGGAGAGAGGGGAAGTTTTGTCATCCTTTTGAGAAAACAAACCTTAAGTCATCAGTGTCCCCTTTTCCTCAATGCTTGCTCAGTCAGGTTTCTAGTCTATCTATCCTTGCTTTTCCATATAAATATCCTCAACTGGCTGAGCAGTTTCAATCAAACATTACACAGGGTAGAGATTTCAGATATTCTGCAAGCTATCTTTAAAATAAGCAACAACAAAAAAGATCCATATACCCCTTCACTTAGGAAAGAAGAAAGCTCAGCTATATTGTTTTAGCGAGTCACTTGGGAAAAGATTCTACTATTAATCAATTTTATTTTTCCAAGAAATGGTGCAGGTTCTTTCTTGAGTCTTTCAACATTCATTTCCACTTCAATCCTCTTCTTCCCCTTTTGATCTGTCTCATTCTTTTTTCTGTCAGAATCATCTGCCTTGCTTCTCCTTCCACAGAAGGAAATGCTATTTGCTCTTTTTCTATACTTTTTTTTTTTTTTTTTCTCCCCAAACCTTATGGCTAATATGGAGTACATAGCCTGTCCAATTAAAGTTTGATAGCTACGTACATAGTGCAGAACCAATTCTTTTTTGTTCTTTCACACATGCTGTTACATTTTGCCCTTGATTTTCATAAACAACTATGCTTACTGAGGACCTGTACACATTCTAAGCAATTCTATGGTACAAACTGAAACTTTTGCGTAAATTTAAGAAATAAAACCTTTTCCAGACAGTTCAGAAGGAAGCTTGCCTTTTTTTCCTCATAAAAGTTTAATGAAAGCATGTCACAGAAGAGATGAAAACTATTACAGTAGCTAAAGATGTGCAAATGAGAGATGTGAGAGAAAAGAGTATCGCTTTCAGCTTTGTATCCTCACAAGAGCTCCAAACCTGTGAAACCTATTCCTCTTGCAGATGGGAAAGGAAAAAAAATAGATGAAAACAGTTGAAGCAAAGAATTAAAAATATTTCAAATCAGATGTTACGGCATGAATAGTTCAAAGGTAGCCTTATTTCTACTATTTAATAATAAGGGTTAACATAGCTTAATAAGAAAATCCATCATCTTGACATTTGAATCTGTCAAATACTGCAGTTCTTTAAAATTTTATGTTGCTCTCTTGAAATAATACAACCTCACATAAGAAGAGAACTTAATATGACGGAAAAACAATACAAAACAAAAGGGATAGCTCAGTCCCTTCACAAGGGGGAAGGAAAAGTCCTTTGGTCAAATTTCATCAAATACTAATTGTTGGAAACCAGAGTATTTCTCAACATGTTTTCCCAACATCAAGGTATAAGTTATCAGGAAAGATACAAAAGTTAGCTCAGAAAGGACATCTTCCAGAAGTCTGCTTGAGAAATTTGAGGACAGAGAAAGAATATTCTTGCTGTGCTATCCTCCTCTTCCAGAAGAACAAATTTTGTGTAAAGTGTGTGAAAAGGCAGAATGGTGAAACCTCCACTTAAAAAAATGAAGTTTTACTTTTACAAAACATCAGGGAGACATGAGGAAGATATCCCCTTTCAAAACATCCTACTCCATATTCAGGAAAAGCAGCAGTATAAAGAGAACTTTATTGGTAAGAATCTGGCAAAATTGATTTTACGCACCTGAGATAGTCCTGCCCCTTCTATGCCGCCTGAAACATGACATGGAACATCAAAGTAGTCTTTATTCCAATACAGATAGCTTGGTCCACTTCAAATATTCTTGCCTTGTACAGACGTGAAATCCAGGTTGTTGCATGTGGAATCTATATTTCTTTCCCCCACACACTCCCCCCCCCACTTTTTTTTTGGGGGGGAAGGGAGAGAAAAAAAAATGAAATGAAGAAATAGTTGCAAAAGTATAATTGGCTTAATTCAAAATAGGAAGCCTTTCATCACTAAAAGCTGAAGTTCAGAAAACTGGCTCAAATACAGCTGGGTATGAACAGGCTTGTCAGTGTGAGATGGGTGCCATGGAGCTGAGGAAGAACCATCTATTTTATCTCCTCCAGCACCTAGAGAGGAAACTGAGAGAAGTTTTCATGCACATGCACAATACCACTGAAATCAAGAGACACCTCTGTGAAAAAAGCAGAATTTGGTTCTGTCCAAAATCATGCAGTGATGTCAAGAAACACTTCTAAAAACAAACGCACGGTGTTTACGTGATGAAATGCATTCAAGTTATTTCCATAATATATTCAAATTTATAATGAAGTTCTCATGGCAGGTAAATGACGACAGCAGAGAAAATATGCTGAATAGATAGATGTAGAATACTGTAATTTGCTTTTCCTTCTTTTCACAGAATGAATTTATTGTAAAATACTGGGAATTCAGTTTTATTTTCAGCCTTTAAATTAAATGTCACCAGTATGTTGGATGTTAATTGTTTAGTACTGCAGGTTAAGTGTTTAAGTAGAGAAAAAGAATAAGAAATCTGAATTTTTAACGATCATAATAAATCTCATAATACCAAATATAGACAATATCCAAATAAGCATAATGTCCTTTCAGAATATACCTTTGTCTTTGGAATGCAAGTACTTAGGCCACATCATGTGCTTTAATAGATATTTAATTGGATATTTATTGCTTCATTTCCTTTCAACTGTATATTTTCAACAGTCACAAATATGTGTCAGAGTTTGTTTTTCATGAAGTAAACAAATAAAACAAAGTTCCAATAGGAACTTTGAACTAAAAGACTGTTTTAAAGTTGAAATTTGAATAATATTATTTTCCAGTAAAGGTAAACTAGTGTCTTGAAACTATGATGACTTCTTTCTCTCCCATAATATTAGGTCTTTATGTATTTTCCTATTTGCTAGTAACCCAAATGTTTATTGTGTTTGGTGTATTTAAAAGTCAGACTTGTTTGAAAGTCATTGTCATTCCATAAGTTATGAAGATAGTTTTCGTACCTTGGGAATTTACAGCAGATCTGTTACTGAGCCCTCTGGTCGTGGAGATTATATTATGCCACCCTTCCACTGGCGCTGTGCCATGAGGCCAGATGTCATTCCCCAGAAAGAGAAAATACGAAGTGTCATCTACTGCATCAGTTCCATGTTAAGAACTCCGGCATAATTTAAATGGTTCAGAAGAACCTTGCACAGTCTGTTTTATTGATATAAATTTAATTCTGAATAGAAGGAAATGCATTTAATCTGCCACTACTCATCTTTTTTTTTTTTTTTTTCTTTCCCCTTGCCAAGTAAATCCTAGTGTGGCTTTTTTTTTCCTCACCTCTGTTAAGCAAAACTTCATGCAAAACTTTTGGACATTTTGCTAAATTAACATCATAATAATTTCTAATTCCCAAAGTTTTGTACTTATTTTGATGCTACTTTTGTACGGAGAGATTTGTGAGTTAAATGAGAATTTAGGAATCAGTAATTTCCCCCGCTACATTTATTCTTCTGGACAACCCAGTTTTGGACTTACTGTGTGACGTTAATTCCCATTTATGTAAACTGAACATTCTAGTAACAAATTACATAGGAAGGTCTGGGGAATTATATTTAATGCATGCGTAACAGGAAACAGGATATCTATAGATTTTGATGGAGTTCATTCGTTCACATTGACAACTCCAAGACACACAAGATTTTTCAAGGAAAATACTCCATCAGCGTTCAAGCCATGAGACAAAACTTACCCTTTCTGTAATCGTTATTAAAGTCCTCTTATTAATAGTCTATATATTTTAGACATTATCTATTAGGAAAATATGCCTGATTAATCTTGAAGAAGTCTATCCTCTGTACCCGGACAGCACAAAATTAAGATGTGCTGTAAAAATAAATAAATAAATAAATTATTAATTTAATGGGAGGTGCTGTTACTTAAGTTCTGTACAAATATCAAGTGCATTTGAAAGTATCGTCCTTTGATTCTCCTAACATGTTACAATTCCTGCATTAAAGAGGGAAAACTGAAGAGGGAACCATCTAATTCTGTGGACACTATTGCACTGTGAAATAGAGATGGAAGAGCAGCGACTGGGGTATAAATGGTTACTACAATGAAGTAGAGCAACTGTCAATAAGGAACACATGCATATATTGCAAAACCAGAAGAGTATAGGAGCAGAAAAATATATGCACAATGCATAGAGAGAAAAGAGTGTATGTTTGGCAGAGGATAAAAATGTGTTTTTCAACTATTCATGAACTATTTTTGAGTATTGAGTATTTTGATTATTTTGAACTATTTTTAAAATGAATGAATGTAAACATTTTAAATCCTAAAAGACAACTTGCAGCCTTTTAAGTTTGAGTCTATTACATATGCGTTTATCCTTCCTTTCTAAGTTAATCTTTAAAGATTTGCTCCTCTTCCACCTAAAAGCAGAGAGGGTATTTTTGTTTCTTTTGTTGCCACTGTTGTAGATTTAATTTGTTACCTCTACAAGTCACTGCCATTTCAATGAAATGCTTTGATGGTTTTAGTGCAGCTATACATGCATATGTATAACACAATAGACCAAATATGAGTTTGTTCGTTCAATGCCAAATTTCAAAATGACCAGCAAGTAGACTTGGGGTATTCAGCATGATTATCTGCATCAGAAAAGTAATTTCTGTTGCAAATCCCTGGATCATCCCCACTCACTTCTCAAAGTGGTCTCTCAGCTTTGGGCTGGATTTCTTCCAGATCACACCAAACCAAAAGATGAATTACAGGAGTGTACCCAATGCCATACAAATGTGCATGCCAACAGGCTTTTAGCCTCAAAAGACTGGACTCTATTTTGTCTGAAATATGACCTGTTGCAGAATACATCATGCATTCACAAATAAAGGCCTCAGAGCTGTTTCATTCCAGAAACCTACATCCGGGTGCCACAACTCACTAGGGGAGATGTAGCCTGCAAGTCCCTCACAAATGTTTGCAGGACTCTTAGACCTGGGACTCAAATATGTTCCTCAGGTCCCCCACAACTTACAGGTTGTCAGCATCAATAAAATAAGTGATTCCTTCTGAAATTAAAGTTACTCTTGCAAGAGGCTCCTGAGGAGCTGAATTTGAATACATACCTTACCACACTTTCAAATCCTCTTACAGGAAGGACTGTTACCTGATTGCCTACAAATCAAATGAAGGAGAGATTATACAAAGAATGCTTGGAAAGTTTTCTGCTCTGATATAGGAAGATAGAGACACTAAGCAGAATATGTTCTTTTCTGCTCCTCAGAGACAATGTTTCTATTTAAATCCTTGTAATATTGCAGCTTTCAGAAGTATGAGTCTGAGATGAGAAGGAAGACTTTTAGGATAGAGAAGATATATGGGAAACAACTATTCCCACAGACTGGTACAGGAGAATTCCAGCAAGCGTGAAAAATACTTTTCAACACATGACAGGTCTGTTTAGGCCAGTTGGTGGCATTTTAAAAAGGCTTTCTAAAGCCCACTCTCCAAATTAACCACCTGCATTTCTCAGACAGCAAAGAAAAATAGGAAAAAATGGGGTAGCCTATATTGCTTCACCTGAAGGAAGAAAATTAACCTAATGGTGTGTTAAAAGTTATTTTCTATTTTGCAATTACATAGATGTTGCTTCATATGTGGAAATGAATATTGCATTGAATTAAATTTATTTTAGAGTAATATAGTGTATCATTCTCTCACACAAAACATGATGATGAACCATTTTACTTTGACATTCATTCCAGTATGCCTCACTTCTAAAAAACAAATTAAAAAAAATAATAAACAGTGAACTAAAACAGTGTGGATATTATGGTGCATAGCTTTTTCGTTCTGAAGCTTATATCTGAAGCTTATTTTTTGTCCACAAAGATATCTGTGGAAAAAATTAGCAAAGACACTAAGCTAGCCAAACCGACACAAATCTACATTTTGTCAGGAGGGAACAGAAGAGTGGAAGCAAAAGAAATTCCACAGGCTCAAAACCTACCAGGCTCAAAACCAGACCATTATTCACACACTGACCTGGTACAGGGAATTCATTGGATTTTGATGGTTGAGAGATTTTGTTGTCAGACATAGTAGTACGAATTTCAAAATGAAGTTAGATTATTCGGATAAGGTCTAGTGGATCTCACTAGGGCAGGATCTGATGACACACTGCCTTTCTTTAAAGTTGTTATATCCAAGTTTTCTGAGTCTGTATTGTTCTGCTTTATCTTTCATGTGATTTAAATACTTTCAGGGTATGCTTACTCCTCTGCAGCGCCTTTTTTTGATCATACCATTATGTACAGTAATGAGAACTGATTATACAACAGTGTCCTGCTTTACCATGAAAAACAGAGCATGCCATTTTGTTTAAGGAAATTGTGCACAGAATGGAATGTAGCTACCGCATAACTAACTCTTCAGCACTAGGAAAAAGATGGAAACTCTCAGGCTACTGCCCACATGTATCTTTCTGTTACTAAGGTAAATGGAGTATTACGGAGGATTACGGAGGATTTTTGAGTTGAGCAGAGAGGAACCTCATGAGGTTGAACAAGGACAAGTGCAGGGTCCTGCCCCTGGAGAGAAATAACCCCAGGCACCAGCACAGATTAGGGGTTGACCTGCTGGAAAGCAGTTCTGTGGACAGGGATTTGGGAGTCCTGGTTGACAACAAGTTAACCGTGAGTCAGCAATGTGCCCTCGTGGCCAAGAAGACCAATGGGATCCTGGCAGCACCAGGAGGAGTGTTACCAGCAGATCGAGGGAGGGGATCCTGTCCCTTAGCTCTAGTGAGGCCGCACCTATTGGATGCAGTTCTGGGCTCCCGAGTACAAGAGGGATGTGGAGCGTCTAGAGAAGGTCTAGCATATGGTTAAGGGACTGGAGCATCTGTCTTACGAGGGAAGACTAAGTGAGAAGGGCCTGTTTAGCCTAGAGAAGAGAAGACTGAGAGGAGATTTGATCAACATGTACCTGAGGGGAGAAGGTAAGGAGGATTGGGCCAAACTCTTCTCAGTGGTGGCCAGTGACAGGACAAGGGGTAACGGATATGAGTTGAAACGCAGTTCCACCTCCATGTGGGGAAGAGCTTCTTTCCTGTGAGGGTGACAGAGCCCTGGAACAGGCTGCCCAGAGAGGCTGTGGAGTCTCCTTCTCTGGAGATCTTCAAAACCCGCCTGGATTGGCACCCTGTGCCACGTGCTCTGGGTGTCCCTGCTGGAGCAGGGGGGTTGGACTAGTTGATCTGTAGAGGTCCCTGCCAACCTCAACCTTTCTGTGTAAATTCTGAGTAAAATTGTGCTACAGCACAATTGATCTAAGCATTAGCAGAAGGTTGTATTTCTCTGCCAAAACTAATGGTGCAAACACATGGCCTTGACACCAGAGTATGGAAGGCTGAAGATACAAAGGATTTCTAGTAAGGAAGACAAAATGTTCATGAAAGACAATTCAGCTTTCTTCATTGAATTTCTTCCTCGAATTTCTTCCTCTTAATTTAGGTGAAGCTAGAGTAGTACTCACACATGTCATTAGGAGTGTAACTTGCATGTTATCAGAATACATTTATTGTATATGCAAATATACTGTTCAAGTGGATTTTGTGCATGGATTTTTCAGTTTTCTCTCTCCCGATAGGTATCTGATTTCTTTCTACTTCCTATCTCACTGATTTCACCATCCCTCTCTTGTCACGAGACTTCACCAGATGCTCTTAGTGAGCACTGCTCAGCTCTGTGCTTCATCCTCCTTTTCATGAAAAAGTTGAATAAAATAGATATTGTGTGTTTAATAACATTAAGTTCACTAAGCACCTCTCAGATTTTCATTCGTGTACCTTCGTGAAAGCTTTTAATAGTTTCCACTTAATATTTCTGATGTAAAACTGACATAGGTGGACACTGGACCAGCTAGGTTAAGAGTGAAAAGGGGTTAACAGCACAAATCTATAAAGTCCTTTACATGTCGTAACATTTTTTTTTTCTGTTTCATGATTTAAAGTAATTGATTTTTCTCATGCTGACAATTTTTATCATGCTACTGAATAACCTCTGCTATTCTTGATTCGTAAGATACCATTCTTTTGAACCTCCACTTTGCATGTACCTCCTGTTGTGACACCAGATAAAAATCCTTAGAGCTGCCATGATGTGTATGTTGCTGAAGAAGTGCTGTTTTGGAAGAAGTTTCTATAGAAATTAGTAAAAATATGTCAATGATCTTTAATGAATGCCAAGAGTTTCTTCTTACTTCTAGATGCAATTTCTAAATAGTGCACTAAAAATCTATTTTTTATGGGTTCCTGCACAATTGGATCAATGATGATGGTGACAATGACACTATGAGACAGTACAAGATAACCTTTTGGAAGAAAGGTAAAAATAATTCTTTTGTACATTTCTTTTGTAAAATATTAATTTAAAATGAATTATATTTTAAAGGCATAGCTGCAAACAGAAGTTAAGCAGCAGAAGTAATCCAAATACAATACATTTTTTTCCACCACAGCATCAACTGCATATGTTCTGTAGTCACACAATGCAGAACTTCATCTGTTCACCTCCTCCTAGGTACTGTAAGTACTGACACCAAACATCGCTTAGAGCAGGCAGTCAGACCTTGTGCACAGACTACATTATGCCGTCTAAGCCGAAATCCAGAGGCAACTGTTCACTGCTAAACTACAGAAAAGCAGAGAATAGCCCATCAATTTATCTGATGGATCATAACTTCAACTACAAAAGTTTATAGAAACAGATATGCCTTGTGTTTATTATAGCGGAAGAAAATAAATATAGCTTGACAATAAAATGTAGTGTATTGGAATGGTCTGGAGGAAATGATGTGAAGTTCTAACTGACAGAGCAGTAAAAACTACTCGATATCTAAAGAACTAAATTAGCAGCCTTAAAGTTTTGGGCAAGAATAAAAAAATGACTTTAGTTCTGTTCCTTCAGATGACTGCCACACAAATCTTGGAACTGGTATAAGCAAAGGGGCATTGTCAAAAAACCTGAGGAAGAGAGTAAGAGTGAAACACTTGGGTAAAGACACTAGAAAAGGCTTGGTGCAGATGGGGTTCCTGCTGTTTGCACACAATCATGGCAAAAGCTTCCCATCTTATTTTTTTTTTCACAAATATTTGTCTTACTGCCCTTCTAACATTCTGAAAGCCTGAATCAAACATTTACTAGACCACACTATGAAAGCAGCATTATGGCTGAAACTTCTTAAAATTGTGAAGGGAAACGGATTCTTCTCCGGTGATTGTCGCAGTTTTAATATCCGTATTTTAGTGGAGGGCACAGAACGGTCCATAACAATCAATCAAACAAACAAAAAAGGATATCAGGAGGCTTTTACAGCATTCCTTTACTCCCACTGTAAATAAGCAACACAGTTAATGGAATAGTGATGTGTGACTCGGAAAGGAAAGATACTACATCACAGCTGGGGTCTGTCCAAATGGGCAATGTTAAGTGTCCTGCTTCACTTATTACTCATGGAAATAAAGCTGTTAATCATCACTGTGGAATGTTTTGACATACAATAATTAAGAGGTACTTTCTAGGAATGGCAGAGTGACTACTAACATTAAGATACTACAATTTCAGTAGAACAGGCATAAAGATGATAGTTATTTGATCGCACATGTAGATCTTTTTTAAATAGCTATTTGATCGTTTTACCCCCTACGGATTTACTGCATATATTCGAGTTCCAAGCCTAATAGCTTGTGTCAGGCCAGACAGTCCATGCAACATTTTTCCTTTGTGCTGATTGGATTAGCATACGCTTCCATCAAGAATAATTACGCATAAAAATTTAAAGAGTGGTTTCCATGACAACTTGAACACCTGACTGGTAAATTTGCTTTCTGCGTGCACTTTGTGACACTAAAGCTGTATTACTAAAATGCTTCCTAGAAAAAAAAAAAAGTGTTAAACAGGCAAAATATTTATGGTAAAACTCTGGTAAAATGTGCAGCATTTAAACAGCTCCAAGCACAGCAGTGATTTGGCCAGGGAATGGGGCGTGCATTTCTACCACAATGTTAATGAACAGATCTAAGAACAAATTCATGCAATGAATGCTATTATTTCACGTGAAAATAAAACTTTGATATTGCTCTAAGATCTCTGTAATGATAATGAATTAATGAGGAAACTATCCCAAAACAACAATAACTTTCAGACTGACAGTGTTCCCCACACACTTTTCTGTTTTTTTTTTTTTTTTTTTTTTTTTCAGTATATATGGCCTGGAACCTTTCAAAAACACCTCCCTAGAGTCAACTTCTTTCCATTCCTAAATCTGTTAGATTTTCTCAGTTTTCATTTCTGCATGAAGCCAAATATTGCTTCAACCCATTTTACCCTTAAGTATCCAGAATTTCATCAAAGAAAAAAAAAGGATATTTTCATTTATTCTCCATTTGTGGATATTGAGAAAATGAACCCTAGATATACTTTCATATTCCAAATCTATTTGACAATCTGTATACAAACTTTATTTTATATTTAATACACACCTGGGGAAGAGTGTAGAGATATCTGAATTAATTTGCATTTTATACTACTACAATTTAGCTTTATACATTCAAATTTGAAACTGCTTTGGTCTAAATTGTTGGACTAGGTAAAAAGAGATTGTAATCCATATCAGTTGCAGTGTTTCTGATATTCATGGATTGGAAGATATAAAACTTAAGCTATGATCTATATTTTACTAATCAGAGTAATACCAGTATCTACACTCTGCCCTTAATTTTTGTGTGGATCATTCACAAGGGAGAACTCAATGTAATGTGCCTTTTTATGCAGAGCTACTAATGTGATTTGGAAAAAAAATCAAATGAAATTTATGTGTGATTAAATCCTCATTAATGCATTAATACATGAAGTAATTTCATGAACCATAAATCAATTATGTGGATCATGTTTGTGCTTCTGTATTTGCAGCTATATTCCCCTAATGAGGACTTCAAAAAACACAGGAATTTCTGTTGCTCTTCCTCAGTTTAATCAGTCAACAAGAATGTTATGTGACTTCAGCAGTATCTCTCAGGCTTTGTATCACTCATTTTGGTACATAGATACTAAACAGAGTGAGGAAAAAGAAAGAAAAACAAACATAAAAACCCACATCAAGTAAGATTTTTTTTCTTATAAATAAATTATTTCAACAATCTACACACATTTTTCCTTACTGGATATTTATTTTCTTCCATACAGCTTCTACAGGTACATAAAAGAAGAATAAAGATGTAACTAGATTGGAATAATTTCATTTCCTTTTGCCTTTATGTTGTCTAGTGTATTATTTAGGCTACAATGTGTAGTTTCATTTAGCTTGGTAACAGTTATAAAAAATAAAATCTCCTTTTACCAACCCTACTTTTCTTGAATTTTCAGACTGCAGTCTCATTTGTTTACATGCTAAAAGTGCTATGTGCAAGTAGAACTTAATAAAAGGCTGACTGTCTCACAACATATATATCTGGCTCTTATTTATATTCTCTTAATTTTTGACCTACTCATCTGCAAGTCCATTATCCAATGTAATGTTGACTCTATAAATACAAAATTGTGACCACATCTAGAAATCTAATATAATAACTGAATACTTATAAAATTACTTTAAAATCTTTTCCGTTATTACAAAAGCAAACCATTTTGATCTTTACGCTGATTTTTTTTCAATGTTTGCCCATTTTTTTACAAGCACACAGCTTGCCTTCCCAAATGTACAAACAGTGCTCTGTAGGAGAAATATTATAAACTGATGGATGTGTTTTTTCCTACTTTCAAAGAAAAAAAGAATAAAACAACAACAATAGAACAAGTAAAGGCTGAAGCAAGATCTATATTTTTTGCATACAATCACAAAGGCAGTTTCTAATGTCAGTCTTTCAAAAACTGCAGGCTTCCCACAGCTCCTCAAGACACTAAGTTGTTTGTTGTTGGGTGAAACCATATTGCTCTCTGCAAAAGAAAAAATAACAATCTGTCCCTTAGAATTTTCATAGCTCATAGCCCTCCGTTCAAACTGTCAAAATGGTTAGAGATTGTCTGAGGAAGTAAAAAGAAATATTGATCTGAATTGAATACTTGCAAATATCCCTGGAAAAAAAAAAAACCACATCTTACATCATTGTCTGAACTGCTGTGAGAGCACGTTAAATTTTCAATATAAAATCTTAGACTTCATTCTTAATGGGAATGTAATCATGAATCTAATAAAACTGATTTAGTATTCATACATGTGTAAATGAAACAGTCTTCTACGACACAAGGAATGGATGATATTAAATCAGAAGGCATTACTAATCTCCTGAATTTTACAATGGTGTGAACGATCCTCAAAACAGTTTGTGGTGGAGTGCAGCATTATAGCAGATTGGATGTCTAATTTGACTGGGTTGGACAAAGATATCTTTCTATAATTAAGAACTTTTTTTTTTTTTAAAAAAAAAAAAAAAAAAAGATAACAATCACAGAATCATGGAATCCTTAAGGTTGGAAGGGACCTCTAGAGGTCATCTAGTCCAACTCCCCTGTACACACGGGGTCACCCAGAGCACGTGGCACAGGGTGGCATCCAAGTGGGTTTGGAAGATCTCCAGAGAAGGAGACTCCACAACCTCTCTGGGCAGCCTGTTCCAGTGCTCTGTCACCCTCACTGTTAAGAATTTTTTCCTTAAGCTCCTGTGGAACTTTTGATGCTTCAGTCTGTGGCCATTTCCTCTAGTTCTGTCGGTGGCCACCACTGAAAAGAGGCCAGGACCATCCTCCTAGCTCCCTCCCTTGAGGCATTTATATGCATTGATTAGATCCCCTCTCAGCCCTATCCCTCTTATTGCTTAGTTTAAAGCCCTCCTAACGAGGCTGGCCAACCCTTTGGAAAAGACACACGTGCCCCTCTTGCTGAGGTAGCTCTCTTCGTTCCCCACTAGCTGGTGGTCTCAAGTGTCATAGAAATGAGAAAGTTGTTGCCAAGACCAGCGCTGCAGCCAGTTGTTAACCTGTAATATCCGTCTTTTCTTCCTCATATCCTCATTGGCAGGATAGAGGCGAATACAACCTGGGCACCCAGACCTTTGGCTGCCGTTCCTAGGGCTCTGAAATCCTGCTTGATGTTACTCAGTTTCCCCTTGGCATCATCCATGCCCACATGAAACAGTAACAGGCGATAATAGTCAAGATGCCTGGACGAGCCTTGGCAGTCTCTCTGCAACATCCCTTACTCGAGTCCCTGGCAGAAAAAAATATGTAAACATCTTGAGAACTCAAATAAATTCTAGCTTGTAAATTTCTGTAGATACTATGCCCCATTCTTCTTCCCAATATGCTTGTCAAATTACATCATCTTTCTATGGTAAAAAATAATAGGTATAAAAGAAAAATGAGGTACAGCTTGAAAAAGGACTATATTTTTCCTAATTTTGAATAAAATAATGAAATATTAACTGCTCTTTTTAAAGCAGAGGAAAGGTCTGTTGCAGGAACACAGGCACACAGAGGAACACTGCAGGGAGCTCAAGGTATTGCAGCTGGATTACCCACTTTTAGATCCTCGGTACTGAGACATTTTAAGTAGCTACACTCTCCAAAGATCTTCAAAACACTTTCCAGTCTTAGTTAAAATACTTAGTTAAGACATTAAAAAAAAAGAAAAGAAAGAAAAAGAAAAAAAAAAGTAAATCCAGTAGATAACGAGGGAGGGAAGGTCATGGAATAGGGGGTGAGGGCTGCATTTTTGTCAAAAGTATTGTAGAGTAGGAGACTGCATAAATATACAATGGTGATGGCTTATTTTAATGCAGAAAATGCTGTTTCTAGGCAGGAGAAATGGCTGTGAGGGCTTAGATCTCACCCAAGAGTGCATGAATTTTATGAATCACAAGCACCCATTTACTATAGTGACATACAAAAAAAGTTAATCATTCTAGTAAGTAATTTTAAAAAGTTTTTTTTTCCTCAGTAATGCATATTTCTCAATAAAATGGAGACATTATACATTTATAGCTAATTCCTTTTTCTAAGTTAATAACTGTGCTGCCCTCCATGAAAAAGGCTCCTAAATGAGAAGAGAAAGAGATAGAGAGAGAGGGAAAGAAAGTTTTCATTCTCTTTGAATACAAAAGAAAAAAAAATAATCACAAGCATAAACAGCTACTCCACCCTGCTCTTTCGAATGTTGTAGAGCACTTTTCATAAATCTCAGAATCTTTTTGCCAAAATGTAGTTCTGCCTTGGTCCTTGCTGGAAATCATTTATGCAACCCCAGCAGTGCAGGAGATGGACTGTACATCCTGCTTACTTAAGATGTGGAAGAACTGACACCAAATGTGTGTTTGCATCCTCTGTAAAATAAAGAGGATTACCTTTGAAAACTTTCAGCAGTTTCACTGCAGGTTTGGGATTTTGTTTGTTTTTCTGTCCCCACCAAGTGACAGCAAAGACCGTCTGTAGAGGAATCATTTTTTTTCACTTCAAGGGTACCATTCTGAACCAAAGCTGCAACAGTAGACCTTAACCACCAAGTACATGTATTTTTACCTCCAGCTCCTGCATGGGATTCGCTGTGCATGGGATGTGCTAGGATTTGATCCCAGAGAAAACTGTAACATAGCAGTATGGTGCAGAGCAGAAAAGAAGGCTTATGACAAAGTGAACGACTGTTTACGACAAAGTGAACGAATAGTTTAGTGAAACATTGGAATAATCTTTCAAATTCTTTAATGATGACTTCATAATAAAGTTCTATGGTTCTACACAGTCAAAAAAGAAAAAAATGAACATTTTAAAATTTAGTATTTTTCAAGAGACCATTCCACCTTTTGCTGTCTATAATCTTTGATTTGTTCAATCATACCAAGATTTTAAAAAAAATATTTTTAAAATGTCATTCTCACTCCCCAGACATTTGCAGAAATTAAAGTCAGGCTTTGTACCAGTGTAAACTGATCTGAATTTCTGCTTCAGAATATCATAACATCTAGACTTCCTCAGAGATCCTATTTTTTCACCTCTGAGGTGATGGCTAGAATTGTGTCTACCCTTTCCTATAAATTGTCAGAAAAACTTTGTTGGGATATCTGTAAGGAAAGCCAGTCTCTCCAAAGTAGAACACATTTCTGTTGGTAATCTTGTTCTTGCCTTATTAGATCTTTTTGGAGGGAAGACGAAAGAGAAAGCTTTGGTGGTCTTGAAAATGTTTCATCTTGGCATGTTCTGAACAAAATAATTCATCCTTCATTTTGATTCATTTTTCATTTCTAATCTGCAACATATCAGCACAAAAAGAAGATCTTTTACCTCATTTCATTTTTTTTCTTATTTATCTATTTTTTTCCTCCATTCATTATATATTTCAAAAAAGAAGAGCTTGTGGGTTTTTAATTCTTAACAAAGCAAAATTCAATAGCTTCATCTAAGAATGGCTGTTATCCTATAAACCATTCTACTTTTCTAACAGTCGATCTTCCCTCCTGCTCATTAGATGATACCTATGTGAGGTTCTAACATTTTTTTTTTTTTTGTAGCTTATATTACACTCTTCCCTTATGCTACCTTAATTTATGTTTTCTAAATAAGAACTAAATGAAAGTCTGTTAAAAGCACTGTAAGCATTATGCAAGATCCATATAAACTCAGAAAATAAATAGTGATGGGTATGATTGCTAATTAAATAAAACTCTGAAAAGAATGCATAAGTAAGATATAGACAATGAATCTCAAAGTGATTTATGATCTTTTTAAATATTAATTGCAGATAAATTTTACTCCCACTGTGGTTCAACCGTATTTGGAATCGGCTAACATTGACAGTGTTTCAAGCAGGAGATTATTACGAAAAATATGTCCAATTATCACTCATTTTAGGATATAAGATGTCAGATTATTGTCATAATGTTGCAAGTCAAGATCCAGGACTGCGAAGGAGGACTGATTGCTTTCCATAATATTGCTCTCACCATCCCACTCTGTCTCAGAAAAACATAATGTAGTAAACAGTATGGTGTCCGGCACCATTTTACTGTGTCTGACTAGAAAAAACCTCTAGGGAAGATTTTCCTCAAGAGCAAGGGAGGGTGAGGGATAGATCATATGGGACAAAATATCTCTACATGATCAGCTTCTTATTCCTTTTTGCTATGCTCGGATGGCCTCAGATGGCCTTTTTCACTTTCCCGAGTTCTTCGACACCAAAACCAGCAAAAAGTAGGAAAAAAAAATTCCTGAACAAGTATGCACTATCTCTAAAGAAGCTGAGGCATGCAAAAAAAGTCTTCTTTCATGGTACATTATACAGAAATAGTATGTGGTGCCATTATGTGGTAAAATACAATGCTAGTCCTCCTTGTTCATCTCTTAGCGAATCTTTGCAGTCCTCAGGCAGGTACAACTCTTGAGTCAGCTTACTGACTATGTGGGGCTGACAGGGTGAAGACTCAAAAAAAAAAAAAGATCAACAGAAGTTAGTCTGAAAGTGAGATAAAGCTCTCTATTCATCAACAATTTTAACAAGCTGATCAGTATTCACGTAGCTTGCTTAATGCCTTTTCCCCAAACTACTTAACTGAAGGCAAACACTGACCAAAGAAGAGGAAGCCAATGTGTTTCATACTTATTACTATTAATTACATTCCACCTTCATTTCAGAATATCTAAATGATGGCCATAAAGAGGGAAAAAGCAGATAAATTTCAATCTTGACCTTTCCCCAAAGAAATGCTGCTTTCATCTTGATATACTTTATACTTTCTTACAATACAAATGCATAAATATACACATTTTTTCCATTTTGTAACCCTTAAGCCACTTAATATGTCGACAGTTGCAGTTTAGCTAGTTTCAGAATGTATTTTTTAACCCTCTGATTCTTCTCTCAGTGTTTTCACAAGAAGCCTTGGTAATATTTATTTTAAAGGTTCTGATTATCAAAAATGTTTTGGGAATATGTAGAAAGATTCTGCCATTTGCCACCTACTTTGTCAAACAGATTTCAGATGTGCTGAACCAAACTACTTTGGAAGATTGAGGAAGATGTACCTGTGAAACTTGTATTCATTCATTTATTTACATTTGCTCAGACCTTCTCTTTTTTCACTCAGAACTTCATTTGTTGTTGTAACATGCACAGACAATTACGTGTAAAGAGAAATTTCAAGATCAACAAAGCAATAGAGTGGTGTTATTTTTCTTGCTTTTTTAACTGCAATAAAGCAATTTCTAGCATTTCTTTCAAGACAGTTTGCTTGCAGACCATCCAAATAATAATGAAAATCTTCAATGCGTAAGTTTTTGCGTAAGAAAACAATCAGTCCTGCAATATCAAGGATAAGATGATCAGTAACTAGTTTAAATGCTGGAATCTGATTCACTTGCCCAAAGAGATGTCTTGTGTCATGTGATGACACTTTTTGGGCTGACTCTCCATTATCTTCTATCTAGGAATAACTTTTTGAGCATTATAAGAAATGCTGAAATAATGGAGAAGACAAATGTACTCGTAGAAGAGTTACTGTGTCAGAAATTGAACATCCTTTTGCCTCACAGAGAAAAATAGGGCTAAGTGGAGACAAAAGAAAAGGGGTGGCCATGATGTCTTTCATTGGAAGAGAAGCTAAATCTGTCCTCACCAAACTTCGAAACTCCCTGCACAGAGTGCATACCTACTATATTCTTCTTTCACAAGGAAAAATATATTCCTGTCACTTGAGGACAGTAGTGCCAGTGAGTGGTTGAGATTATGCCTCAGATCCCTTTTCAGAGACCAAAGGAGGCTCTGTAATTCAGCAGTTTTAACAGTCTATGTCTTAAAAAATAGGGCTGAGACTCATGCAAGTTTGTAATACAGAAGCAAATACACTGGAGCTGGGATGCCACTTTGTTTTGCTTAAGAGCTATGTGTGTTAACCGTTGTAACTTAAAGATACACACAAAAGGATATTGAAATTTAATTTAGTTTATCAGGCCCTGCCCTGCCCTCCAGGCAGACAGGAAAAAAAGTATGTGTGCACCTAGGGAGCCAGTTAAACTGTATAAAAATGGGTATTCCCATAAGGTGTCTAGGATGACAAACCTGAAATCACCCTTTTTACAAGCAAGGAAATCAAAACAGATGCTTAGATAGTGATGTAAGGATACAGAAGAAAAAATAGTCATCATAACAAAAATTATTTTTTTAAAAGCTGTTTAGAAGCTGTTCTTTTTTTTAAAAAAAAAAAAGAAAACACTAGCAATGAAAACTGTAGTTATATTCAGAAAATGAGCAGAAAAAATAGGTTTCAGATAAGCTTCATAATCTCTGTGTCTGCTGTAAGTTGCATGAAGCTGTATCTTCATTTTAAAGAGGATGATGTCTGAAGTATTTTTTTTTAAGCCGGTAGCTATACCATATAAGAATCTAAAATGTCTACCATATGGCCAGATGGATTTTATATTTATGGTCCTGACCTCACAGTAGACTTTACCCACCCAAGGAAAGACATGCAACTTACCTTCACATTGCTGGGAAAGCTGGAAGAATAAGCATTAATGTTTCTCACACAGTGTGCCTAGTAATACCACTTTCTGACCACTTATAAGCAGATGAAATCTGTTGACATAACCAAAGACTTAAAAGGTCTGCAAAGGAGGATTTTCAGACATTGACTTGCTATGTTTACTGTCTAGCTGCAGTAGCAGACCTGCTCCATTTGCCCCAGTGCTCTGCTGGATGTTGGTACAAGAGTAGCTACAGTGCAGGGTAATACGTCAACCTCTGTCAGTTTGGGGCACGATGGAATAAAAACAGCAAGCTCTGGTGAAATATGGAGGTAGACTGCCAGTCAGAGCAAAAATGTTTCTGGCATCACAGTTGGTTTGAAGAAACAGACCTTTTTTTCCTTTTTTCCCCACCTTTGTTTTATTTTTCTGCACACTCTGCAATGAAAACCTGGGAATCAGAAAGAAGTGACAACAGCTTCCTGAGGGGGAAAAAAAAAAAAAAATAGTGTACTGTGAAACCAATCTACCGGGCCAACGCCAGGCAGCAAGCACCAGCTCAGCTGGCACATTCACTCAGCAAGGTACTACACACAGCACACGGATTGGGTCTGGAATAAATGCAGGTGTTACCCCTGAGCCTGGCCCTGCCTGCTCTCTGCTGCCTCAGTAGTTCAGGGGCAGCTGCCCCTCCAGGGCTGACTGCTCACAAAACCTGAGAAACGCATTGGAGTTTTTAGGGTGACAAACTGTTGGCACAAGAGACATGTGCCAGGCTTAATGTGAGAGAGTTGTCAGACTTCTGAGAAATGAATCAAACTCTAAGGTACCGCTTCCAGACACACCAGGGCAGGGAAATCAATATACGCAGTGCTAAGGCCACAGCACTTTCACAGTGCATCCCAAAATGCTGGGAAAACAAGAAAACAAACAAAAACATAAATGACTTCTGTGGACATAAGTTATCTCAAGAGCCTGTCTTGCCATGCTTATTTGCACACAAAAATAATACCATGCTTCTTGTTTATGTTTAAAACTACCTCTGAATATCAGAATGACACAAATAATCTGTCTATACACCTGTACGATCTTGCACAAACACCTAGCCTACAAGGAAGCCAACAGGGAACAGATTTAGTTCATCTTATGAAGTAGTGGTGGTAAAGAGGATTCTGAGGTGTGTTAGCAATTATCTAGAGGAAATACAGAGTTTTTTGGAGTTCAGGGAAAATTTTAATTTTAGATCAAAACACAGTTCTCAGCAGTTCTCCCCAAAAATAAAAACAAGAGACATAAATGGATAAATAGAAAACATGACAAATCATTAGAGTTTATGTTCTCTCTTTTTAACATCTATGCTCTTCTACCAACTGTCAAACCTTTTAGAAGCCATTTCTGCTAATGATTTTAACAGTTTTCTATGCTACATTCACTGTATTCACTATCTTCTAAAGAAATATTCCTACCTTTGTTTGTCTTTATTTAGCACTTCCTTATTCCAATTCAATAACTTCCCACTTTGACATCTGTATACTTCTATCTCATTGAGATTCTCTTTCATTTTTTTTTTTTTTTTTTTTTTTTTACTTTGTGAAGAAACAGAAACTCATGGTATTCTCTAGCTTTTCTAAAGATCCATTATCTTCTGGTCCCTGTATCTCATTGCCATATGCTTTATTTTCTTCTTTACAATATCAGCCATTCCACAGTTGGATGTGAAGAACTGCAAACAGATTTGCAAATGTGGCTTTGCCAGCTTCTTGAGCAAAGCTAATTTCCAAATCTCATAGTTGATGAATGTATATATTCATCTTGGAATGGTGTTGATCTTATTTTAACAGATGTTAAGCATTCTGCCAGGGATCTTACACTTTATCCACTGCTACCCTTCATTCCTACTTTACATTTAACAGCATATGGAAACAATGCTGGGTATGTAATACGGCTCAGTAAAATAAAATAAAAATGCATAATAGCAAGCAAGACTGATTATATTCCCATTTGGTTAAAAGAAAAAAGGATATCCGTTTTATAGAGAGGTGCAAAGTGCTTTGTAGTTCTTGTACCTAGTATATGAGAGTGTTTTCATTTGCAACATGAAGTAACTGAGAATTGATGCCTGCATGCATTTTAGCAACCATTTCTCCAAGATTGTAAAATACAATCAAAAAGTTACAGTATTGCTCTTGATTTAAGAATATACCAACACTGCAACACTCAAACATATATACATGTGCACACATATGAACACGTATATGCATACACATGCATACATACTTAGGTGTATATGTTTGTGGATATATGTGTGTGCCTCTCTCACTGTATGTATATGGACACACACAAATATACACACTCACGAATGCCTTAGATAACCATGTCTCAGTATGACATGTGGACATAGGCTTCAACAACCCCCCAAAGATCAACTAGGACTCTCTGACATTACCATCTTCTATGGCATTTTACTGTAGACATAGTTATTTGCATGCTGATAAACACATAATGTTTGGTGCATAAACACCCCAAATACTGCCATTAGAAACAGATTATATGAACAAACTGTTTCTGGGAGTGGCTGATACATTTTGCCTGAGACAGGAAATTATTTTTAATCAGCTAAAGATTGTTGAAAGCAGTAAAGAGAACAGCCTGTTGAGAAGAAGATTTTTTCACACACAAGATGGGAAATAATGAAAAAAATAAAAAGCTTCACGTATTCCCTCAGAGATTCAAAATGATTTTTAGTCCAGGTTTTAATTTCATCTTTACTTAAAAAAAAGATTACTATAGAACATCTTGAATGCAAAGACTAACAGTTTCATCCCACAAGTATACAAGAGTATAGAAGTACAAGAGGCAGCTGTCTTATTTACGCTTAAGGCCTTCTACATAAGCACAGAAATATGACTATGTCTAAGCATAAATATTCAGAGTTGGCACTTTCTATCATAAAACATGCTTTTTGACACCATACGTTAAAAGTTGTCAGATACATAGTAGTATCATACTACATGGTAACTGTAGAGCTATGAAGAGGCTTATTTATTTATTTATTTATTTTCAGGAACAGAAATTTAAAGAAGGATCCCCAGTGTTCCACACATTGTCCCAGCAGTTGTTGTTAGCTGTGTATTTGCTGGATCTTCCCCTAATTCAGCTGAAGTGGCTCATGTAAGAGACTGTTTTGAACTGTCTTTTGTCTCGACATTGTTGCCATAACTCCTTGGCCTTGGCTCTGGGAAGACCGTGAGGTCAGCTCCAAGTGTTCATCTCCCTACAATTATAAACGTCTTGACCTTGGCACCCCATCTCTCGAGCACTGTGAGATTAACACGAGGCCCAGACATGCCCAGCAGTGTCTATGGAGCGGCGCTGGCACTCAAGTTGGGGAAGGAGGAGCACCAGAGCATGCAGAGAAGTGGGGCGGACTCTGCAAGAACAGGGACGTAAAGGGACTGCATATTCCCCCGCCGGAGGTGCGCGCGGCGGTTTCTTCCCAGGTGTGTGTGGTTTCTTCTGGGGTGCACGGCTTCTTTCCCAGGACATCACCTGCATCGAGGTGTGTGGAACATCGCCTGCACCGAAGCGGAGCCAACGACACTTCGCTGGACTGGTGGTGGTAACTATAATCCTGCTACATCTCTCTCTCCTGCTTGCTTGCTTATCTTTCTTTTTTTCCTTCTTCCGCTTCTCTCTTTCCTATTGCACTTATGAGAATAAAGCTTACAAGGTTGTATGGCATTTGACCTCATTTGTGTCTTAATCTCGCTCTTGGGATCGTATCGAAACCTCTCCCGACACCGGAGCGGGACAGTACACCAGTAGATTCCTCTCACCTGTGTTTCCAGACAACTACAACTTCTTAGGCCATACCTGACTAACAGCCCAGGAAATTGCCATTCACAGGAGACCAGGGGTCCAATGCTCGTGTACTCACATCCGTTCTGCTAGTGAGTTCAGATGAAAGACTTTCTTAAAATGTAAAACAACACCATGAGGTAAAATACTTTGAAATACAGTCGTGCTATTATCTAAACACCAGGAATGTTTCTTAAGATTAAATAGAGTATAGGAAATCTCTTATCATCTTCTTTACCTATAGATATTTCTGTGTTGCTGACCTTTCCCTATCCTCAGGAAAAAGTGAGCATCCATACATACATATATATGAATATATATATGCATATGCACACACTGGTAACATTCATGTGTGTGTATACATACCCACACACACATACCTCTGTTTATCTTTTGAAACATGGTCCTGTTTTTTCAGTGTCAACCCTTTAGTAAATCAGGATAATGGCACCCAAAGCCAGTTTTGACTTTGCCACAAAGATTGTTTCAGTAACAACTGAAAAAATGCTGTTAAGACCTTCTGCAACCAGAGAGAGTGAAAATGAACCTGAAAGTCAAGAAAACTATTGGAGAAAACTGGGATCTGAGGAGCGTGGGAAGCAATGAATTGCAGGAAGGAAGGGGAGTGTTTGTGCAACAGAAAGGATATTGGTGGCTGGAGGAGAGGTAGAGAAGGATGCCTACCAGGGAACAAACATGACTTGAAAACTAGCACATTAACATAGGCTGTGGAAGCAGTGACATTTGTCCATCTTTTAAATTATTACCCTTGCCAGCTGTTGTTCCCATACTAAGAGAAATTGATTAAAAGACATACAGAGTACAAAGGTAGAGTACGAAGGTTCAAGTGTCCTAGTGCCCTTGCTGAATGCTGCAATTCCTAGATCACCCTGCTTCTGAATGTGATCTATCTTTTTAAAACACCTTAAAGCAAAGCCTTTTGTTATCATTAAAATAAGTAACAAAGATAGTTTTAGTTAGGAATGAATATGCAGGATTATATGAATAGGTGATAATATGCTTCAGAACAAGAAAGCAAGAGATCCCTTTGAAACAGTTTTTTCTTCAAATAAAGTTGGAAATAGCAATATGCAAAATGCTCTAGTCCTTAACATTTTAGACAGCTTGCAATAGGCTTTCTATTTTTTAGTAGTAGTGTTTTTTAGTAGTCTTGAGTATATGACACAACTGCAATTTGCAAGTGGTGGCTGCATCCAAACTTTCTAGAAAATTCACTGCAGCTTTCAGAGAAGCAGAGAAGCAAATACTAGAGATCTCAATGCAATGAACTAGGCTACTAAAATCAATTCACTTAGCATGTCTTTCGGTTGTTCTCTCATACATGCATATTTCATCTGTAAATGTATTTAAGAAACAGAAAATTATAAAATTAAATTTAATCCACTAGTTAGATCATCTGAGTTTTCTGTATATTTTTCTGAGGATGAACATGGTAAAAATGAACCCGCAAAATTACACTGATACAAGCTAAGGGCATAGAAAGGTCAAACAGTATTTGCATTTTGAATGAAACAATTTTAAACCTGACCTTGATCTTTAACTTCTTTTGAAAGTATTTACATTTTTAATGAGACCATCTGACAATCTTACAGAAAAATTACCCCAAATCAAACATGATGTCTAGTGGTGTTAGGTTATTAATGATATTTTTATTATTAATTTATTAAATAGCTTTGTTCTTTTAGCTGTACATACATCTGTGTTAGGGAAAATATCCTCTTGACGTAAGTTTTATATTGCACAGGAGATAAATTGGAAGCAGACTTAAAATGACAGAAACAGACCTGTAATTCTTGAAATGTAAAAGCATACTCTTTCTACAAAAAAAATTGCAACCTAAACTCAGTTCTGTAAGCAGTGAAGAAATCATCATGACTTTTAAAAAAGATTTAGGATATTAGAAAAAAAATACAAATTCATGCATACCATTTTATATATTTATGCATGCAAAATTTATCCATATATTTGTTTCAAATTTTTAAAGAAAATCTGCGAAAACTTGGAGGATACAAATACATATATGCCAACACACACTGTGCAGGCTCATTAAAAAAAAAAGTCATGTAACATTTTCTAACATCCTTAAATTGTATCCATCATGTCTTCGCAGGATTAAAATTACTTTGTGCTATATTATACATTTTATGCAAATACATTCACTTGTATATATTTTTAATTGTGTAGTTATGATTTGATATAGGGCTGGAAATGGACCACAAACATTTAACCACCAGGCTGAAGTTTCTTATCACATCAGCTGCTCCCCACAGGCGTGTTTAGCTCCTGGAGGAGCTGATCCTGTCCTCCTTCCCTACAATAACAGTGAGCTAAGACATTACAGCCAGCTACTAAGGCAGCTAAGGCTCTCTGACATAAGGATTAGCTATGGTATCTGCAAAGTCAAGCTACAAACACAATGAACAGGAGAAGAAAAACTTCTTTGTTCTGGAGAATTTAGTGTAAAGGTACAATATAAGGTTGTTGTTAGGAGGAAAAAAAATAACAACAACAAAAAAAAAACACTTAACACTCCGGATATATTTTCTTGAATGCTTTTCTAGCCACTCTTGATTTACTTGTGATTACTTTTTTTTTTTTTCTCCCAAGAACCCTACTGCAAGGCAGTAACATATTTCTTTAATTTCACATGTTGGCCCTAATGATATTTTTTTTACGCCAACTGTGAGCTCAAGAGATCACTTTATTATAGACAAAAGCCTATAGTTAGCTGAGTTAACAAAAGAAAATGAAAACAACTTACAAACTTTTGCTTATATAGGCTTCTTTCAGGAATTATTTTATACTGTTTTATAATTACTCGTCCACCTACTAATTTTTAAAACAAATCATTAGGACTATAACCAGCCTTTTTTTTGACAGCTTTTTCTCAAAGTAATGCAAGACTAATTACCTGTTTTTTTTTTTTTCTTTTTTTTTTCTTCCCTCCCACTCAAACATTGGTTCTCTTTGAAAACATTTTGTACTGCAATTTCTTGGCTGACTCTTAAGCTACTGATTCACATTAATCTTCACTAATCAGGGAACACTCTGTAATTTTTAAGAGTTTATTTCCAGTTGTTCCTGCATGGCTGCTGGAAAGAGGATGATTAGCCATCTTCTTATCAATTTAAGAGTGCTGATGAATGAGCATTGATGCTGTAGTGAATATGGAAGAAAGGATTACACTGAGTTTTATTTCCATTGTAAATCTGAAAAAAAAAAAGTTTTAAAAATGGATATTAGATATATACATGTATACACAATATATATGTATTCTTTTTTTCCATTTCACAAAATGAATCAAAAGTGGAAATGTCAGATATTGGTTAGTTTTTGTTAATGAATTCGTTCTTGACTTGGGACTTTGCTATGCTTAGCTGCAGCCTGAAGCAGATTTTTATGATTGAGAAAAAAAAAGTTATAAATCCCTAAAATTATGGGTTTGTAATGGGAACTGTGACATACCCTTAAGTAGAGTAGCAAGAACAAGAGATATTATAATACATAATAATATATCTCCTTAGAAAATGTAATTGCAATGCAATTAGGCATGAGCCTAACTAACTACCAACATTTTTTTTCTCTTCCAGGAGACTATTGAAAGCAATATTAGGATTAATTTAAAATTGTCTAGGAAACAATCATGTTGGCTCTGCAGGGCAGTATTACATTGTGTGCACTTGAAATCTGGTTCTGTTCCCTTTGAGGCTGCTGATACTCCATCCCTAACGTTTTGTGGGATGGACTGAACTAAATGCTGAAGGGCTGCCGTGTTAGCAGCTCTGGATAAGTCCCTGGACAGTGCTCATGGTTCCTGGAGTGATCCCCTCAGGAAGACTTGGAGCACAGCACCAGCCTTGACTGTATGTGACCTCGGTACCCATCTGGACATTGGAAAAACCTCTATCCTCTCCTCACCTGACTGTGTTGCTCTGACCAAACTGTCAGTTCCTTCCAGAGGAAGGAATAAAAGGAATTCCTTTCATTAACACTACTTCAGTCCAGAGGATAGGGAAGGCACAGAGGTCACCTTAATACAATTCAATAAGTATACAAAATGAGCAGACTTAATGGCTGAGCTTCACCAGGTCTTGTGGCTGCCGAATGTGACACTCATGTCACCTGGCAAATATTTCTAAGCGTTTCTTAAAGTCCCAGTGTTATTACTTATGTTTTCTCCAGACACTTGGCAGAGCCAAGGGGGAGCCTAACTAATCCATATAAAACCCAATAGCAGGGCTGGTTTGCAGCTCCAGCCCATGAAGGTTTTCTTTCTAAACAACTGACTCACAGAACCACTGCCCTGGCCATACAGAACTCTTAGGATTGCGTCTGTGTTTCAACAGGCATTGCAGCTTGACCAGGCTCGTATCCTCACCACAGTTAAATGGCTTTTTAATCACTAAGAAAATAGACAAAAAAACTATGCCTCTTGTTATTTTGTGCCATTAGCTGGAGGGATGTGGGAAAAATATGCTTTTATCAACTGTTTGCTAGCAGTGCAGAGCTTGGTGCACCCTTATAATTCATTCAAATTATGGTTTATTTTTGTTTTTTAACTAATATTGAAGTGCCTACATGTACAAACAATAATAATAAAAAAATCCTTTTGAAAGAATAACTTTGGCATCCTCTGAAAATGCCCTTAGAAAGGAACTTAAATACATTTAGAAAGATACTTTAGGGATACCATGTCAGAAAACACAACAACAAAAAGAAATCAGCCTACTTAAATACCTTTCAAGAACAAGACTTTGGAATTTTATCAGCTAAGGAAAATACAGGGTCTGTGACAGTGCTGAAAATCCTGTTTCCATGCAATTTGTCAGACAAATAAGAACACTCTGACTAACAAAATCAAAACCCATTGAAGCTATAACACGGAATGTACTGATTTTTAATCATTTAATGAATGCTAATCTATATATTTATATACTGTTTATTGTTGTTTTTGTTGTTGTTTTATGGAGCTAAAGTGTATAACAGAGCAGATTCTCAGCTGTTATTAAGAAAAACAATGAATTAGAATAGTGAGGTTTATTCTTAAGGCTTGATGTGAAATCACTCAGCATTGAACCTGTGTCATTACGGAAGATACCAAAGAAGCTAAAGAGGATAGTTTTACTTCTTATTTTATTTTCATAAAACATATATAAAGCGGTTTTAACTAGATAAAAGTTTGAAATAGAATTTATATTCTCCATTTTATCCTCTTTAACAGTTTTAAAATTAAAAAAATATTTTGTTTTCAATTAAAATATTTAATGAACCTAAGTAGTGATGCCTATTTGCACATTTAAATTGTTCAATAAAAACATTTCAGCAAAATTTTAAATCCTCAACCTTTTTCTCTTAAACGCTTCTTCTATGAGCACAAATTATGTGTTTAATAGAAAGCTTAAGTAGAAAGTGTGTGTGCCCTGTTAATCTGCTGATTATGGGCATACTCTCATGCTGACTTCAAGGGATGGAATTTCATATGAAAAGTAGGTGCTGAAATGCATGATTTGCTTTATTGAAAAAAAGTGCTGGTTTTGATGCTAGACTTGTTGGTATTACAAACCAAACTAATTTGAACTGGCCAAGTCACAGAGGAGAATATTTATAAACCTTTCCACAATATTCACTGCACTGCATGAGGTAATGAACAGAGCACGTGCATCCCTGTATAAAGGAGGGGCTAGGGGATATATCACAAACTGCACCAGGATAATGCTATCAGAAAGCAACTAATTGTTTTTGGTATTCAATGTCTTATTTAATAAATAAATAAATAAATAAATAATAAGAAGAAGAAATCCAAGCCTTTACCAAGGATAAGGATTGCTAGGATTGAAGCTACCATGAAATATTTTTTGAGTTCCAGCAGCTTGATATATGGAATTTATCAAGTCTCTGCCAAAGTGCACCGCTCTTCTTGCAGAGATTTCAATTCATCTCTAGCTGCTGCACAAGTATTACGTCTGTGTTCTGTAGGAAGTAAACCTCATCTGTACCAGTTATCCTAGAACATCTTTGGTGGTAGTAATGCTGGTGAAGTTCATGTCCTATGATGTCACTAGAAATAGTCTCTGTGATTTTAGTAAAACTCAGTATTGGGCTCTAACATTCCTCTCTACAGAGAGGTATATATAGAGAGAGGTATATATAGAGAGAGGTGTATATATATATAACAGAGAGGTAACATTCCTCTCTAATTCCTCACAGGCAAATTCTTCAGGAAATGGCTGTTACCAACAATACTTTCATATCTAAATTTATTACCAAGAAAAAAAATCTTAAAGCAGCAGAATGTACATTGATTCCTATGATACTGTCTGTTTCTCATAATTTCTAATGAAGAAGCACTGAGAAAGTATTAAAAGATCAGAGCGGTCCATAAGAATTCAAATATAACACACTAACAGGGATTTTTTTCTGAAAAGTATTTCCATATTTACTTAATATATTGAGTAGTGCAAGGGTCTGAAAAGCCTAAAGTAAGATAAGTTCAGAGGATTGTTGATACACATAATCCATCCCAGTAATTCTTTGCCTAAAATAATTTGCTGGCTAGAAGACTAGACTTTAAAAACAATCAAATAGACAAAAATATGACTAAAATTTTATAGTTACTTTTGTGGAAATCCAGCAATTTCTACAAGACACAGGTGTTCCCAGAGATAGTCTGTTTATTTGCAAGCAAGGATATTCTATCAATCCAACAGCAGAAAAAAAAAAAAAAAAAAAAAAAAAGTATTCCTTGTTATTCACTGCAGATGTCACAGCATCAGTTTTAAAACACTGGCCACAAGATGAACAAATCCTAAATGGGTAAAGATAGCAAGTGCCAGAGCACTTGATTCCACCAAAATGTGGTGTCAACCCTTTGGAAAACATGAATCACCCTGATTCATGATGGGCCTGAAATTGATGTGATAACTGGTGCCATGCGCTAGTTGTTTTTTTGTTTTGTTTGTTTGTATTTATGGGGAAGGTGGCAAACAATTAGTAGAAGTCAGTAACACAGTAACACAGTAAAAACATATGTAAAAAATTGGGTAAGTCAAATGGTCATATATAGTCTTTACTACATTATCCTAATAAATGCATTTACCTGAAGTGGAAAAAGTGGAAACTGTGCCTTAGGACTTTGCAATGCTGTTCTGTGATGCCCAGCCTCTCACAGTGCTTCCTTCCCCTCCTCATGCTTGTAAACTGGGGGTCTGCAGGCACCTCATTAGCACAGTCTTTCTGAAACACTATATCAGACTCACAGTTCTGAGAAGAAGAAACATCTAAGTTAGAAAGGCTTCTTCTATTCTTAGAAAAGTAGACTTTTCTATGGAAATTATATCAGGCACGGTTGTGGAAGTGGGCTGTGGTGCTCTTATAGCTGTGGCATGTGGCTTGCTGCTATAAGAACACCTTTACATCGAGCTGACTCAGGTTGCTTAAAAGTACCGTCATATAAAGCTCCATTTTTGTGTGTTTGCTCACCAAAAATCACAGGATAATTGGTGTACATGGCAAAATTTGCAAGAGTGATTACAAAACAATAATTCTTTTTTGTTGTTTTATTTTGTATTTGTTTCTTTGTTTCTTATTCTAGACTAGTGATGTATAATATATATTCATCCTAGTGATGTATAATTCACATTCTTACCAGTAAGAAGCAATGTTCCTCTGTTTCCTACTTTTCCATTTGGTAATTAAAAATGTCACTAGTAGCTCTTTTGTAATAGTTATAGTTACCTTTTTTAAAAAAGAAATAAAATAATAAAACTTCAGGAGCTTTTAGCATGGGGTAGGAGGGGGAAGTCCAAAATTCTTTAAATGAATTGCAGGTGGATGTGGGATAATAATTTGATGCTATAAAAAACTATGTTTCTCATTGGAAGGGCTAAGCAATGACTATGCAGCTATTCCAGTTCTAAGCTGGGGATATGGCCTCAGCTTCAAAAAGATCTGAAAATAAAATCTGGAAGGAAGATAAAATTGGCATGTGTTCCCATTGTAACACTCTTACTGTCTCCATTATTTTTCATTGTCAGGCATGCATTATGGATGCTTCTTTCAGGCACATACCCACATCCCCCCACCCCGCCAAAAAAAAAAAAGATTTTCAAAAAAGATAATCAAACTATAAAAAGCCTGAGCATCCTACCCTATGGCATAATAAAAACTCATTATACAACACATAATTTCCTCCATCTTCAACCAATGCATTTAAAACTATATTAAAACCATATTAAAATTGACCTATGTTGTTCCCTCTAAATCAAGGGAGCTTCACTGTGATTATTAACTGGTCGAATACTATTTTTTTTCAGGAATCTAAATGCTTTACAAAGGAGTATTCTCAATTAAAACAGGAATTGTATTAACAAATAATTGAGCACAATATAAGCAGTAATTTGTCATTAGTAAAGACAACAATTAGTAAGAACAACGTTGTGGAAGAAGTGTTTGTGGAAGAATTGTTTGAAAGCAGGAACTGAGAGGAAAACTAGGGCCTAACAGAAGTTTTGGCATTACAGAGGCCTGCTTGGGGTGCTACACAGTTGCCACTTCCAGGATGGTTGGTGCGCACGGACTCTGCTCCTCCACGCTTCCCTGGGCAGCACAATCTGCCCTCCTCACAGCTGCAAAAGGGAGTAACGGAGGATGGAGCGGGGTGAAGGCACCGCGGCCAAACTCTGCTGCACTCCCTGTGCTGGGCTGCTGATAAGCCGCACAGTGGCTGTCTAATGGGAGATATACGATAACAAGCCCGGTGCTGAGCCAGCAAAGGTGGCAAATCACTCCTTTCAGAAGAACTTTGCATGACCTTTGCTCATTATAATGTGAAAACCATACCTCCATCCCAAAAGTTACCCACCTCCGAGGTACGACCACCCCTCACTGAGCATGCGCTCTAGATTTTCGGTTGACTGTGCCTTTAAATGAAAGCGAGAAACTTTTTCACCAATCAATAACAATATTAAGTATGACTCTAGTCACTCAGGCTCCACCTGAATGTAAAGAAAAGTATAAAAGGTGAACTAAGGATGAGAAGTCTAGGGGGAAGAAACCATCGTAACTCCTGGGTCAGTCGACAGGCTGAGCCCCCTTCCCTCCCCTCAGGTCGGGACGCTGCCTGAGGAGACTAAGGAGTGAGGGGGGAAGAATCCATTCTGGATCAGTTGATGCGCTGATCCCGCTTTTTTCCCCTTGTGTCAGGACGCCGCCTGAGGAGACTCGAGACTGAGAGCCCTCTCCCATCTTCTGGGGTGAGTGATGATTGCACCTTTGTACATCAGAGCTAGCTAAAACCCCACACTGTAGTAGAGGATTTCCTGTACTGACATCTGAAACCTGATTTGTAAATGTTGCATTTGAATAAATCATACTGTTTGTGAACTCGGCTACTTGTTTGGGAGGAAGCGATCGGACCTACGGTCCACGGACTGTTCGTGAATCCGATACTGCCAGGGTCGAGCTTATAGTTGATCACACTATTGGGAACTCAATTCGCTCCTAGGAAGGTGATTGGACCTACAGTCCACAGACTGTTCGTGAATCTGATACTGATTTGATATCTCCTTTCCCCCCACCACCACCACTACCACTACAGCTTTCAAACTGCAACATTTTCACAAACGTTAAGAAAACCTTCCAAGAAATCTATAAGTAGTGTGGACTATTTTAAAAATGTCTAGATTCTCTTTCTAGAAATATTTTTTTTTCTGTCAAAATAACAATTGTTCATCATATTATATCCTGGATCTGTAATGTAAGCAAAATTTTAAAGAATTTTACGTTGGTACATGTTACATATACATCAACGCTGACCAGAATATAGAGGAAACATCTAGAAGTTTTATGTGTTGTGCAAGTTGTGTGAGCGAGTGTGACTTGTTTTACCTCTTTTTTTCTTTTTTATATTAAGTCTTTCAATATAGATAAACAGAATGGCTAAAAGTCTGTGCTCAGTAAAAAAAGTCAATGCATTTACACTGAGAAAGTGGGATTCTAACTCTTTGTCAAAGATAGTAATCTTTGACTAAACAAACACGGGAAGAAAAGCTTGAGAACTTTCAGCAAATAGAAGACCATTCCTATTAGATTTTTTTTTTTTTTTGAAATGCCTCTTGCATTTCTTAGATTTGTGCTACATTACAATTCCATCTATTCCATCACCAAAAACTTTGATGAACAAATACCACAGGCATAAATGCTTTCCTCAAAGTATGTTCATTCAAGAAGTTCTGAATTTGGGTAAAGGCAAATATCTTCTTGTTGCTTCGACCATTTATCTTTGTTAGTGTTAGTGTTCCTTATTGGCATGATAGCATTTTAAAAGAGAAGGAAAAAAAAAAAAAAAAAAAAAAAAAGCTGGGTACAGATCTTTCTTCTGTGATTACCAATTTGAGCACTTTATCTTAAAGAGCAGAAACAACATTTTCTGTTCTCCCTCCTCAATACAATCAATGCCAAAAGCAGCAGCCTGTGATTGAACCCTAAAATGGCCATACATTTGAGATGGAGACTCTTTCTGTACATTAGGCTATTAAAGGCTAATCAAGATCAGAAAGATGAGATTTTATCATAATATGTATGACAGTAATTACCTTGGGAAAAAAATCACAAGCAGGTAAAAGTTGAACACCAGTCATCTCTCTATTTCATCCTGGTGAACTTCTTTCTTCCAAGCTTCTGTTAGCTCTTCTTTTTCCAAGCACATATACTTTTGAGTACCTTTATAATGCATTTGAGCTTTTCTTTTTTGTAACCTCTGAGATCTGTCTATTACCTTCTTGTTTCTCACAGGGCTGTAGGCTGTATTTGTCTGTAATATCCTCTAGAAGCATTTTCTACTTAAAGGGTTGAAATACTTACAGGGAAAAAGAGAAAGTTGGACTCTGTAGCCTTCTTGCCTCCTACGAGGCTGTTCACCTAACCACCTTTCTCATTTTTAAAAGGAGAACTCTAAGAAGAAACAAATGAATTAAATATCTGATTACTCAGGTCTTGAAGGAGGCTATTCTCATTATAAAAAAATCCTGATATGCCTTTTTTTGTGGCAAAATGATAAAGCGCAGCATCAATACTGAAGACAGAGCTGCTCTGAGCAGCAGAAAGGAAATGACAAAAAAAGATGAACAAAGCAACATTTTCTTTCTCCCTTCCCATTCAATGTGTTCCTTTTAGTTTCACCCTTCCTGTTTTACACAAATAAATAAATAGATAATCAGACAGCCCACCATTGTAATGGCTACTCAGTTAATAATTAGACACTAGGCAGGTTGTGCTCATCTTTTAAACCTGTAGAATTGGGAGACTGAAATACATATATATAAAAATATATTCACATGCATTCAATTCTGTATAAATTTATGACACTTGAGAGTTTTTGACTTTCCCTGAACTATTGAGGATGTGAAGATAGAATTCGGACAGTCCACTGCATCTTAATTAGAGATTAGTAACCTTTTGTTGTGGTTGTTATTGTCAAATGGAGCAATTAAGGAAAAATTACACATTTCAGGACACAACATGCCTAATAGGCAATTGTGTTGGCGTGGTCAACCAGCACAGATTGTTAAACGCATCAGCATTTTGCTTCTTAGTTGAAGAGATATTAAAATGATTTCTCTATTACTGAACTATTTTCAAAGAAAATTACCATGCTTGCTTTGTCTAGAAGGTAATTTTTACTCCTGTAAGGCTTCTCAATCTCTCTCTTGGGCATTCTGTTAACAGACCAGGAGAATTGATTTATAAAGTGCAGGAAAAAATAACCTGCTGTTTTGTACAAAGGTTTAACCAGGCAGTAAGTAATTAGTGCATTTTGCCTGGATAACGAAGCCCCTAGGAAGCTAACGGTTTATAAACTGACAATACAAAGATAGAAATTGGAAAATCTTCTTTTGCAGTATTCTCCCTATTCATCTAACCATAGAAATCATTAAATATGAGACAGAAATTTAAATTGTGTATTACTGTTTCTCCTGAGAAACAAAATGCTGTTTTCTCATACCTTTCTTATTACTTGCAGATTCCAGCGTATTAGAAAAGAGAAAGAGAGAGAGAGGGAGAGAGAAAGATCAGCCTGAGTTTGGGCCGGTTTCTCAGCTAACATCTTAGATCTGACAGAAATTACAGCAGCTACTGCCTGGACAGCCTGTCTTAACATACTAAAATTGTGTGTAGGTCAAAGAACAGAAAGAACAAACTGCTGTTCTTGCATGCATATATACAGACAAGCAAAGTTTAGACTTAAATGTTGGGTTTGGGATCAGAACCAGATCTGTTTTTCAGAGTGACAGAAGGGAAATCTAAAAAAAGGAAGAGAAAGGAAAGGAAAGGAAAGGAAAGGAAAGGAAAGGAAAGGAAAGGAAAGGAAAGGAAAGGAAAGGAAAGGAAAGGAAAGGAAAGGAAAGGAAAGGAAAGGAAAGGAAAGGAAAGGAAAGGAAAGGAAAGGAAAGGAAAGGAAAGGAAAGGAAAGGAAAGGAAAGGAAAGGAAAGGAAAGGAAAGGAAAGGAAAAGGAAAAGGAAAAGGAAAGGAAAGGGGAAGTTCAGTTTCATATTACTTCCCATAGAAAATTAAGGTAATTCTTCATACATAAGTTCAGAAAGGAAGGTGCTTACAAGAAAGTAGGTTGAATTGCTAGAACAAATATATGAAGCAACATTTTTTAACAAAATGGTAAATTTAAAAGAGAAAGTAAAAGTTATGGTTTGCCTTAATCCTATTACTTTATCTCTTCACAGACCACTTAAATTCTGATGATGATATTGCATTCAGAAATTGTAAGGCTGTGTGGCCACTTGCTCATTGAAATCAGTGTTTGCACAGAAGCATCAGCTGGCATATGTGAGTATTCATAATAGTAATGGTTTATCTCTGATCTTCTTCAACCTACGCCTTTTTGTCTCAAGATATTCTATTCAAAATGCTGTAATTTCTGCAGTTGGGAAGCTGTATAAGGTCCCATATTATTAGTGATAGCAAGCGGTTTCTAGATCATGTGCCTCAGTAGTGAAAATGTCACTTACATACTTCAACCTTGGAGAAAGACCTTGTGCATTTGATCTTTGCATGATCAGTAAATAAAAATCAGAATAACTCTTAATAGTTCAATGTGCCTTTGCATTATTCCCTTCCATAAATATTCCCTTTTCCTAACAAAGAACAAGAACTTCCAGAAATTAGTTTTTCAACTGGGAAATGTTCTAACATGTCCAAGTGATTTATGAGACTGTGCTGTAAAAGTTTTCTAGTGAAGTTCTAGTTTACTGAATCCATATCACATATTGTCTGTTTTAGAAATATAATAGATTTAGGTATTCCATTCAAATTACTCCCCTCCTGAGCCAAAAAAAAAAAAAAAAACACACACAAATAAGCTAATAAAAAGGTTTGACACAAAGCTTGTGCACGAAATAAAAGCAGCTGATAAT
Organism: Tinamus guttatus; assembly: GCF_059628265.1. Classification (NCBI taxonomy): domain Eukaryota; kingdom Metazoa; phylum Chordata; class Aves; order Tinamiformes; family Tinamidae; genus Tinamus; species Tinamus guttatus. The sequence continues at coordinate 278,308 of NW_028289430.1, forward strand.
TTTTCTTCTGTATCCAGCTATATTGGCATAGCAAAAATGACCAGAGTGCACTGTGCTCCACTTCAGACATGCAAATTTTAAGGAACAAAACTACTCTCAGAAATTGAGGCAACAATCCAATTCCCAAACAGAATGGGAACAGCAAGGAAATTGTATGAGTTTCTGAACCTACAAGCTATATCAGTGCCTCAGAGCTATGTTTCAAGTATTAACCTTACATGTAAAACAAATGGCCTTTATGATCCGTACATATCTTAGAGTGATGTTTCTGAGGATTGTGATGACAATTGCAGGACATCTTTTGCTTAGGTTACTAGTAAGAGCTCACTGATGGATTTTTTTTCCCTGCAAGGGTAATATTTGTACATTGCTGCTGCATTTATTCACTGATAAAAAATATATCGGGCAGCAAAATCCAAAGTTGAGCTTGATTATCTGAAAAAAAATAAAATAAAATAAAAACTCATCCCCAAGAAACCAACTGCTTTGCTGTCCATATTTCCTCTACAAATTAGACCATGCAGGAAAGTAAGAAAGCATGTCTCAGAAAAATAGTCAGTACATTTGTAAATGTAAAGCTGTTCATGCCACCCTCATCTGCCGAGGCCCACCCCGCGAGACGGAATGAACGACACTTCACTGTGAAGCAGGTTCGATTTGCTTTACAATTGTCAGCTTTATACAATTCCAACACCCGTAAACGCAGACACACACTAAGCAACAGCATTCCCATTGGTTAGGCTATAGTGTCCATGCATAGCTAGCTGGCAGCTGACTGGTGTTCTTCCCGATGCTCTGTTGCTGGGCCTCCCGGACGCTTATCTGGCTATGGCTGGCTTAATTCATTAAAAGTTGGTAACAGGCGTTATCTTCTCCGGGTGGCCTTGGTTCCCATCGCTTCAGCTCCTCGGTTCCCATCGCCTCAGCTCCTCGGTTCTCATCACTTCAGCTCCTCATATTCTTGCAAAAGCGCTAAGGCCCCAACACTCATCAGCAGAGTTATTCCTGCTCACGTAAGGAACAGAATATACAAAGAGGAATGTGTCTTGTGCTGCTTTCCAAGTGGATGTATCTATTAATGCTACATTTGCATTGGTCTTTTTGAGGGCATACTGATTATTCCTGATCACCAGCCTGAATTTACTCTGAAGAGCCTTCTTAGAAACTGAGTCTGAGGAGTATCTCATTGCAGAAAGCAGAGGATTGCCCACTGTTGAGAAGCTCCCCTGGGACAACAGATGGGTTTCTTCAGGAGGGTGGAAGAAGTGAGATCAGAAATGCAAACACAGTTATCTGAGAAAGCACAGTTCTTGCTTCAGTGGAAGAACAATGAAGGATGAAGAACTTGCATCCTCAAATGGCAACACAATTCATCTACCTAATATGAGTGAATATACTTGTACTCCATCAACAAACATTAACTCCTAACTCCCAGACAGGCTTTGAAAGGGATCCATTTCCTGTTTCAAAAAGGATACCTAAAGCATCTTTTATAACTCTAGGACATGTACACTTCTGGCAACAGAAGCAGAATTTAGTCTTTAAAAAAAAAATAGCATTGCTAGTAAAAAATGGACTTTAGGTCAGTCATACCAGATAGGAAAAAAGGTGTATGTGTGAAGGCTTTCCTTCAGGAGCAGATCCGTGAACATGATTGTCTAAACACAGAAAAAGCACCATTTTAAAAGAATCTCTCATCCAAAATAGCAGTCGTTCGAGAAAAAGCAGAGTGGACTGGTGTAGTTGCACTTATGACATCTTGGTGACAGGCCATTGCGTAAGCAGAGAGAGAAGGGAAGGGAGGGAGGGAGGGAGGGAGGGAGGGAGGGAGGGAGGAAGGAAGGAAGGAAGGAAGGAAGGAAGGAAGGAAGGAAGGAAGGAAGGAAGGAAGGAAGGAAGGAAGGAAGGAAGGAAGGAAGGAAGGAAGGAAGGAAGGAAGGAAGGAAGGAAGGAAGGAAGGAAGGAAGGAAGGAAGGAAGGAAGGAAAGGAGGGAGGGACTCCCTCAGCTGGGCGCAAGAAGGCAGTACATGGTTTTCCGCCTTCATTAGCTGTTATCTCTCCTTTGTTAGATGGAAAAAATAGATTACCTTGCAGGTGCTGTCGAATCTACCAACAAACATGTTAAGAGAGAGATGATGGGAGAGATGCTGCAATATCACCTTCTGGGCCCTTTGCATGGGAGCAGGAGATGGAGGGCTTCAGAGAATTAGATTTTGTGAGCCAAGGGCTGGCAGGGGGCCCATGCAGTTCTGCTAGGAAACTGCGCCAGTGGCTAAAGCAATATTCACACCAGCTTCTGATGGGAGCAGCAGGTTTGCTGAAAGGGGATTTTTCTGGTAAGTCTTTGCAGCTATATTTCCGCTCCCATGTGGTTTGTTTGAGCTACCATACCTATTCTTCTGTAAATAAAAATCGAAGACATGACACATACAACGCTGTTAAATTAAGGCTGCTAATTAACTTTAGCAGACCTTAATTAAATGTTTAAATATATACTTTGTTTGAAAATATCTAATTGCTAAAATTGGTCTGGAAAGATAACATTAATCCTTGAATCAAACTTAAGCATTTTTCATATGGTAGGTAATGAATGTCTTCAATATACTTAATATCATCCTTGTGTAGACTTTAAATTATACAAACATACAGGTACACACACACACAAGTGCACACACATATATATACGTAAGTATATATGTAGGTAGATATCTACCACAGACTAATATCAGAAGACACCGTAATGCCAACAGAACCTAGGAATATATTTCATTACCCTCTAATACCACGTTTGGCTCTGACCTAACCTGAAATCAGCAGAAAGATGCTTGGTGCTTTTCATAAGATTTGGGAAACACTGCCTATAACAACAATAAATAAATAAATAAAAAGTGATAACAAAAGACATAGAAATTTAGACTCTTGTGCTTTGTAGTAAGTAGCAGCAATTTAAAATTTTCCCTCAGATCACTTCTTTCTGTGGACCATTGTTTTCGGCTTCCTTAAAACATTTTTCACACAAAAAGGAGTAAGTAAAAAGAAAAGAAAAAAAAAAAAGGAATTTGCTATTTTTACCACCTACTTTGCCCAATCCGAAGATGCATGGGGAGAGCTCTCTAATCACTGTTTACATTCTCCATGAAAAATATACACCTTTTAGGCACCATGTCCTTTTGTTTTAATTTTTTTTTCTTTTCTTCCTTCCTTCTTTCTTTCTTTCCAAAAATATTTTACAATCAAAATAAACTTCTCCACACATTCTGCCAGCATAACCACAGCCGGGGAAATTCTGCCTTCATGTGTCTCAGTGGAGTTAGTTTCGATTTAGCCCTGTGCATGCCTGTAGACCGAGGCCCTGTATCAGGATATGTTTAGATAGAGTCTGTGGTGTCAAAAGCAAGTATTTCTGGAATTTCCAACCTTAAATCTCTAGACTACATGAATTTGATAAAATTTTCTGTGTCCACTGAGGAGAAAAAAAAAAAAGAATTTATACTTGAGAGTATATTCTGTCTTTCTTCAGGAAAACAAGGGAAGTGAAGGTCTTCTCTGGACTATAGGCTACACCCTACTCCAACTGGTCATGTGATTATACTATGATATAATTTTAAGGAATACTGCTGAATTGTGTTTCGTGAGCAAACTCATTCAAGAACCCATTAAGACAATCATCATCTTCAGATTACTCCAAGTGATAAAACACAGGAGAAGCCTCCAAAGATAACATTGCCAATAAAAATCTTTTCCTTAAACGTATTTATAAAACCGAAGACACTCTAGGAAAAACAATGCTGAGAAGAATAAGGTCACACATTCTGTCTTTCTCTGTTCTACACTCTGCTAGTTCAGCTAATCAACTCCACTGTGGATCTCTCTAAATGAACAGTAGCCATGTATTTCTACCTCCTCTTAACCTTAATGAATACAGAATACTTTTTTTTTTTTTCCATCGAGGAGTCTTTGTCTAATTTATATATGCTTAATTGACCACATCATTAAGAACAAGAAATCAAATCGCCCACTTTGCCTACTTTCTCTGACCAGTATTTACAGCAGGAAGAAAGCAAGGAAATAACATCTTAATTTTTCAAGGTTGATAGGTGATATTAAAGCCCTCATTTTAGAAATAACAAAACTTTGAACTGAACAGAAAGGCCTACATACACAGGAAATTTTCAGTGAGACGTACATGATAGCATTCATTTTTAGAATTTTCTACTCCTGACCTTTGAAAGTTTGGGAGATTTTGTTTTGGTATTTAATAATTTCTGAGATTTTTAGTGTTTTAAGGTTCAGTAGTCACATATGATTTATAATTATATTCATATTCAGTTTATGACAAACTAAAATTCTTTTTTCATTGTTTTAAGAATTTGTTTTAAAAAGATTAAAAGATGAGTTCAGAAACAAGGCACCTCTTGAAAAATAATTTGGAATAAGTTATACTTCCCTCTGATTGTGCATCTATAGATGCACAATCCCCATGTTCACTGTTGTAACACAAATAATATAGAATATTCCTCCATTATAACTATGTATAAATCCAAGGGGGAAAATAAAATAAAATAATGGCGTAGTTTCAAGGATCGAGTATTAACATTAATGCTTGCAATATGCTTTGTTGTTTGGTTGCTCTGAGATTATCTGAAGATTGAATTGTCCAAAGAGGGTTCACTACAACGAAAGCCTCTAATTATATGATTTTTAAAAAATCCTTTAAAATAGCTTTGTTGGAAAATGAAAGACGTTTTATATTGTTTAGATTTTATGTACTGGGGAAAATATTTCACATTCTGTTTTCTGGTCACTGCCTTAATTTTCAAAACCTTAAACTAGGTCTCTGTGGATGAACACTTACATTTCATAAAAAATTAGGAAAATAGCTTTTTGTTCCAGTTGGTGAGTGACTCGTGGCAGGGAGAGCTGTCAAAGACTTACCAGGAGATTTAATGATTTGATCCTACTAAGGTCCAAAAGGAATCTAAATCCCCTTGAAAGCAAATTGTACTGACATTTTTCTCAAAGACAGCTCAGTCAGCCATTTCACTTAGCAGGGAATTCACTGGGAAAACAAAATTATCTCCTGCAGCTTCAAACCAGAAAGTTTTGCATAGAATTTTATGTTGAAACACATATAAAATTCTCCCAGTAACAGCTGTTGAACAAACCTGACCTAAATCAGATAGAAGTCTAAATACACTTTTTATCTGGTTCCTAACAAGTTTGTTCAAAAATGGCTGTAAACATACCAAGAAGCTTATTAAATTCAAAAATTTATAGAGCTTTAGGCTTGCAAGACACAGGTATATAATTGTTTCTCCTTATTTGACTTAGCTTTTACAAAAGCAATTCAAGCTTTGCCGAGAGCGTGTGCCTTGAAAAGACTTCCAATTGAAAGAAACAATGAATGAGTAGTGATTTTGTCTCTTATTGTGATTTAAGAGACTGTAAAACTGAACAATGTTGAACAATTGAATAGCAGATGATGAAGAAAAATCTGGAAATTCATAAACTCATTCTAACTTTTCGGGTCTTATCAAATTAACTCAAGAATCAGATGCCTCATTTTCAGTCAAGGAAAGAAATACTTTGTAATACTTCTATGATTGTTTGGCTAAGTTTTGGTTAGCAGTAGTACCAATGTTAACAAACTCAAGGATGACTCTGATATTAATACAAAGTGCAGGCATTCACAGGCATTCACATATAGGCCTACCATGGCCTTCTGTTGAATTTGAAGATTACTGTTTTTCCAAAAGAAAGGAAAATGTTCCTACATTTTTTCATGGGTAGAATGAGATAAGAAAGTCCTTTGATATGTCCTTTGATCTGCTAATAATATTCTTACAGATGCAATCAAGGGTGTTCTTGGCCTTGTTGCTGGCTCATGCTGATACTGCTGTAAAGGAGTCTGCAAAGAATTTCCAGAGACTTCATTATAGTTGATCCCCACAAGCCAGGCAGCCAATACTGTTTTTTCAGTTCCTGATGCAGTTGGTTTTTTTGTTTGTTTGTTCTTTTTTTTTTTTTTTTTTGTTGTTCTTTATATATGTATTTGTGTATATGTGTGTGTGTATAAGTTAGTCAAACCTCATGTAATACTTTTGGCCCAATATTCCAGCCAACTGAGGTCTCTGAATTGTCACTTTTCTTCCATCATATCTACCTCCCCTTCCAGTGTGGTACCGTCCAAAAACTTTGCATGGGTTCATTTAACCCTATAATATTAAACCAACATACACACATAAATGACTCCTCCACCTTGACTTTGAGCTATCAACCCTTTGACCTTCTCGGTTTATTGGCTTAGTTATTTTTCCATACATCTTGTGGTCCAGCTTGTCAAAAAAGACATTGTGAAATACAATGCCAAATACTTTGGAAAAAATCAAGGTATTGACATGGTAGATAAGTTCCTTGCTTATGTCTTGTCTTGCTCCTGAATAATTTGTTTCCACATCAGATGAAATCAGACAGCTCAAGTACAATTTATCATTGGTAACGTTGTGCTGATGTTCTGTTTTTGGTTTTTGTTTTGTTTTTTTTCTTTGTTCGTTTGTGTTCTGTCTTCTCCACATGTGCAAGCACTGATTACAACTCTATGCAAATGCTCTACCAGGAGTATACTGGGAATCACCACCATGAAAATACAGGAAATCAAGGGCAAAAAAAAAAATCTTGACAGAGGATGTTAGAAATAATTTGATAAGAGGCATATTTTCAGGAATATCATTAAAATAGACAAAGAAACAAAGAAAATCCTAAACTTACTTGATATTTAGTTTGGAGAATATCTGTTACTTTTGTAATCTATGGATGATATTCAAATCAGAAAAAAAGATGCATCTGAGATTGTAAATGCAGTTAATCAATCCGACAACTAAAAAGTTGAAAGAAAAGTTGTAATATGAGCTCAAAAGGTAATTGGTATTGTTTCGTTTCTTAAATGATGTGTGTCTTTGTATATACAATTTCATTAACTTAATTGACTACTGGATCAATTGGCCAGATCTTCTTTAAAGTGAAAAGAACCATGTAATTTGTTTTTTTTGTGTTTAGTCCATTAGTTTTAACTAACCAAATCTATTTCACTTAAATTATATTGGGGAAGAGGATGTAAAATGTCAGCATTTTCCTCTCCCATTGCAGATGCAGAATGCAGTAGTTTCTAAGAATGTTACCTATATATATATAAAAGTGATCACAACTGCTTAAGTAAGTAAGTGTTTTGTTTATCATTAAGGATTTTTACTAAAAAGAGGATTAAACCAAATATTTGAAAACAACAAAAAAGAAGAAAAATCAATCAATCAGTCAGTCAACTTAGTATGTTTCTGTCAGAAACTGTATAGCAGAGAAAGCTGAAAGGTTTTTACAGAATTTGCTTTAATGATCTAAAAATACTATGTATGTGTTTGTAAAACTAGATATGACAAGAGTAATGAATAAAAGTATTTGTTTCTGCAAAATATTTCACACTGATTCACACCTTAAGACTTTTTTTTTCTTATCATAAGATTGCTTTACAAGATTGCTACTCTAAAAAATAATTTGAAATAGGATCAAAAATAGCATGGGAGCAGTACAACAATTTGGTGCTTCAAAATTCACACTGAAAAAAAAATCACTTTATTACACATTTCCAATCACATTTGTTATAGATACAAAGTATATAGGGGAAGTTTGCAATTGCAAATCAAACTGAAATCATGATGTACAAAAAAAATAGAGTTATCAAACATAATAAACAGTGATAACCTGGAATAACCATCACATTTCAGTGAAATATTTTTCCCTCCCTTGTTAATGCCTATATACTTTGAAATTCTGAGAGTATTTTCAAATGTTTAAAATATTCCAGTTGAACAAATTTTGAATTAATATTTGATGAAATCTAAACAGTGATATGGCCCATGCTTTTAATTCAAGTTTTATTACAAGTTTGATTTCATAGCAACTAATAAAATGTAAAACCTTAAAACTTTCTATGTCTTCAAAGTCACTGCTATAGCCTAAATGAAAGAAAAAAAAATCAAGGAAGAGCTGTTGAGAGGAATCCAATTATTCTGAATGCTGAATGCTATTTATTTGCAAAATTGTAAAGATATTTACAACAAACCTAGCTGAATTAAATGGGAATTGTGATATAAGAAAAATATGAATACATTAAGAATACATTAAGTAACATATTTAAGTCCTACTAATCCTTCTTCAACATGAATTGAATACAATACTTAAATACATACAAGAGTGGACTTACTTACAAGAGAAAATATAGTAATGCAGACACAGCAAAGGAATTGCTTTCTTATTTAAAATGCATTTTTTAAGGATTAATATATTACTTTTAGTTAACCTATTTATACTGAATTTTTATTTTCAAAAGGTAGGGGAGACAACATGGACTTCATTGTAGGTTTGGTGAAAGCATTCTGCAGAGTCTTTTTGGGTTTAAATTTTCATTGATTAGATATTAAACAAACATGCAATGAAAGCTAGAGCATGATAGACATGTCATACAAGAAGCATGCAAGAAAAAATATTCTTCTAAGAAAAAGGCTATATCCTAACCTATAACCCCTAGAAGGGTTGAACTAGATGACCTCTAGAAGTCCCTTCCAACCTTAACGATTCTATGAATCTAAGTATATCAAGACAAGAAAATGAGATCCTCTATAGCAAACACAACACAAATAAAGTGTTTAAGAACTATAGACTCTGAAATCAGGTCTGACTGGCTGTGAAGGGAAAATATGATGTCTGCAGTGAGGGCTTGTTGTCCAGGATTTAGTAAAGACAATGTGTCATGCAATGCATGGAAACATGTAATAATGAAGAAATGCAAAAATGGGTCTGACTATACAGAAGTTACATTGAGTCCCTGATTCTTCAGCAGTGTCATGCACAGGTGAGAAAAAACTCACAGTGAGAAAAAACTGTAAGAGAGACAGCAACCTTGGAGAAAAGTCGTACATAAACCATGGACATAACTGAAAAGTGACTCTTTTGGCAACACTTATGTGACACTTGTAAATTGAAAAGGACAGCACTGCACAGCCTCCATTAGAATGGAATTGTAGTATCCAGCACAGTTATTGTGTTCTGTGTAATGTATGGTAATGTATGACTGAAATATACGCCTTATCTACCCAGTAAAGTCAAGTAGGTTATCTCATATTTATGAGCAAAACAGTGGCTTCTGAAGGCATCACCATGTGGTGTGATGACATAGTGTTTTCAAAATTATTTCAACAACGCAGTGTGTAAACAACCTCCTTTCTCAAGGAGCCACAGTGACATTAATCTGGTGCATTAGAGAGATTGTCTAGACACAGATATATAGCAGAAATCCTCGTGCATGCCCTGCTTCCAATGAGAGTGGTCCTGCAGACACAGTGGTGGCCAGGGGCTGGTGCTGTAGCTCTAGGGGAAGGTGCTGGTTCATCTAGCTGCTTGACTGCTCCATTTCAGGGATGATGAAGAACCATATTTATGCTTATTTTCATCTAGATTTCCTCAACATTTCAATATTCTGTTATTTTTTCCTTCTTTGTGTCTTGTTTCATCTAATGGACTCCCAGTAACACCACTAGTACTTTGCAGTAAAATAGATCAATTTAATTGTGTTATGTTTTTTAACTCACTAACTGCTATTTTTAATAGCATTTGGGGGGAAAAAAAAACAGTTTTTCAAGCTTTTCTAGTATAAACAGTAGTGTACTGGGTGGAGGCTCATTAACAGAAGATGAGTAGCCTCTGTATCTCTGGAACTTGTTTATAAGGAATTGGTTACCGGGTTATTTATGCTGTTATTTGTTTGTTTTCTCTCATGAAGTCATTTATCGTGCAACGGAGAACAGTGTCTGGGAGTTGGTATACTCTGAGACTGTGTGGTTACTCCACATCCTCAGGAAAAACAAAAAAATTGTGGAACCAGATGCAGTGGTGGTGCCACACAATGCCTGTTGTGCTTGTTGCTTCCTTGACTGCTTTTTGAAACAATTCAGTAAAACCCATTCTCTAACAGCCTTTGAGAGAAAGCTATGGTTAATTGTGTAGGACAGAAGAAACACACCTCAATTCAGAGGTGATGGCTGAGGATGGTGAAGGTGTTAATGAGCCAGGCCGATTCCTTGAGTAACTTAAGCAATCAATCCATAAAAATTGCTTGCACAGTGGTCTGAAGTCGCACAAAGATATAACAGTCATTTTAGGAATGGATATTTCCCTTTTTATGAAAAGAATATGGGAGAAAGTATGGCTAATTAGGTAGCTGAAAATGTCCCATGAATGATTGTAACTGACCTTCATTTACTGTTCAGATGTATATTAATCAGATTTAATTTGCAGAAGAGATATCCTAATTTTCTGGTTCCTTGAAATATAATTAATCTATAAAGCAGGAAGAAAGTCAATAGTGAATTCCAAAATTTTCATCTTAGTTTTTATTAGATTTTTCTTTTCTATTTAAGAAAATAAAGGAGAAAAAGTTTGGCTTTTTTTTTCCTTTTTTTTTTTTTTTCTTTCATGAAGTTCAAGTACGATTCCTATAATTTTAGGGATAAATTGATTAAGAGGAGAAAATAAAGTGTGGATGCTGTGTTCTCCAACGTAAGTTTAAGAAAATCCAGGTAAATAGAAGAGAGGTTCCGGATAAGAAGTTTTTTAATTGATAAAGTGGTAAATTTATTTCAATCTTTCACAAAGTATACAAAAAATGAATGGAACTACAGGAGCTATAGGTGGCCCTGAGCTAGTTATTCAGTCCTGAAATGGTTTTCTACTCCCCTAGAGATAAACAGCAATAACGGACAGTCAGTTACCCACAGGTGGATACTGGAGAGCTTCTTCTGCATGGGCTTCATGGCATCGGATATATTGAAACACTGAGATGTCCTCTCTTTCCTTCCTGATGCCTGCACTAAATCCCTGCCTAGAAAAAGACACAGTAAGACTCTAACAGAAGTATTTTGGAAAGGTGCCAATTCTCTTTTCTACTGTATTTTTCAAGACAAAAGAAAAAAAAAAGAGTATACCATTCTCACTGTCTTTTGGGGCATCCAGAACATTGACCATATCTCACACAACAGGAGTGCTAGAGATTCCTATCATTGTTCTCTGACTAAATCCCAGTGCTGCATAATTACATCCCCATCAAAGAAATCATATGAGTTTTTTTGTTTTGTTTGTTTTTGTTTGTTTGTTTGTTTTCCTCTCTTAGCAACTGGCTTAGACTCAACTAAGAAAACAGCGCAAGGAGGACAAGATGAGAAAACTGGTGCAAAAAGCTTGTCAACACACTCCACTTCCACAGAAATCAGATGTGACATCATGAGGTGAGGGTGTAGTTAAATATTTGCAACTGTCAGTATAGCTGAATGCTTATCCATCCTAATTGTATGTAGAAAAAGGAGACCAAGACAATTGTTAAATTTTGTTCTGGTGGAGAGCAATTATGCGTAGATTTATCTAGATTTGTTAACTTGTATTCACTTTCGTTCTGCAAGGCTGAACAATTAGTTTCATTCGCGAACTAATGGTATAATAGGGGCGATTTGAAAGAAACTTATAAAACCCTTTAGAAAAGGCATAACATATGAAACTGATCATTGAGATAAAGTAATGAGATGACCAATAGTCATCTCATCTCATTTAAACAGTCAATGCTAGCAATGACATGCTACTTTTTAATGAGTAAATTATATGTATATTAATATGGTACATATTATTATTATATTACATTATGTTAGGAACATAGAGTCCTTCTATGGAGACAGCTGTGTGACAGGGAATTATATGCACAAATTGAGAAATTTGATCCAGGTAGATATTTGGATAAATATTGGATTATATACTTTAGATTCTCCCACGCAAATAAAAATCCTGGGTTTTTTTCGAGCTTACTGCTCAAGCTGACTTCTTCAGGAAGATACAAACTTACTCTGTCTGCCTACTGACCTGACTGGAGGCTGAATAACCTCAGAAGTGCAAGGCGAAGAACTGAAGAATGCACTGTGAAAAACACCACTATCTGTTTGCAGAACTCAATACATAGATGACCTTAGATAGTTTCTTAAATAAAGCATAGCTCAGTACTGCTTAGATACACCAAGCAGGCAATAAAAAGATAGTAGATTATGTTCTTTCTTTGTTTCTTCTGGAGGGCAATAATTTCCCTTCTGCTTCTCTGAGCCAGCAGAGACACATCTCAGGCTTTTATGTCTGTTCCTGAGGAGGAAGCTTGGCCCATCTGGAAGAGCTAATAGCATGCAGTGCTGGGTACTGCACTCAAGGTATTGCGTTACGGTTACCAGCTGGCATGAAGCGGCTATGCATTTGCTATAGATCTTCATATGCAATGTCACCTGTGTGTTATCTGTGTTTGGGGGTATGCACGGTCTGTGTGCATAGAGAACTATGCTGTAACTGAATATATGAATATATATGTAGGTGTGAGTGTGTGTGTGCATATGTGTATGCCTATGCACGCATATACTATATATACACACATACATATCAGTTGAGGAGTTCGGAGTTCACTATGATCACAGGATCATAGAATAATTACAGTTGGAAAAGACCTTGAATATCCTTGAGCCCAATCATAAGCCCTTCAACACCATGCTTGTTAAACCCTGTCCCTAAATTGACCTTGCCTTCCTTCACGTTGCACTTTTTTTTCCTTCGCTATATACTTTAAAATATTTTGTTGCTCAATGAGGGATCTGAAAGCTCATGTTTATGACCACTCCAAGCTTTCAACCTTCATTTCAACATGCTAACATCAGAATTAGACATCATATCACAGGCATTTATCTCACCAAAGCTGTATATCTGTTGCCAATACTCTGTCTTCCTATTGTACTTGACCAAATAAAATAAATATTGATAATAATAAAACAGAACAAAATAACTGCTCATTATCAATGTGTTTGAGAGCTTTCTTTTTTTTAATATAATATATAAAAATCTACAGTAACAGCTTTAGAATCTCTTCTTTCCTGTTTCTAAGAAAGAAATTTCAATAGTAGCTCCATGTTGTAAAAATCAAGGGCAGTTCTGCCTTTTCTTTTAGAAAGATTGGGATCAGTTCCAGGAACAATGTGTCATTAACATTTTCAAAACAAACCTTAGCACTTTCTCCTCCATTTCCCTGAAATATATTTTAATTAACAGGACACAGCTCCTTAAATACATTTCAACTAGAAAATGGTGATAATTTACTAAATGTATGCAGGACAAGATCAGAGATCAAGTATTCAGTCCTGTTATAGTTATTGATTTTATTTCTCATGGGTAATTTCAAGTGAAATTACAATGAATATTGCTATAAGATTCACAAAAAATAAAATAAATCAGAACACTATTGAAATAGTAGTAGTATTTTATATTATAGTGATCATACTCAAAGAGGAATCTTCACTATATTAAATTTTAGAGTCATTAATTTTTTAAGGCTTTTTTAACTGGAGATCAGTTTGCTCGGTTCTCAAGTGAACTGTTTTCTTATTCATTTAAGATTTACCATAATATGATGAATTCATTAACTTCTGGGAAATAAAGCTATTTACCAAAAAAGCAAAGCAAAAATTGTATAGTGACGCATTTTTGTTTGAGAACAAGATTAATGGTAGTCCTCTTAGTTCTGAATAAATCACAGTAGCTCTACCATTTTTTATATGATCTGGCTTTCACCTTATTTCCTCCTCTGGCCTAACAAACACAAGCTTGTACTGTGAAGGAAAATAAATATGTGGGAGGGCTGGGCTGCCATACCAAGGGACTAGACAAGCAAGAAGATGGGGCAATAGGCATTCATTCCAGAGAGATCGAAAGATTTGAATACTTCTACTGCAGATGCTTGATCAGCTCTGGAAATCAGACAAAAATCTCTCCAGTTTCCTTGATAAAGAAAGAAAAAAAAAAGTACAGGGGAATAAAATGTGTAGGTGCTGATCTATTAAAGAACGAAAGAACAAGCAATGTTACTTACATTCAGAATCCAAATGTAAAAAAAAGCAAACACACAACAACAACAACAACAAAAAAAACATGATATTACAAGCACACTAGAACTAAGTAGAGATTACCTTAAAGAGTCAGGGTAGAAGAGAAGGGAGAAAGAAAAAAGCACCATATACTTTCCATGAAGGTGCTAAGTTTCCATTCAGGGAAGTTAGCTTGAGTAACTTCTTGAACTATGAAATCGCTTGGAGATTCTTTACAGCTGTGTATCGTCTCTATAGTCTATAGTCATACCTTTCATCCGGGACTCTACAAGACATGGGGGAACAGTTTCAACCTACACAAAGTGTGGGAGATGGCAAGCCAGATTGAGGCTGGCCATACTTAGGCTAAACGACAGGGCCTGGTGCTCGGAAGATCTCGCGATGTACGGAAAGTGCAGGAGTAAACAGGCATAATCCATATAAGGCAAAGTATGTGAGCCACGCATGCTATTGGTTAACGTGCAGCCCTTCCGCATCGAGCACGAGCATAAAAGACGTTGACATGTGACAATAAACGTCATTTGAAGTATCCTCATATTGGTGTCTGTACTTCTTTGGCCCGGGCGCGGGGGTGGCGCCCGTGCTGCCTCGGACAGCGGTCATCAGTTGCCAAACCAAAGGCAACAAGTGGTGACCCCGGCGTGATAGCCCGAGGCGGCGGACCGCAGGCGGTCGTAGGATCCGGCCGGATCATGGAATCGACGATTAAGGTCGTATTAGCTTGTGCTCGCGAGTGGGGGATTTCTGTGAAATCGGCAGCTGTTAAAAGCTGCGTCGAGCGGCTCCTGAAAGAGGGAGTGATTCATTCCCCTGGTGATATTGCTCTTCACCAGAATTGGGAGAGGTGCACGCTAGCCTTAGCTGAGTACGGGATGGCGAAAGGGAGCGCGAAAGATGTGAAGACGTGGGGTCAGATAAAGTTGGCCCTGCACCAGACGAGGGAAGAGAGGGAGACATGGAAAGAGGCAAAGGCGGTCATGGGCATGACAGAAAATGTCGGGGCCCAGACGGAGGGTGCAGGAACTGAGGCGGCGGAAGGGAATGAGTCGGGGAAGCCAGGTGAACCACGCAGGAGTGACGGAGGGAGTTCGGTGGAGGACGAGGAGTCGGGCAGCGGGGAGCGACCGCCCGCGCCAATATGCCCCGCGCGCCCTCCACGTCCACCAGGGTACCCATGGGCAGAACTGCGCAAGGCGGAAAGAAGGGTAGATGGGCCCCCAGACTCGGCGTCAATGCCAGAACAGGAGCCGATAGTGGTAGATGACCCGCAAGATTGGCTGCCGGGGATGTGGATGCGTCCCTAGTACCCGCCAGAGCTCCGAGAGAGAGGAGAGAAGGCAGACGGCGCCAGAAAATGGCACCCGGAGGAAGCGGCCACCGTCCATGCCGAGGGTCGTAGAGGAGGAAGAGGCAGGACAGGATGACTTAGAGGAACTTGGGGCGGAGTTCTGGCGCATGCGCGTTGGCTCCGACCCAACACGCGACCCTAGCTCCGCCTTCAAGGAGGTGTTAAAGATGTTTGAGAGACTAGAAGAAGAAGTGCGTAGGCAGCAGCGGGAGATGGAAAGACTAACGAAAAGCGGGAGTGGGGAGCAAGCCGCAAGGGCGGAGATTCCGCTTACAAATTGGCGGCTGGTGGCCACCGAGTGTGCTCTCGGAGGCCTCAAGCTCACCACTCCGCCTCAGGTGCTTCCGGTGGGAGTACATCCCGGGGTGGGGAATTACGGATTGGGTCCCTTTGGATCCAAAGACAGTGCAGCATCTGGTGAAGGTTGTGAACGAGCAGGGTCTGCGGGCTCCAGCAGCCCAAGCGCTGCTGGACGCAGTCCATGCCACTCCAATGACACCTTGGGACCTGCGCATGTTATCGCGCATGGTACTTTCCCCCATGATGATGGTCATTTGGAAGGAACAGTGGACAGCTCGGCTGCAATATCAAGTAGCGCAAGCAGCCCAGGACCCAGCCAATCCGTTGAGGGCGTCCACTGTGGATAGGATGAAGGGAAGTGATCCCAATATGACCACCCCACAGCTGCAAGCTGCACGCTTGGCGCCCCGCGAGGTTCAGGTGACCGCTCAATGTTCGCGTGCGGCGTATGATGATGTGGCCAAGTTCCAGCAGCCACCTGAGCCCTGGACAAAAATCAAACAGGGTTTGACAGAACCTTTTGAGAAGTTTTGCGACCGGCTCACCTCGGCGCTGGAGTCAGCGCCAATGCCAGCTGAGGCCAAGCCGGCGATAATGCTGGAGTGCATAAAACAACAAGGGAACGAATTCACAAAGGAGGTGATACGCTCCCTTCCCCGAGACACGGCCCTAGGGGTGGTGATTAGGACGGTGATGGAACGCCATGCCCCATCACAAGCGGCGATAAATGTTGCAGTCCAGGCGGCCTTGGCTGTTAGAGAGGCGGCTGGAGCGAACTGCTTCAGGTGTGGTCGCCTAGGTCATCACAAGGCGCAATGCCCAAAAGCCAAAAGGCCCGCCAGACCAGGCCCAGGACCCTGTTGGGCTTGCGAGGGTCACGGACATAGGGCGAGGGACTGCCGAAAACGGCAGGGAAACGGCAACCAGGGGAGGGCAATGAGGGGCGGCCCTTCCCTATGCCAGCAGTCCCGCCCCTCAACCCAAGGGCCGCAACATGGGAACCTGAATCAACAGGGCGGGCATGTGAGCGCGCCCGCGTGGCCCTGGTCTTAAGTTGCAAACAGAGGCCCAGGGCTGAGGTACAGCTACGCCACCCAGGGATAGTCCAGCCCCAACACCTTACTATACCCATGTTACTAGATACCGGGGCTGATGTCACCTGCATCCCTGAGTTATGGTGGCCATACAGCTGGCCTACCACGCCAGCCGGCCCATTAGATGGAGTGGGAGGAACCACCGGAGCAAAACGTAGTATGGTTCCCATTACTGTTACAATCAAAGATCCCCAGAATGTGGACGGTCCACCACTGAAGGCCATGGTGTACATCTACATAGTGCAGGCACCGGAGCCCCTACTGGGCCGGGACTGCCTGGCTCAGGCGAAGCTCTACCTAGCCACAGCCTCAAACCTTCAAAATTTAGCCTACTGTCTACCTGATGCGCCCTTCACATGCAATACCCCTGAGATGGAAGACCGAAGAACCAATATGGGTAGAGCAGTGGCCGTTAAAATCAGAGAAGCTCGAGACCGCGCATCAATTAGTAAAAAGAGAGTTGGAGATGGGACACATTGAACCTAGTACTAGCCCCTGGAACACACCGATTTTTGTAATACAAAAGAAGGATACGCCCAAGGTATCCCCGTAGGTAGACAGGCAGAAATACTCATGAAAGCACTATACTCATTAAATCATTTCATTCGCGGGGAAGACACAAAATCTCCCCAAGAAAAGCATTGGGCGGTCAAGGCCATAGAAGAGGGGCCGTGGGTTCAGGTGAAGGACCCAGAAACGGGAAAATGGGAAAAAGGGTGGATGTTGGTACTGCAAGGACGAGGCTATGCAGCAATAAAGGGGGATAGCGGGATAAAGTGGGTACCTGCCAGATGGGTGAAACCCGACCTAACTGGCGGGGAAGAGAAGGGTCTTTCTCTCTCCTCAGAAGCGGTACCTGGGACGCCCCCTGAATGCCTACTCCCAGCTGCAGGAGCCAAAGAAGGCTGAGCATTGTCGTGCACCCTCGCACGGGGGAGCAGGAGAAGCAGCGCAGAAGAAATCTCAGTGGGTGGAACAACGACGCCCCAAAAGGCATATTATGCGGCAAATAGCTTCGCTGCGCAGATGGGACCGCTCACGGATGCAGTACCACCAGCTTGCTCAAGACCTAGAGCTTTAACGGCATAGGGAGGGGGGAAATGTTGCAGATCGTTAGGAAATGTTGCAGATCGTTAGGGTAAGCTATAAGAATAGAATAAGATAGTAATAAGAATAAGATAATAATAAGTAATTAGAATAAGACAAGAGTAAGTAAGATAGCTGTATTTTAGCTAGTTTTATTATGCATGGGGAGGGGGAGATGTGGGAGATGGCAAGCCAGATTGAGGCTGGCCATACTTAGGCTAAACGACAGGGCCTGGCGCTCGGAAGATCTCGCGATGTACGGAAAGTGCAGGAGTAAACAGGCATAATCCATATAAGGCAAAGTATGTGAGCCACGCACGCTATTGGTTAACGCGCAGCCCTTCCGCATCGAGCACGAGCATAACAGACGTTGACACGTGACAATAAACGCCATTTGAAGTATCCTCATATTGGTGTCTGTACTTCTTTGGCCCGGGCACGGGGGTGGCGCCCGTGCCGCCTCGGACAGTGGTCATCAGTTGCCAAACCAAAGGCAACAACAAAGAACCACAGATGCTGTCATGACAAATAACCAAGATAGAGTATGATTTCAGTAGTGTTGGGAGAACAGTACAGTTCTTCATATTTTTCCTCCTTCATCGTCCCTGAAATGGATGGAGGCATTCTGATTAAGCTAAGACTTCAGAATTTCTTTCCACAGATAAGCATCATAATCATCATCCAGGGCAAGCGATTAGTAGTAAGCAGTAAAATACAATGAACTCAAGGGAGCAGCCCCAAAGGATTTCTGTTTCATATGTGCTAAGAAGCCTAGCCCTCTGTCCACCTTCATGCTGATACAATAATCTCCTCTTCTGTGAGACACAAAACTAGCGGATTCTCAGCATCATCCCTCAGACAGATTCTGCAGGGCATTGATTTCTTCTTTTGGTTGCCTGTCTTTTGGTTCCCTGAATCCGCTCAAATGCTAAAAAAAGCTTATTCACTTCCTAAACTTCTAAATCCTAACCTCATGAAATCACAAAGTTATCTACAATGTTGAATCTCATTTCCTTAGATGACTTGAAGGTGAGAAATTGTTTTTTTTTTTTTTCTTGAGGCCAGATGGGGATCTTTTGCAGGTACCACAAGCCTGGCTTCTAGCATTAAGTTGACGTAAAGAAAAAGGCATAATTTTATCACTGTGAAACCTTGCGAAAATAACCCCCACCACCAAAACTGGTGACTCATTCTTCTGAAGATGTGTTTTTCATAGGCGACAGAAAACTATTTCATAGACCTTTCCTCACAAAAATATTAAGGTGTAGGACTTGTTGTTATTCTGATTTTTTTAAACCACTTAAGTGATGTTTTTGAAAACTTTTCTGTCATTCAAATTCTGGAAAGGAAACAGTGATATTCTAGGGCATATATTTAACAGAATTATATTTCAAGTCTTCCTTTAATACATAGACCAGAAAATAATCTTCTTTCAAAAATTATTAAAAGAAAAGCCCTTAGAAGCTAATATTTCCTATGCAGAGAAGCACCTAAAAAGGTATTTTCACCTTGCTGGAAGGAGATTAAAACTAGGACAACCATTCTGCAAGTAAAGGAGCTTTATTCTGATCAGAATAAACTTTATTCTGATTTCATGCAAATATTTTCTTTTATCTATCAAATTCGGCTATCCTTCAGATAGAGATAGTCCTGCCTGATGGTTCTGTCTGATAATAGATGTAGCTGCCTGCAAATTCTGAATTGTGTCATGCTATTTTGAATAGTACAGGTTTTAATTTTGATATTTTCACAGGATAGAAAAACTCATGAAGGAAGGGCGAAAGGAAGGAAGGGTGGAAGGGAGGAAGGAAGGGAGGGAGGAAGGGAAGGAGGAAGGAAGGGAGCGAGCAAGAGAGGGAGGGAGGGAGGGAGGAAAGCAAGGAAGGAAGGAAGGAAGGGAGGGAGGAAGGGAGGAAGGAAGAAAGGAAGGAAGGAAGGAAGGAAGGAAGGTCAGTGTCCATCCTCTTCAGTGGTTTCTGCAGGTGGCAAGCAGAACCATGGTGCAGCTGGAAAGGAAGGATCCTATTCCCAAAATCTGTCAGGTTCCAGCATCTTCCTGAAAGCACTGGGGGGATTTTAGCCCAGCACCAAGGGACAAAAGAGGGAAAAAAAGGCCCTAGAAGCACTGTCTCTTTTGGCATTATTAAGAAAAGATCAGTACTGGGGAGAGAAAGGGAAAAGGCCAAGGAGCAACTCAGTGGATGAAAGGAAGAATTTAACTGCTTTTGAAACTAGGAAACAAAATGAAACTACACCAAAACGAACAGCCACAGATTTTATTACTAATACTACTACTGTTATTATTATTATTGCTGTTATTATTTTTCATCACGTATTTTTTTCTGGAAGTCTTCTTGATACCAAACTCAGGTGTGGCTGTGCTTTTTTGCCATGCAACTTCAAATGGTAAAGGCAAGTGTACGCTTTATTGCCCCAGTTGCTGAGTATATTAATTTTTATGTAATGAAAGTATTTACGAGGCTCATTCTGCAACAAAAAAATGGAAAAGAGAAACCACATTAGTGGCATGTAAAGGGAACCAACATCCATCACCACTGCTGCTGCAAAGGGAAACACACGCCCTGCCCTTGCTCTCCTTTCACTGCCAGACACTACTCTGTCCCCAAAGCCCACACGTCTCCCTAGACCCTTGGTCAGCCACCCCGGCCTCCAGGGAGGCCCTGGGGTGAACACTTGCTGTGCCACACGATTGCTGACATGCCAGCCCGCCTCCCTGCTGTTACCCACACACATCCACTGTACCTTCAGGAGAAAAAGCTGGATGGGCTCCTTTTCAACATCAAAAGATGATAATTGTATTTCTTCACCATCCTTATCCAGGCCCTCAGAGACAAAGCACAAGACAAGCAAGTCAGGTGTGACCCGAGGGAGTGGAAACACACCCAAGGTTTGTTATCTGCCCATCCTCTCCCATGCTTTGAGCAGGAGCCTGGCACAGCTTACGGTTCAGCTAACTCTCCTCCCCAGGTTTTGCCCTCAGACATTTGCCCAAAGAGCACTGCACAAATCCAGAGGGGCACAAAACTACCATCGTGCTTAAAATAGTCCCTTTGGACACTGCCCTGGGTGCTCAACAGACGGCAGCACAGAAATGCCAGCAGATGTGCAATGATAAGCAAAACCCCTCTACGGCCTTTCCCCATAGCCACAAGCCCACCACAGGTGCCCCACAGAGACTTACAGAGATGCTGATATTTTGGGGGGAGCTGCTGAAATCATTATGCGGATGCTGCACTGTCACAGCAATAGGCCAGATTTGAAAGGGGAGGTGGATGACAGTGTGCCCCTGAGACCCGGGAAAGGCCCAACAATTTCCTGGTGTCAGGTCAGGCTGAAAGTAGAATGCAACAGTAAGGAATGGTGAGGGAATGTCAGGAACAACACCACAACTGCTGTGACCAGAAGCACAAGACCCCCTTGGTGCACGTGATGTAATTCAGCTCAGAAAGAGCAGCACATGGAAGGCTGTGGAGACAAGCGGGAGGCCTTCTTGTCACCAGCTAAAGGGGATAATCACCTGGGCTTTGATCCCAACTATGCGTGACAGAACAAAAGCCAAATGGAGGATTTTGGCTACAATACCTGCAAAATGATATCAGGAGGATTGGCAGCACATAGAAATGCGAATGCTCTGCAAATCCAAGTACCAACGTAGTTTCGAGAGGTTCTTGAACGTTCAATTGTAGCACCTGAAAGGCAAACAAAGTCATTAACTGAGAGACGCCACTGGCCTGGTTCTTGCAGGACATTTCTAACACTCCATCCCAGATGTGCCTCTCACTGCCCCACTAAGCACCTCACTGTCAGAGGGGCCCAGGTGCCTAGGGAAAAGAAGTCTTGCTAGACCTGGCCACTGCTTCTCTCTCACAGCAGCAGGAAAAGACAGGTCTGCAGGTACCGAGAGACAACAAAACCCAGGGGAAGGATGGCAGACCAGAACTGTGGTCCTGCCTTACCCTTTTGGTTAAGAGAAGGCCTCATGGAGAGGAAGAGTACAGAAAGTCTGTAGGGCAGTGGCAGAGACACCAGCACGGAACCCCAAGGTGGGACTGGGCATGAGGGAGCCCCTCTGCCACGGCCTTGCTCGTGGCACCCCACGTGTCCTTTCATCTCCCTCCTCCTTCGTGAGCAGGGGTTGTTACACAGCCTCCCTTTGTACACAAGCACAACACAAGGAGACCAGACTCCATGACTGGGCCCTGAGGTTTCCAGGGCCCAGTCATGTAGCTTGACACGGCCTTCTAGTGCTGCATTAAACAATAATTCTCTTATATGAGTCACTTCCTGGCAAAGACAGAAACAAAAACATGAAACCACCATCTTGATAGGACTCCTGCCCATCCAAAACTCCTTTCACAAAATACAGCATCACCTGCTTCATGACAGTGATTTCTGAACGTAAAACAGCTACTTCTTCCTCTAGCACATTTATCTTCTGCTCTTGTTCCGTCAAAGTAGTTATCAAGTCCCTGCAGACAGCAAGAAGCAGCTGTTAAAAAGCTGCTCAGCCCCCGCAGGGAGCATCCCAGCTCAGAGGAGAGAAATGGTCTCACTCTTTGCTCTGCAGCCCTGGGCTCATTCTGCTCAGCAGCGCCTGAAAGGGAAGAGCTTTCCATGAGCAAAGCCGCTACAACTGCCAGGTCTTCCTGCTTGAGGAAGGCCCAGCAGAAGTTGCTGCTTCACTCTGGCAAAGGGAAGCTTGGCAAAGCTTCCCTCTGCAGGGAATGGGAGGGTTTGAGGATGTATCCTGTCACAACCAGCTCCTTTGCTTTGCCGGAGTTACCTGTCCTGCAGCAGCTGTCACTGACCTGTAACAATGCTTTTCCTCCAAAACCCCAGGTCAGGAAAGAAAATGTATAGTAGACACCAACTGTAATTCACAACAAGAAGAAACTGGGTTACTAGGCTAACGGGACTCCTTTGTAGCGACATCTGTGGAGCTCCCTGAAGCACAGCAATGAGAAGCTGGAGAGTGCCCCAGTGGGGCATCTCTCTCAGCCCAGACCCTGATGTCCAGCAGCTCTGTGCTACTGATGGCAGCTCATTTATCACAACTACTCACCAAGAGCAACAGAAATATAGAAAACAGCTTTCAGGAAGCCTTCTTTTTTCCATGGGATGTTCTCCCTGGAAAAGAGGGAGTAATGTTATTACCACAGCTTCAAGCTTTGGACATCCCCTTTTCTAATGAAGTTGTTACCAACATCAAAGCTCGAAAGAGGACATTTTTGACAGAAAGCTGACAGACTGGACTCTCAAAGGCACATGGCTTTTGTCAGCACTATGCACCATGCAAGTGATCTCCCCAAATGACCATGTTAATAGAGAAAATTGTCCTTTTGGTACTTGCTTTCATCTTTTGCTTTAAAAGCAGGCTTGTTTCAACTTGAAATCACTGAGATGTTCATAGTTTGTGGGGCGTGGGGGAGAGATACTCACATGGTGGAGATGCAGATGTTTAAACGTCTCCTTATGAAGGTGGTGGTGGTGGCAAGGTAACTGGTGAGCCAAATGATGAACCCTGCTCAAGAAAGCAGTGGCAAGTGAGCTCCACCTGCTGCAGTCTCTCCTATGGGATCCCCAGGGGTTTCAGCCCTGCATGGGAGAGACACACCGAGCCCCACAGGCTGCCTCCACGGGAAGGGTCAGTGCCAAGGCCGTGCCTTGGAGCAGGACACATCGGGGAGCCGAGGAGCCGTCTCCTCCAGGCACTGCTGCCACAGCTCGGCCAGGGTGGTTTCAGCAGCGAGTCCCACGGTTACCATGGTGCCAGAACAACATGGAGGTTGTAGGTCATTGCGTTGCAGTCCCCTGACTGCCCCAAACCCTGCCTGCGACCGCGATTCTCCATTTTGGTGTTTCTGCAGGGCAGAAAGGCCCCACTGAGGACATAGACATGGACCCTCTGCACGTGTAACATAAAGCTGGGGGATACCAAGGGACAGGCTGGCACTGAGGGACTCCACAGCAGCACTTACCGGCCTTGCCCCCAGCGTGGGCACTGGTGCTCACAGATGTTTCGGGAGCCGCGCTGAGGACAGCACCAGCCACCTCAGCCCCCAGCACCACCTGGTCATGGGGCGCAGTAGAGGCTGCCTGCGCCTCCTTGCGACAGCATCGCCGCTGCGGAGTCCGTCTCCTCACCATTGCTGGGAGGAGACGGCTCACGCTCCTCACTCACACACACACTCACACACACAGATCTTTAACACAGACACACACACACACACAGACACAAACACACACTGACTTTACACACAATCAGACACACACACTTTTAACAAACACACACACACACCCTCTACACACACACAGACTTTAAACACATACACACACACACACACACTTTGCACACAGACACACACACACACACACAGGCTTTCGACACGATCCGCTAAAAACGCACGAAGTGCCCCCGAAGGGGCAAGCCCGCCAAGCCCAACGAGTCACAAGAACCCGTTGAGCTCTGAGCGGCGGGCTGAGGGCTGCCCCAGCACCGTGGGGCTATAAGAGGTGGCCGATGGTGACCTCAGAGCAGTCCGTGGCGAGGTCACATTGCAAGGGAACGCCAGGACATTCCGTGACATGGGGAATCCTGCTGGGGTTCCTCAGCCACCACCTTCCAAGGGGGGCAATTCTGCTGTCCCTCCCTCAGTAGCATCCCTGTAGCTACTGTCCCTCAGTGGCATCACTGATCTTTTCAATATCAGTCTTTGCCAGAGTAGCTGCGAGCTCTCCCGTTTTCTCACTGTCAGGTTCCAATTCAGTTTTTGTTAATTCAGTGCAGTCAGCCCCACTTGGAGCCCACCTACGGTTTAACACACAACTTCATTGGTCACCCAGCCCTTGGTCCTCAGCAGCAACGCAGAGTTAACACAATGCAATCAGCCCCACTTGGAGCCCGCCTATAGTTTCAATGGTGTGCTCTACCCACCTGCAGATATAGCGCCTCCTCCCTGACCGATAAAAAAAAAAAAAAAAGGCACAGATCCGCCTTGAGTTTAGACAAAACACAGTAAACCAAACCTTCACTTTTTATTGGTCACAACTCCTAAGGGTAACAACTTGGCATGAGGAGTGAGAAAGAACGGGGAAACAGAGAGAGGGAAGAGTGAGGAAAGAAGCAGAAATGAGAAATGATGAAAGGTAAAAAAGGAATACTCACCACTCTGGATCCCGCAGGGTCCCATGGGTCCCTTGTTGTTAACCCTCAGCAGTCAGTGGTGGGTGTGCACGCACAGGCTCTTCAGTGGTGATCTCCTTATGGCAACAGTTCTGCTCAGTCATTCTGATGCGGTCAGTAGGCACCAATCACCTTCGCCCATAGAGAGGCAGAGGTCTCATCTTCCACAGTTCTCATTGAGTCTCCTCCCCTTGGAGCCTCAGTCCATAGGAGGTGAGACATAGTGGTGGATTTTCTGAGACACTACAAAACATGATGGGGCTGAGTTCCACAGTCATTTCTACTTTTCTACATTAACCTGGATTTCTCCTGGAGGAGAAATGAAGCCTTTTAGGTCTCCTTCTCAACTACCCTTCTGCCCCTTTCTGACACCAAGAATTAACTTTCCCTTCTACACTCCTCACCCTACGCTTACCCCACTCAAGCAAGGATCCCATTGGCTTCTGGAGTTGCTGCACAACACTGCTTGTAACATTAGCACTGGGGCTGTTTTCTGACCCAGAGAATGATCAGGAGCTTGATCCAAGTTGAAGATAGTGTGACAGGATTCCCACTGACCCTAGAAAGAGCTGGTCCTTTCCAAGGGGGACTCACCTCCTGAGCTTCAGCCATGTGGCACATTTTCACATACAGCTCCCAAAGCACTGCCTCTTGAGTCTTGATAACAGGTTCAGGGGTGGAAGACAGTCAACCCGTGAATGACACCTAATGCCCAGTACCACAGGGTCTCCCATTGCCCCACACTTAACCTGCTTTTCTTGCCAGAGTGCAGCTTCCAGACTATGTTTTATTCTCTTTATGTTGACTTTAGGCAGCCAGAGGGCCTAGCTGTGGCTTTTGGGGTGGTCATGACCTTTCTGGGTCTACTTCCTGACCAGCCCTCTGAAGTGCTGATGAAACGAAGTAGTTGAAGACATTAGCTTTTTCACAAGAAGTACCTAAGCAGAAAAGGATCTCCAAAGGATGTTGAGGAGTCCATGTCCAGTCCGCAGAAATCAGGAAATGGCTTGGTCATAGCTCCTCGTGCTACCTGTTTCCCCTTGCTAGCAGTGTCCACACTGAAGTAAAATGCCAGATCTGCAGAGTGACTGATGGCACAAACATACCCAGCCTTTTCCCGCATGGCTGCAGCTTCCTCATGAACCCAGCACACTCCTCCAACACCATGGGCTTGGAAGCGTCCCCGCAGGCCCAACACAGAGTGCATTTTTCTGTGCACTGTTTCCAAGGATCAAGAAGTGAGTGACTTTCACAGAGAAGTGAATGTTGACAGTCAGCCTTCCCCCCAAGGCTTTGAGAAGGTTTTCAGATCTTCTGAGAGCAGTCATCATGGAATCATGGAGTCATTATGGTTGGAAAAGACGTTTAAGATCAAGTCCAACTGTAAAACTGTCACCACCATGCCTACTAAACCATGTCCCTAAGTGCCTCATCTATGCATTGTCCTGCCAGGGACAGTGACTCCAGCACTACCCTAGGAAGCCATGGTTTAGTAATGGTTATTTCCATTTTTAAAATGATAGCATGCTTCTTGTTTTGTGTCTCTCCATTTCCTGTGTCTCCCTGTAAATGCAATTGAAGGTAATCTAGCTCCCTGTGAGCTAGATTTGAGCTCTGGCTGAATTTTCTGGCATCAGAAATTTATACTTCCCATTTAGCTTGTATCTAACTTCATCTCATGACTTTAGGTAGGACTGTATGTCATGGACTTCTGTGGGACAGAGATTTGGCGTGAAAAGGAACAGGAAATTTTCCAGGAAGTTGCTGCGCTTGCAAAACTGGCCTACAAGACTTGGCAAACCTTTCTTGGAGTCCTTGTCTCTCAGTAGTCTTTCTGGTTTCTCATGAGGTACCTAGTTTCTGAGTAATTCAAGGTGGAATAAGGTGGAGCAACCTTTCTTAGGATGCCTTTGACACTGGGTTGAGTAGGTATATATCACTGGACAGTGAGGCATTGGCAGTGTTAGTGCCTGTAAACAAGGTCTTCTGTCCCTTATAGGTGACAGTGGGGAGTGCCTTAGTGGATGGACTCAGAATGGAATAATCTCTCAGCCAGTCCTGCAGCAAGTTGGCTCAAATCCTTCTTTCTTAGCAGTTGCCCACCACTTCAGAGCAGGCAGGAAGGCTAGCCTGATCATGTAGCTCAAGTGTGGCCCCAGGGCTTGCCCTACTTAAAGTAGGAGGAAATGACCACAAACGGAATAGCAAAAGTTCCGCAGGAACTTAAGGTAAGGGTGACAGAGCCCTGGAACAGGCTGCCAAGAGAGGCCATGGAGTGTCCTCGAGCGTTCAGTTGTAGCACCTGAAAGGCAGACAAAGTCATTAACTGAGAGACGCCAGAGCCCTGCTTCTTTCTAATACTCCATCCCAGCTGTCTTTCACAGTTCTAATAAGCACCTCACTGTCAGAGGGGCCCAGGTGCCTAGGGAAAAGAAGTCTTGCTGGACCTGGCCACTGCTTCTCTCTCACAGCAGCAGGAAAAGACAGGTCTGCAGATATCGAGAGACAATAAAACCCAGGGGAGGGATGGCAGACCAGAACTGTGGTCCTGCTCAAGTGGGCAGCAAAGCCTTACCCTTTTGGTTAAGAGAAAGGCTCAGTGGAGAGGAAGAGAGCTTTTCTCTTGGCACAGAAAGTCTGTAGGGCAGTGGCAGAGACACCAGCACGGAACCCCAAGGTGGGACTGGGCATGAGGGAGCCCCTCTGCCATGGCCTTGCTCGTGGCACCCCACGTGTCCTTTCATCTCCCTCCTCCTTCGTGAGCAGGGGCTGTTACACAGCCTCCCTTTGTACACAAGCACAACACAAGGAGACCAGACTCCCTGTGTTCTAACCTGAGGTTTTGAGGGAGGGAGGGAGGGAGGGAGGAAGGGAGGGAGGAAGGGAGGGAGGGAGGGAGGGAGGGAGGGAGGGAAGGAAGGAAGGAAGGAAGGAAGGAAGGAAGGAAGGAAGGAAGGAAGGAAGGAAGGAAGGAAGGAAGGAAGGAAGGAAGGAAGGAAGGAAGGAAGGAAGGAAGGAAGGAAGGAAGGAAGGAAGGAAGGAAGGAAGGAAGGAAGGAAGGAAGGAAGGAGGGAAGGAAAAGGAAGGAGAAGGAAGGAAGGAGAAGGAAGGAAGGAAGGAAAACAGAAGATCTGCCTTTCAGAGTGAAGTGTTTTGTTGTTGTTGTTGTTGTTGTTTGTATTCATATTATTTTTAAGATCCATTATTTATATCTGTATTTCAACATGATAAAATCTCCAATCAAGCATGTATTACTTCCTTTTGCATGCTAAGTCATGCTCCTGACAAATCAATTTAGTTATGTTTTTCACCTTCACAGTGCATGTGTTTTGTTCTCATTTACTAATTGCAGCGATAGTGGAATGGCAATATTATTCATGGACCATTATTTTCTGATACACAGTCACCATTCCTGAAACTTCTTTATTTACATGGAAAAAAATGTGTTCAGAAAACAATTAATTCTGTTTTCACAATATTCTCACTTGCCACAATATTCAGCTATTTAGGAACAGTCCCACAGACTGCACTGTTTCATTTGTGTGCTTAAAAACATTCACGTTCTTAAATAGCTGCCTTATTAGATATTTAAAGTGCAGCAAGAGTGCATAGGCATTAGGAAACATGGGGCTCAACTAGCCTTAACTGAGAGTAGTTAGAAATTCAAATTTTCAATTTTTGCAGATAAAGAACATGGAACTTAATATCCTAACTTTAAAAAGTAATTTGCTTCAGCTAAAATAAAGGCATGACATGTTTTTTGTCAACAAAACAACTTTCCCAAACCATGTTTTGGTAGGATAGTGACAGGCATCTTTTAAGGCAGTTTGGTTATGAGACAAGTTGTCAAAATACTACTCTCAGAGAAAATAATCATCTTAGCTCTATTATATTTTGTGCTATTGCTTCAATCTTATTAATGGGCAGCAAATACAAGAACACTTATTTATGGGCATGAAAGTTTGTTTAATGTGGAGTTACAGCAGTGAGGCAAACACTTATTAGTTCTACCTAAGCAGTGTTACCTACCAAAAGGTTCTTGAACATAAATCTGTTTTTCACCTCAGGACTTCTTGCAGATGAATTTTGTGGACCTGCCTGCAGCAATACAAGGTATCTTGTCTTTACAGGCTTTGCTATGGTAAATTGTTTTTTTGCTCAGTGGCAAAGCATTGCAGAGGAAAGCACACCTATGTCAGCCACAACAGTTCACTGAAATACTAGAGTTACTTGGTTACTGGAGCAACTTGGGCCTGAGCAAAAGCACCAGACTGAAGTTCCAGACTGCTACACCAAACTGAAGCTACTCTTTCCTCTTCATCTGATGTTTTAAAGTTAGATTTATGTCATTTAATATGGTGTCATTGGCACTAGCATTATGATGTCATGTCATAATATCAATATCGAATGAAGCTACTTGCATCGATGAGCAAGAACAGAAATACCAAAAAAATCCGTTTAATATTTGCAAAAACAGAAACTTGTATTATGCAGAGATCAGTAATCTCAGTGTGAAAGATGAGCTTATGTGTAGTCACAGAATCACATGGTGTAGCATTGAATCCTAAAGTATGCCAAGTTCATAATATTTACGGCTATTTCTCCAGTAAATCCGTATGGTATTAAATTATATTAAACAGGTGCAAAGATGTATGCATGCAGTCAAAGGATTCTTTTTTGTTGTTGTTGCTTTGTTTTTGTTTTTGCCTTTTTTTAAAGAAAATAATAGAGATGATTAAGATTTGCTGGAATTCTCTAACCAGTGGGTATCATGGGCAATTTTTTAAAAGCCTTTAGCTATAAATGACTGAATTGTACGTTGCTTGAGCAGGCAATGCATAAGGATCCTTCTTCCTTGGCATAATTGAACAGCATTTATATAGTTTTATGGTCTAAAATATCACCTTCCTGACAAACTTCAGATATAAAAGGATGAAGTGCATTCTGCCAGAATGAGTTAATCAGCATCACACAGTTAATCTCCATCACACAGTTTTATGCTAGCTGCATTTCTCTTTGTGTACATTTTTTTGTTTTGTAGATGCATGATAGTTAAGGAGTCAGAAGTAATTCTAGTGAAACTAGGAACAGCAATGTTCATCCCTGACAGAAAATGATACTTTCTGATACCCCATAAAATGAGAATGATTTTTTTTTTCCACACTTATGTGTGTTTTTTTCTTTTTTTCCTTGGCTCCAAAGTTAGTGAATTTGACTGTTAAGGTCTCTATATTTAGAGTTCCTGCACTACTGGCATCTAATGAATTATTAGCAGTTATTCATTAGTTAATGAATAACTTTCTGTTAATGGACTTTCTCATAATTGATAAGTTTCTTCACCTAAAGTCAAAGACTTAGAAACTTCTTTCATCTTTGGTTACATTAGTTACCTTTTGTTCATATAAGTAAAACTACTAAAATAAAGCCCCAGGTCTGATTTTCAGTATACATTATTCTTTCAGTTGTTCTTTACCTTCTAGATGAGATATTTAAGAGTCTTATTCTCTCCAAATGCTCTCTCTTAGGTTTGATAAGCTTTTCCGAGCTGTTTAGCCTTCCTTTTGTCCCTCATTTGGGAAGAAAAAGATTGCATAACTGTACTTAATAGATATAGTTCTATCTTGTATTCCATGCAATCACTGCCCTTTTGGATGCCCTCACTCCTAACCAGAGCTTCAGCTTTTTGTAATATTTGCCTGATCGTTAGTTAATAAGATCTCATCAGAGATCTTGAAGCCTAACAAGCTGAACATGTCCCAGCAGGCCCAGGCTGCATTCTAACAGAATTGTTCATGTGTTGTTTGTATTTGTGTTTTTCGCTCACAGCCTATGATACTAACAGAACAAGAATTACCAGCATGAAATTATCTTCTTTCTAGTGAATTTCTATTGGGATATATGGGATATATGAAATCAGAAATCATAGATCCCTCTCATTAAAACTGTTAACTCTGTCTCAAAGAGCTCGCAAATAAGTGTAAATAGATATTTGATGGTCTGCCAAAAATGTAATGACTAAGCCCTCTCTGTCGCTGCCTGAACAAGACTTCTTTACATCTTTCCCTTTCAAGGCCATGACACACTGAACCAATTGCAGTCAGTGAAGGCCTGTCTGACTGTCTGGTCCTCTCTAGTATACAAAAAGTAAAAAAATAAATTAAAAGAGATCCTCTGGTGGTGTCATAAACTAACAAGAAATGATAAGGGGAAAAAGAAGCAATGAAATTCAACCATGTATCTCCCAGATGGGAACAACTTTCCCCTATCTCCCTCCCCAGCTCAATATTCTTAAATTCTAAAAATAAACTTAAGGTAAGGCATATCTGGAGGATTTTCTGTAGGCTCAGCTTTATAACATGACAAGAAGAAATAAAATTGCTCGAGGCCTTGATGTGAGGAAGCTTTCATCCAAATCTCTGGCAGCTGCACTGCCTTGCAGAGAGCTAAATTCATCCTGGGATTAGAGTGCATTTGAAAATAATAGGAGTCAGTTTAACTTGGGGTCAGCCCTTCTCTCCTTCTCTGTGAAATACACATACCCATTTCACAAATGACCTTGAGGTCTATGGATCAAAGTAGAGATTTACTCCTGAATTCCTCTGAATATGGTTCTGCTTGGCAACTGCTAGTGCACAGTGATAAAAGAGAGCTCAGATGATGAAGTGCATTCCTTGCATTTCCCTGTCCCTGCTAAGGCTTCTACAGTTAACCTTTCCAGATGATGTAAGTATTATAGCAAGTTTGCTCAGAAAAAGTAAGTTTTATTGATGATAATTCAGCAAGAATCTGCTCCCCAAAGGAAAACAAAGATATATTGAAGTAAGAACTGTAGGCTGGTTCTTATAGCTCAGTAAGGACAAGGTGTTTTATGCATTGTGTATAACCTTAAATAAAAAGTTATCCCCTTTTAGACGAAATGAATCAGGAAAGACATGGGATTTACATTGGGAACAAAATAAAGAAAAAATAATAATCCATTCTATTGCATGGAAACTAAGACAGTCTTTCTTCTTCTTCTTTCTATATGGAAAATAGGTATTTTCTCCTTCCCAGTAAAATTATTTCTTCGCTGAACCAGAATTTTCACACTTAGATGCCCATCACTCATCAATATTTAGGCTCATAAATTTAAGTATTATTTGTCTCTACCTCATAACATGTTACTTTAAATTATTATCCTGTGTTGAATGTAATCAGATTTTTCAGCAAAATATTTGAAAACAGGATAATTGTGTACACATAAATATATACATTTACTGTTAATGCATATTTGTACCCACTTAGAATAAAATTTTCAGCATTTTTTAGTGCCAAAAGAAATATTAAAAGGTTACAGATTTTTTTGGAGTTGCAGGTTCTCTACAAAACATGTCTCCATCTTACATAAGGAGAACAGATAACAGATCCAGCCAGCAGATACAACAGTTTCTGCAACAGAGCATGCACCAGGTTTCAAGCAGGGGTCCTCCCTTCAGTTCATGGCAAGGAACCACCTCCTCAAGCAAGAACCTCAGGGAATGTTCTTCAGCAGCTGTTGGAACAGCTGTCCCTGTCACTTTGGGGACAAGGAGACCCAGTTTGGAGATAAACATCTTGAGAGAAACAAGATCCACAAGTTTCTTAGAAGGAAAAGAGTCCAAGAAAGCTGATTGGTATTCAAGGCTCACCTCCTTCAAGCTCAAGAATGGTCCATCCCAATGAGCCTGGTGAGGGATGAGACCAGCCCAGTTGCAGTGATTTATCAATGGCCTGCATGAAGGGACAGAGTGCCTCCTCAGCTAGTTTGCAGATGATTCAAAACTGGGAGGATTGCCTGATACACCAGAGGGAGGTGCTGCCATACAGAGGTATCTCAAAAGTCTGGAGAAGTTGGCAGAGGGAAACCTTACTCATGAAGTTCCATCAAGGGAAGCACAGAACACTATAGCTAGGGAGGAATAAGTCCATGCACTAGTATGGGCTGGGAGATGGGCTGGAAAGCAGCTCGGCAGAGAACAAAAAGTTTGTTCTGAGCCAACAATGTGCCCTTGTGGCCAGGTCTCCTTGGCTGCAAAAGCAAGAACAAGGCCAGCTATTGAAGGAGATGCTCCTTGCTCTCTGTGCAGCCTGGTGAGGTCACAGCTGCAGTGCAATTTTCAGTGGCATTTCCCTCCTCCCCAGTACAAGAAAATCATGGAGATATTGCAGTGAATCCTGCGAACGGATCATTTGTCATGTGATGAAAGACTGAGAGCTGGAACTGTTCAACGGGAAAAGAGAAGACTGAGGGGGATCTTACTGACGTGAATGAATATTGAGAAGTTCAAAAGAGAACAGGACCAGACTCCTGTCAGTGGTGCCCAGTGACTGGGCAAAAATCAATGGGTACAAGCTAGAAAACAAAATTTCTATAGGAAAATGATTTTTTTTTTTTTTTTTTTTTTTTTTACTATGAGAGTAACTGAGCCCTGGAGTAGCTTGCCACAGAAGGCATCTCCACCCTTGAGGATGTTCAAAGCTGTCTGAGAAGAGACCTGAGCAACATGGTCTGAGTGGCTCTGCTTAAGTCAAGGGATAAAGAAGGAGATCTTTCAACATCACTTATTTTTATAATCTCAACTCCAGGGTCATTTTAGGCAATGAACCAGCCAACTTCTTGAATATATGAATATTGATCCTCAAGGAGTTTAGCTACTTGTTTGAGAGCTTTATTCAATCTAAGTAATTAGGACCTGATCCAAAACTAAATTAAATTGATATTGATATTCTTATTATTTTTGACTGATGTAATTTGAATCAGGTCCACCATAATCTTCATTAACTAAATCCAGTAGACTTTTAATCACATATTTAAACAGTTTTACACCATTTTGTTATTAGAAAGGAGCTGATAAGCCCAATGAAGAGCAGTGTTTATTTCTAAATCAAGGCCTCTTACTCTCTCCAGAAAGACTTTACAATGGAGATGAAAGCCTTTCTGCTTTAAAGATATATTTTTATTACTTTTGATAGTGCATTATAATAGATGCCTGATTGATTTTTCTTTATAATTAATATATGTATTCAACTGACACAAGAAATATACTAAGAGTCATTCACTTTCAATATGAGTGTCACGTGATACAATTCAACAACTTATTATTAGGGAAATAATGAAAAGTGAAAAAGAACTACCGTGAGAAGAAAATGCCATTAAATTACATGTATTGTATGTAATGTTGTTTTTTGTTATCATGCTTCATGTTGCTTCCATAAAACTAAGAAAAATAACAAGAATAGTACAGAAAATATATTATTTTCCAATTTCCTTCACTTTCATTCAGAGACAGAGGTGGTTTTTTTTGGTTTGGTTTGTCTCTTCCACAGTCATTTTATCATAATAGTATCTACACAACCACGTCGAAAAAGAGAATATATATGTATCTCAACTACATAGGTAGTTAGATCTCCTTCTCCCATCCTCCAAAAAAACAAAATCAAACCAATCCAAGAAGGACTAATGACCTGTTACAGAAGTGAAGCAGCTAAGATTTTCTCATAAGGTGGATGGGTTTCTTTTTAGGGCTTTAATCAGCCAAAGTTTCTTCAAACTGCAGTTTTATTTATTTTTTTTATTTTTATTTTTTTTTCAGAAAACTTTTCCCCAGTATCAAATAACTAACAATATTTTTCTTGTCTTTAAAGACTGACCTAAATTTATGGAATATGTAAATTTTCCCAATTAATTGGGAAAATTTCCCCATTAATTATGTATCTCATCACATATAAGTAATATGATTTTTGTTCGTTTGTTTTCTGTTGTATGTCTCAACATATTACAGCAGTTTTTGCAGTAGAATTTCAAGATTATGCTCCTGGATTAATTAATTTTCAGTGTGATACTGAACCTAGAATAATTTACCAATATTTTCCCCTATTAAATGTTCTCCATATTTCCTCTAATTTAATTTCCCTATAAGACTGGATTTGTCTGGATTATAAAACTGGATTTGTCTGGATTATAAGACTGGATCCTTCTCTATTTTTCACATTCAACCTCCAGTTGCTTAATGTTACGTGTTCCAATGCCCCTGGAAATTAATTCAAAATCTCATTGTATTTCAGTGTCACTTGAGAGAAAACACCTTCCAGAAGTGTTCTTGATGCTAGCTGTGGTGTGACCCTCAGGACTATGTCAATAACAACTTGTGGCAGAGCTCAGCCTCTGACTGAAAAAGACATAGTTCAGAAGAATTTTCACAGTGGAAAACTGAGTTCTAGGAAGGAAAAATTTCCTCTTTGTTTGCAGAGTAAGAGCTGCTCATGCCAGACATTTCAAGAAAGAAAAAAATTTCTCTCATCATGTCATTTTTTTTGTTTCTGGGTGGAGGCATAATTGCCTATTCTTTTTTGTATCTACTGCAGAGAAGTGGGTGATCTCTCTAGTGTCAGATTTGATAATTCGCTTTGCTTGCCGCAGGGGACAGTGCTGAGATATATTGCACTTCTTAGGTGTATGAACTGAACTGTACTCTTTTTACCATCATTCTTATGTGCTAGGCCATAGATTCAGTTAATTAATTAACTGTTTAGGTGCAGTGTATAGAAGATTGAGCAATTATTTTAGTCTCTGCTATAGCAGATCCAATTTGGTAAACACTTAGTACAGCTTTCTATAAACTTCAGTTCAAGCAGTCATCATTCATGGATGTACACGCTAGTTGTTCCTGAATTATCTCATATGACTTATCTCTAGACCGATCTGTAGCAAGTGCTCAAAAGTACTAGTATATTGGCTGGAAGATTCATTGCCTTTTAAAACTGTAGGACCTATTACCAGGAAGGAGACAGGCAGAAGATATACTTTGACCTGAAAGATGGGGAGTACATTTGAAGTCCTTTTTGCCTTGAGACCTGGGAGCTCGCCTTTGTTCTAAACTGAACTATTAATCTCACACAAGCAGTTTATAAAATCCAATACGGCTTCACAATTGTGTGTCTGAACAATCTGTATTTATGTAAATTCAGTGTTAGATGCATTTGTCTGTATTTATATATATATAAAATACACTCAGGAAAGAACTATGGGACTGTTCAGATAAATGCTATTGTAGCAATAACAACATAATTAGTCAGAAAATGTCCAATTTTGTACAGTCCCTCTCACTCCACCCTCCTACCCCTCCCCCCAAAAAAAAGATATACGCTGGATGAATCAAAATTGCTAGCTGCTGGCAGACCCTCAAGCCCTCTTGTTCCACAAGCACAGTGGAATTCCTACTACTATCAAGGCTTCTCCTCAAGGAGAAGAATTTCCATTTCTCATCCACAAAACTCTGTCTACTCACTGGTTCCTGTTCAGATCCTCCCCATCTGAAAAATCTCTCTCTTCCTATACAGTTTTCCCCAAATGCCCATCTCCTCTTAATCCTCTTCATAATTTCTTCACTTCAATTTTTTCTTAACAAAACAACAGCCAAGATTTTGCTTTCCCTATTCTTAAAATGCACACCATCCTTAGCTTTCTGTAAGATCTACAACAAATGTAGCTTGCTGTCTTCTTTTATACTGAAGGGTGTTTCGCCTTTTTTTTTTTTTTTTTTTTAAAAAAGGCACCTTCATTGTAAAATGTAATGTTAAATATCTAACCTTATGGTTAGGTCCCAGAGACAATGTCTTCCTGACAATGTCTAAGTGAAGGAATTTGGCTATCTCAAAGATCTGAGGGCCTGATTCTCTTGTTCTCCCCCAAAGACAGTATCTCCCACCATGCAAAATATACCTAGACATAACTCAGCATTTAGGAAGTTGTTCTAGACAAAATTGCAGGTGTAAGTTTCAAACTAAAACATTTCCTCTCTCAAGATTTACATGGATAGTAGCTTAATGAAGTAGTACCTTTAGGTGACTATCTGAAATTTTGGCACCAGTTTTAAAAGAAAGAGGTTGTGTTTCTCAACTGCAGTAGCTTACCCTGAAAGACACAGGAAATAACAATAATCTGTATTTGTTAATTTTCTCTTTTGTTCTAAAAACCCAGAGCACTGATGAATTTTTCTACTATGTTTTCTTTTTCCCTAAAGTTTTATTCTTGTTAAATGTACATGGAGGCAGAAAAAGTTTCCAAAGAAATCTGCTATAGACAAAGGAATGACAAATTGATGTGTCTCCCAAGAATGACAACATTTCAGTCATAAAACTGTAGCGCAGATGTAAAAATTTTTCCATTCATCCATTCCTATTTTTTTATAATGTTAGGCCATGTCATGGCAGCAGTTGTATTCTCTCCTTTCTTTTCATTACAATAGGTCTGATTGGAATGAGAAATCAGGACTTTAGCACATCATATGGCCTGTAAATTACCATGTCACTCTATACTTGAACCTTTCAACATAAGACCAAATTAGCAAGGCAACAATGTTTTCCCTTTTTTAAAGCCCTGCTGTGCTCAGCCAGTCACAGTCCTTTGATGGCCATTTCTGATTATCCCTTTCTTCTTCGAATTATGATATGATTCTTTTATTATTGATTCCTAGCAGTCTCACTCCTGCCTTGCCTGAGCACACATAATTTCTGCTAAACATGTGTGGGATACGGAGGGAAGATGTTGATCAGCAACACCCATTATGTATGGTCAAGTCGTCCTCCTTACTGTTTCTAATGAGGAAAGAGAGAAAGAAAGAGAGAACAAGAGAATGAGAGAAGGAAAGAGAGAAGGAAAGAGAGAGAGGAAGAGAGAGAGAAAGAGGGAGAGGAAGAGGGAGAGAAAGAGGGAGAGAAAGAGAGAGAGGAAGAGAGAGTGGAAGAGAGAGAGGGAGAGAGAGTTGAAGAGAGAAAGAGAGAGAGGAAGAGAGAGAAAGAAGGAAGGAAGGAAGGAAGGAAGGAAGGAAGGAAGGAAGGAAGGAAGGAAGGAAGGAAGGAAGGAAGGAAGGAAGGAAGGAAGGAAGGAAGGAAGGAAGGAAGGAAGGAAGAAAAGAGAAAGAAAGAAAGAAAGAAAGAAAGAAAGAAAGAAAGAAAGAAAGAAAGAAAGAAAGAAAGAAAGAAAGAAAGAAAGAAAGAAAGAAAGAAAGAAAGAAAGAAAGAAAAAGAAAGAAAGAAAGAAAGAAAGAAAGAAAGAAAGAAAGAAAGAAAGAAAGAGAAAAAAGGAAAGAAGGAAAGAAGGAAAGAAGGAAAGAAGGAAAGAAGGAAAGAAAGAAAGAAAGAAAGAAAGAAAGAAAGAAAGAAAGAAAGAAAGAAAGAAAGAGAAAGAAAGAAAGAAAGAAAGAAAGAAAGAAAGAAAGAAAGAAAGAAAGAAAGAAAGAGAAAAAAGGAAAGAAGGAAAGAAGGAAAGAAGGAAAGAAGGAAAGAAGGAAAGAAAGAAAGAAAGAAAGAAAGAAAGAAAGAAAGAAAGAAAGAAAGAAAGAAAGAAAGAGAAAGAAAGAAAGAAAGAAAGAAAGAAAGAAAGAAAGAAAGAAAGAAAGAAAGAAAGAAAGAAAGAAAGGAAAGAAAGGAAAGAAAGAAAGAAAGGAAAGAAAGAAAGAAAGAAAGAAAGAAAGAAAGAAAGAAAGAAAGAAAGAAAGAAAGAAAGAAAGAAAGAAAGAAAGAAGAAAGGAAGAAAGAGAAAGAAAAGAAAGAGCACTACCAGAGTTTTTCTGTAACTGCTATAAAAAAAAATACTTTACTCATACTGGTAAATAGGTCTGGAAGGGGCCTTGAGAGACTGATTATTACCTTAAGGAAGGAATGAGCACAGATGTCTATTTGCTCTTACCCTTTTGCACTCACATTACTGAAGATTTCAACTCTGTCCACAGCTTACCCCAATCCTAATTAGCCTTACTAATTTCAGGTCTTACTACCTGAAATGTCCCTTGCTACTGTTTAGTCCTTCCTGTTGTTCACATGAAACACTGACGGTGGTCTATTTCACTCCTCTTTGCAGCAGATGGTTAAATATTTGATTGTTACCATGTCTCCCTGCAGGCTGTTGTTCCGTATGCTAAATAATCCCTTCAGTCTTTCCTCTGTATACATGGGCTCTCTGAAGTTCTTCACCTTTCTTGAAATACTTTGCCTAAAATACGACATACTAGTTCAGCTGAGGCCACCAAATGATGAGGTTTTTAACCTCCTTTTAAAGTCTACTGGTGTAATGCTGCTGAGTCAGCAACCAATTCCTCCCCTGTAAGTCTCTTCTTTCCTTTTTCTGCCTAATTGCTTCACTTTCTTAATCACTAGTTGTCTCCCTGGTAAAAAATGCAGGTGCTATCATACAAAATAAAGAGAGTTTAGGAAGAGGTAGATATTGAAGTCACTTTTTGCTCTATGTTGTTTAACATGAATGAGCAAGGAACTATTTCAGCCTTTGAAACGCAACAGGACGCCAGTCCACTGGTTAAACCCATAACCTTGAGTTCAATTTACTAGGAACACAGCCTTACTGAAAATCAGTGATGTAGGAGCTTAACTAAATCACTTTGAAAATGGGTAGTTACCCATAAATCACTTAGAGTACTCGTTAAATCCTTCTCCCTTCTATCCTACAATTCCTATTTATCTGTGCCAGAGTTTTGCTGAGTTGGCTTCTTCTGCACTGGCAGTTATCTTTGAGCAGTTGAAATGCAAACACTCTAATAAAGAAAATCAATTTGTGAAAGCATTTGTATTCTGCCCTCCACAAGTCTATTTGAGTTAAACCATCTCACTATGCAAATAAGGATTAGCATTAAAAGTGTGCTCAAAATGACAAGTTTTTGAATGAATGCACAGCCTGCAGCTGAAACAATGTACATTAAAGAAATGCCACTAACCATTAACGCTAAATGACTCTTTCCCATGAATCAAAAAATACATAGTTTTAGTCATAAAGGATTAGAAGTTTTGTTTTGTTTTATTTTTGAATAAGAAGTAATAATAATTGTAGTAAAAGTAGGTTAGGCTATTAACTTTCTGATGCAAACTGTGTATTCATTTTGTATTATTGATATCGTTAGTGTTAATTCATCCCTAATCATTGATGCTTCAAAACTTCCTGACCTAAAATATTTGCAGAGCAGTGAATCTCCATTCTTGCTTAATGGCTCATTGCCTTCCATTCTTTCTCCCTAAATCCAGGAGAAAGTTTTCTGGTCTGCAGTTCTTTGTCTAACTACAGCCACATCATGAATGAAATGACAACTATACTACAGACCATTTATAAAATCCATTAAAATACATATGGCCATCAATAGACTCACTTTAAATAATTTTCCCTGACAAAGGAATACAAAAAAACCTCCAGTACCAATATTGCTACTTTCCTAGGAGAACAGGGGGTTAAATAAGGGACCTTCTACTTATTTCAATAGGTTTTCAATTACAGTATATTTGACTTTAGGTTTTAATAGGCAAGAAAAACACTGGATCTAAAATTGCAAAAGAAACACAAATGACAGGTAACATTCAGAAATGTGTTAGCTGTTTAACCTTTAGGATGGCTTGATAAATCACTCCATTACAAACTATTTAAATTCAGAATAGATAAATGAAGCCTCTTATTTTCCCTTAAATGCTCATTAAAGTAAACAAGCTTTAATGAACTGCTGGTAACTGATTATTGCTCAGGGGAAAAATGATATAAGTAGATAAATAATCATGGTGAAGTCTTCTACCCACTAAAGTCAAAAGGGGAAAAAAAAAGAGGCGGTGGCTTGATTATGTACTAATAGTTTCAAAAAGATCTCACACACTACATATTACAAGTGGAAAAAAATATATAGTTTGACAAAAAACATATTGCTTAAGATCTTTTATCTGGCTGAAATAAAAGGACACTAGAAGAGATATAAATAGAGCATCATTGTTATGTAAGATGTCAATTAATATTTTATATGTATTTATATTATGCCTATATATACATATGCAGGCACATATAGACCTATATATGTATATTCTCTGCATTCTTCTGTAGAGATGCACATTTAATAGAATCTATGATTTTGTACGATGGAGCATTTCCTATTAAAAATGCAGATTAGTTGAAATATAAATATATGCATATATATATTTCTGCAGAAATATGTCATCTGGACTGTCAGTTTTTAAATGTGGAAAAAGTCATAAAATTTCCCTGGGTAATCTGGAGTAAAAAAAGATCTTTTTAAAAATAAAAACGAAACAACATATACAGCGGCTTACTCAGATGAACATTCATTTATTTATTTACTAAGAAATAGAATGCAGAGAATATGAAATATTTCATTGTTTTACAGATAAAATACAGGAGATCAACCAAGAAGAACAAATTCTTAAGTTTCAGGTATTAACATTTGGTTTTACAGATAAATTACAGGAGATCAACCAAGAAGAACAAATTCTTAAGTTTCAGGTATTAACATTTGGTTTTATCCACTGAGTTACTAGGACCTAAAAGTAGTGCTGATGGTTACCTAAGGCAGACAAGTTGGTGGCAAGCAAGCTGTTTGTACATTAAGAAAGAGATTTTTTACCTCATGTACACCAATCCTGTATGTCTTGAATTGATCCATCCTAACTGTATTTGTTCCTGACTTGCTAGTTGTCATGGAATTTTTTTTTCCTGAATTTACTTTCTCTGGTGATCAATAACATTCATCTTGGACCCCAAACTGAAGGATTGTTTAAGTTGTATCCACGACAGTTTACATAACAGTTGGGAGTGCTTGAAATGAGGGTGCTTCTGCTTTTCCAGGTTTTTTTTGTCATAGACCACAGAAACTGGGTCTTTACTGATTATGAAGACTTTGTAGATTCTTGGGGGGAAAAAAAGATCTATACTTGCCTATTTCAATAATTTATCATGTCTTTTTTTTTTCTTTTTTTTTTCTTTCCTTCCAACACAGTGTAATAAAGTCAAAACATGTTTCTGGAAAATCATTTAATGTTTTATCATAAAGCATCCTTGATGCCATTCTCTCACTCATTTTAATTGTCATTGAGATGAAAAATAACCAAAAAGGAGATAGATATGAAGTCTGGAAAAATATATGGGTATGGATAGGCTTATAAGATTTTGCTAGCATCAGCATACTGTTTAAATGGGCCAGTAGTTTTTGCATATTCATACAAAAAAAGACAATATATCACCTTAGGTGACACTAATACAATATAGGCAGAACTTAAAGGTTGTGATGAAGCATTCTGCCAGCCTCTTCCATATTAGTTATGTGTTGTAGTGAGGGAAATGAGGTAAAGTAAAATGACAGGTTCCCAGGTGATCACTGGCAAATATAGTAAGATATTCTAATCTAATGCATTAATAAAGCATTGTTGCAATTCCATCTGTTTAATGCAGATTTGCAAATTCAGTGGTGCTCACTCTTGGGGCTGTAGCCAGGCTGCTCTTCCAACATTCAACTGAGATGAATACATGGGCATGTGGTCTCAGATGCTTGATGGAATCCTTAATAGGTGTTACTCTTACCCTTTTAATGATTTTTTTCCTAATAAATAACTTCATTATATTTACAGAATGGCATATTCTCTGCAAAATTGAAATTGTAAGCAGGCTAAATTATTTGTATGCAGAGAGATTCTTGATAGTTACTGGAATTAGGTGTAACAGATGTCACATTAACATTTGGCTGCTAAGCTGACAGATGAGTGATTGCAGCATGGAAACATTAGGGAAGTTGATAATGGGCTTCCTAACACACGCTGCTGTCATTTCATATTGCTGGACTACTAAAGAAACCCAGCTGAATACATTAGTGGAATTGAGAGAGAAAGTATATTACATTCAAAAAAGTGTGGTTCAAGATTTCACGTATCCTATCACTCATGGACTTGTCCAAAAGTATGGTAGGAAAGAAAGGCCCCAAGCATATGGAAGAAAACATAGGCTGGACTATACAAAAGTGTAAGTGTTTTCTAATATAACATCCAGCTCTAAATTCCGCTTAATTCTGTCCCTGTAATAATAAATCTTGGTCAATTATCAAAACATTAAATCAAGTATTAATTCCAACTTAAAAGTGGCTGATCGGTACACTTCTAAAACATTAACAATTCTGCATTTCTAAAGTTTTCCATCTTCCCTTGGATTCTTTGGGATTTATAGTCTTCTTGAGTCTTTTCTGTGTTATCACAAGCTAATGTGGTATCTCCACATCTCTCACAAAGAACTTTTGAGGATGAGTAACTTAACTAACCAGAACTAACCCCTTATCAAAAGGCTATTTGCTCTGTAAAATCTTGACTCCACTGGAATCTGTGACTTGCAATATTGTACATTATATAGATATAAATTATTAATCCTGATACTACAAAAGTTGATGTTGGAGCAATTCAGCATTTATTTTAAATGTCATTCATCAGTCTTCTTGATCTATATCTATTAATTTAGTAGATATATCTTTTTAGAATACTTTCATCTTTTTTCTACATAGGTAGAAACTTATTCCCATTAATAAAGATCTCTCTTAATTTCAATTTAATTGATTACTCTTTGTCCTTTAAGCGTTTTAGAACAAATGATGAAAAGACAACTTGGTAGTTTGTTCCAGATTCTAAATTCAAGTCTAATATTATTTCATTCACATCATTTTCCAGGATATTTCCATTTTCAGACACACAGAGACACAGGCTAGTCCTGTTTTGATTTAAAAATAGGAATTGTACATGAATAACTATTTTGAAACTGAACAGGACTGCTAAATACCTTCTAAAATGGTTGCATATCACTAGAAAAAAAAAACAACAAAAAGATCACAAAACTTGCTGGAAGTATCAGAAGGATAACATTTTAGATATTTAATTTGTAGATCTTTTAGATATTTAATTTTAGATTTTAGATATTTAATATTTAGATATTATTTAGATAGCATTTTTATAGAGGAAAATTAGAGTTTGAAGCTTTTCTTAAGCAAAGACAAAGAGTAATTGTGACAATGAATATAAAGCATTATTCTGGCTGATTTTCTCTGGACTAGGTGTGTTTTTGTTCTTGCATCATTTTTTACTTATCTTTGTTTTCAGCTGGAAGTTTGCTTATTCTAGAACAATCAAGAATGAGCTTTATTTCTCTGAAAAACTGCCACTCTACTCATA
Organism: Tinamus guttatus; assembly: GCF_059628265.1. Taxonomy (NCBI): domain Eukaryota; kingdom Metazoa; phylum Chordata; class Aves; order Tinamiformes; family Tinamidae; genus Tinamus; species Tinamus guttatus. Next base: position 322,349 of record NW_028289430.1, read on the forward strand.
GCAGTATGTATGTTCATGTCATCTCCACAAACTGCACTGTTGTACTTGGGTTTTCCCTTTGCAAAGCTAATGGAGAAATTTGCTGCAATTCTGGACCATCTGGAACAAAAAACAAAAACACACAAACAAACAAACAAGTTCTCAAAACTCAGTCACTTCTGCTTCCTCCAGGGAGCTTCCTGAGCTCAGAGCATCTGAGTCTCTGTCTTCTTGGCCCCAAAGTCAGAAAGCTGACGAGGTGCCTGAATGAAAATGGTGTTCTACAACCTCTGTTTATGAAGCAGTTTGGGATTCAGACCTGGAGGAAAAACAAAGGTGAGGAAGGGAAATTACCATCATTACTGATCGGTGGTGACATATATGCCTGTGAAAGCATGAAAGATTTAAGAGTTAGAAGAAATGGGATCAAACTCTTTCCTTATAAATAGTTGAACTTTAAACTAGTTAAACTTAAAAATTGTTTGAATTCAGCTTTTTGCACATGTATATATTAACAGAGAGTGCACTTGCCAGCTTTATTAATCAGTATGGCAAAAGGTACCTAAATGATTAGGGGAAACAAACTATGTAAATAGAGAAGAAGAAAAGATTAAACTGAGCACAGAGGACACAGAATAGTCAATATGCATCATCTGTACTTTTACTATGTTTCGTTTTGCTCTAGAACATAAAGTCCAAACCATAATGATTCACAGTGTGTCATGTGATAACTATAACTCATCAATTGACTTTTCTCCCATAAATTTAGACAGCAAGATTACATGCACAGCATCTCAAAGCCTGATGTCAAGTTCTGTCCTGACAGGTACATTTCCCAGTGACTTCAAATTCAAGGCTCAGCACTCCTTAGAGCCATTAACATAATCCTAAGGGCCTCTTTATCTTTTGGAATACCTGCTATGGGTTAGGTGCCCCCAAGAACCAATAAAAAGAAGCTTGTAAAAAATACAGCTTCAACCTGGCATGTCTGTCATAATCTGTTCTGGCATTTGCACATCTATCATGCTTCCATCAGCATAATGATCTGCAGCAGAATGGCTTACACTAGATAAAATAATCAGCTCCACAAGAATATATGGAGCTAAACAGTCCTTGCTTAAAAAAAAAAAAAAAAAAAAAAAAAAAAGGAAAAAAGGAAAAAAAATCTATTTGGGCTATAAAATAACAAAAAACAATGCAAGAAAGTAAAATATCTGTCTAGATGATTTTGAAGGCTTTTGTTGCATGACTACTTTTTAAAAAATAACTATTTACGTTATGCTTATTAGGATGGATGGACAGTTTCTGTTAAGATGCTTATTGCTGCAGACAGCATAGTAAAAAATGTTGTTTATGTGACTGCTACTAGAGCTTGTGACCAGTGTCCGCCATTGCAAATTTTAAAGTTCATTTTTTTCTGAAGCCTAGTAGTAGAAAAGCAGAAGGATACATGTCACTTTCTCATCTAAGGTACTGGATGACTTAATCTTCCTGACTGTTTAGTTCTCTGGCCCTCTCTGATGTTGGTGAATCCTGGTTTCCCTATACATCCTGCCTTCCTCTCCCACAGAAATTGAATGCATCTTTTTGTGTCATCTTGATTATTTTTTCTGGCAATCAATTCTTTACTTTTTTCTCTCAGAGAGACAACATGTGTATGTGAACATCCTGTCTACAGCATGGAGTGGCTGCCTAACTTTATACATAATTTCAGCCTTCATAGGCTGCTTATGCAGAATACGGATCTATATTTTAGGAAGACTTCATTTCTATTGATTCTACAAAATAATATTACATGTGATTTTAAATGTGTTATTTCCCACTCCCCATAATAGTTTATTTCTAAATCTTTCTGTTATGTAGCTATCTCATCTCATCTTACAAGTCTTAGTGCTGGAATTAGCGGCTTAGAGGAATGCTTCACCTTTTTCTCTTCCCAAGTTTCCAGGTTTCACAGCCTCAGAAAGATGTTAGAGATTTTCAGCATACCAATAGATCTGGTACAACTCCTACATGTTTGGAGAACTGCAATGTAGTATGAACTGCAATGTGAAGATGAATGAAATGAAGGAACACAACCATAAAACTGATCATTCTAACCTCAAAAATGTGTGGATCAAAATTTTAATTAAGCAAACTAAAAAAGAGAACATGCCTACACGGCTACCAAACAATCAAGTAATTGGAAGGCATTTGACATTTAAACACTTCAAGCTTTGTTTGATTTTAAGTCAAACAGAAAACAAACAGAAAAAGGAGATGATGATGAACTCAAGAACTTTAAGAAGGGTAAGGAAATACAAAGGCCCTTAGGAAGGGCCTCACTTCAATGAGGAGAACCAGTCAACTGTGTAGCTGTGATTTAGAGGTACATGTTAGTGGTAATGGAGACACCTAAAGTTTTTGATTTATCTGTTTAGACCTTATGGATCTTAGAAGACAAATCCTCAGAGAAAGGTTGTATATGGCTTAGTCACAAAGGAACTGCACATGGATGACAACAGGCTTACCTTAGAAGCTCCCTATTGGGTATCCTATTGAATACCACACAGCAGTGTGATAAAAATCACTCTTTCTTGTCAGACCTTTCTATCTGTGGAGTGCACAATGTGTTTCAGACAACCTCTTATTATTTCTGCCTCTTAACAATTGTTGCTATTACAGATGTATTATGTAATCCTAGATTCAGTCTCCTTCTTAGCTATAAGAATACTATATGGGTATAAAACTGTTTAAATCTGAACTTTTCACTCTGCTTTATTATCACCAGTTTCAATTTACACCGAACAATAGAATGAGCTGCTCTTTCAGACTGATGAATGATGGTATATATATAGGCTTATGGCTGTCAGCTCTCATACATGGTGATTGACTCTAGCCATTTCAAGCAGCAGTTTGGAGAACATCTTATTACAATGTAACAGTTCAGAGAAAATCTATTCCAAGGCAGAATGATGCCTTTTAATTGCATGCAAGATACTAGGTGATACGCTGCTTTCCTAAAAAAAACAGACAAAAAAAGTTTTGTTTTATGTATTAGGAAAGTGAAAAACAAAAATACTCCAAATATTTTTTAGAAGCAGTAAAACATGATAAACTCCTCTGCAGTAGCAGCTGAAGCCTCGGCAGGTCCAAACCCCCCACTCTGAGAGAAGCAAAATTCAGTGCCCTTCACGTTGTTGAGAAGCTTTGAGGTTTCTTTGATGAATATCTGTATTTTCTCAAAAGTCTTTCTAGATATTTGAAAGACTTGTAAGTGCTGTATCAAATAAATGCTGCAGAAATAAATACTGCAGAATACCTAGGCTGCATCTAGGATACACCATAGGCTGAATCACACAGTACCCATTCTCTATACCAAAATTAAAATGTCCAGAAAATAATCCACAATATATCTAATTTGCTGTTTTCAGGAATTTAAAAGATTCTATTTGTACATCCTGAAAATATATCTTTGTGAAATCTGAACTCAGGAGCCAAGACTTCATAACCCCCAAGCAATTGAAGGTGATAAGAATAATGGAATGTATTCCATAATTCCCTAAAATATTGTACATAATATTCCATATTATTCCATTATATAATATATATATATATTCCATAATACACACACACATAAATATATATGCATAAGCATATGAACATTTTACTCATTTTCCTGATATAATATGACTTCTACTGACTTACGCTAATCGGTATAATTGTAACTATCATAAACTAGGAACTTTTTTTTTTTTAAAGGATTTCTCTTCATTTCTTCTCCAGTTTTAAAATAATAATTTATTACTACAAAAAGAACTTTAATTATTTTTAAAGAAGTTTTCAGCCCATAAATTAATACACAAGCATGAATTAACTAAAGTCTTTCAAGCTTGTCTGTTGAATTATCTTATTCTAAACATCGCTGATTTCCTTTTTTTGATTTGGAATTGGAAATAAACTGAAAGGAATGATCACTAGATTCATCACAATGTTTTTCTGTGTTTGAAAAATGTCACTTAAGATTTATTGTCTTAAGAGATTTTATGTAAACATAATATTTGATCAACAAGTATCAGATTCCACAATTAATTTCCATTTAACATTGTAGATAAATATCAGCAAGTACTGCTTAGAACTAGGGAGTTACTAAAAAGCCCTGTTCTAAAAGAGTTCGTGAAGAATGTTAAAACAAATTTGCACTCCTTTAATTCCCTAGAATATTCATACTTTTCATTGAGCACAAGTAACAGTTTGTTTTAATTTTGATACTGTCAGGATATTCTTTTGAAATTAAAATATTTCACTGAAAATATTGAAATAAATAGCATTTTTATCATCTTTTAGTTGCAAATTTTCACTTAAATCAACTTACAAGTGTTATCTCTCATTTTCACAATCTAACTACAGTGCTTATGACATTTTGGAAAGCAACTACAGGTTATCATCAGCATTGTAATGAAATCATTTTGTAGCGTTTATGGAAAAAACATGAATTCCTTATATGTTTTTTGCTAATGCATGAGCTTTACAAATGTTAAACTTTATTCTGAAATGATCACCTGAAATTATGCTATTGCAAAATCATTAATCATAATTTGTTTGAGGAAAAAAAATACTGCCACTGTGTCAATACTGACTGGGAAGGAACAAGGATGTCCTTCACTGTAACAGAAGAGACATGTTTCAGCTTTAATTTCAAATGTCTTCATATTCTGCTTGGGATCTGGGACATCCTAAAAGCTATTCTGTGTTTCAGGTAACTGTGTCATCAAAGGTAAGACAATAACAAGCATCGTCTGCAGCCAGGCACTGAGCTCAAAGGAGCCTTTTTCCTTTCGAAGGAAAGAGCAGAGACAACATCCTACGACATGCACACATGGGTAGTTCTGAAGACTTAATGCAGCATATCTGGGTACATATTGAAAAACTGTTTGTACCAGTTCACTGTTTGTACCAGCTCAGAGGATTATACTGTACCTCATGTGATGAAGCATTGCGGCATAAACGCCTTGTGTTAAGGAAACGTCTCTGTCTCTCAGACCGCAGGCAGTCAGCTGCAGCCCCAGAAATGAGCACAGCCAGTCAGTTTGTATTCATTTGTCAGTTATTCAAATGCCAGAGCTGGAAAGCTTGCAGCGCTGTCTAAATTAAATTGTAATTATTACTACCCTGCTTTATGCAATCCCTACTACATAAGGAATTCATCATGGGAAAATAGGCGATAAAAAAATCGACTTACAGAAAGCAACCCTCTGATTTGGTTAATAGAGTTTAAGCCTAGACATTAAAGCGACTGACAATCCTGCTAGCTCTTCAAAGACTCAGGAAAAAAAAAAAAGTGGCTTCTAATAACTTATTAATCTTGGTCTTAATTAACAGCACAATAAAGAAGATAACAGATTCCCCTTAAATATCACCACCCATGAAAGAGTGAAAAGTGTGCAGTGTAGTTATATTGGCAGTGTAGTTATATTGCATGTAGAAGAAATTTGAACAGCCTTTTCTGTTGATCTTTAGCCTTTTGCAGCCAATATTTTACAAACTCTTCCAAAGTAGTAGAAATTCACTAGGAGTTAGAAAGGTGATTAAAAAACAAAGAAAAAAATCTCCTTCTACTTCCAACCATTTAATTATCTTGAACAAGGAAAGAAGACAGCAAAAATGACTGTAGGTGAATGAGGTGAGGCTACCACACACTGGGGCTCTTTTGCACATAGGATTTAGCTTTCTAAACTGAATCCATAATTCTAGTTAACAAGGAATTACATTTCAGTTCCATACAAAGCCCTACATCCAACACCCTGAATGTGACCACATTAAACTTCAGAGAATTTTCAGTCTAACAGAGTAAAACAATAGAACTGAAAACAGCAACCTCACACTGTTGGTCACTTTGAATTTCTTGTTTGTTTCTTGGCAAAGGACCCTTTCTCTGTTACAAGGTCTTGCCCTGGGGCAGAAAGAAGCCAACATTAATTCAAGTAAAAGTCACAGCTTCTGACCTAAGATCATCCCAGTACAAGGCCTGTGCCCGAGTTATACCACTGCCTTTTCTCAGCATCCATGTAAAATTATTTCGCCATTATTTTTTTTCATGAGTATTACATCTATATATAAAATACAGGACAGAGGAATAATTTTTAAAAGCTTTCTGCCTTTCAGACTGACATTACGGAAATGGCCTTGATAAAAAAAAAAAAAAAAAAGGAAGTGGTGTGGCTGTAAATAAATTATGATATGTTGGAAATCTTCTATAAATAGTAATGTTGTAAATTTTCTGGATGAAACTGCACAAATATCTACCAAGGCATACTGACACTCTCAATTTGTTTGAATTACTCTCTCTGATCCTGGGGTTAATCTAGGATCAAAGGCACAAGGACAGAATTGCCATTTTAGTACACAAAAATTTACAAATGTTTCATGTCATTTAGGGCAGAAGAAAATCTAGAGTCTAAAGTCATTGAGGAGATTCCCAAAGACAGCCTGAACCACAGCATACAAGATAAGGTTAAAGTAATTCTTATATGAAGGTACAAAGCTATGACAAAATTCACATCCTGTCTAGATGCCACCTCATGTCACATCGCACCACATCACGTCATACCACTTCACACATAGTCTCATGTTTCCTTTTCCAGCTATATAGCCAAAGTTGTACATCCATCAGCCACCAACATTTCAGAGACTGAAAACGCTTCTGACTTCATTAAAACCAGTGTCACTCCAGCAACATGAGAAGCACATCATACAGACAAGTAAAATATGCAATGTAAGTTTCTCAGGTACCAGCACACAACATGCCCTGCTACATACTGGTTTTGTACAGTCTGTACACTGGTACATACACACAGTACCACTGTGGCAAACTATCAGTTTATATCATTGTGATAGAGGCTTGGAAAGTAGCATTTAAAAAATAAACAATCGTGAAAGATATATTGTAATAACTAAAAAACAGGAATAACAAAAAAAAAACACACACACACTTCTGCTTCTAGCAAATCTTTTTAGGGATTTATCACGGACATAATGATGCATTTTTAAATCATATATTTAATTCCCTGTATTTTATGATTTTTTTTTCTCCCAAGAATTAGAAATGTTTACAGTTATTTAGAAGTGCTCACATGCATCACAAGTGGACACACGCCTTAAGCGATGACACACTATAATGGATTATACAAACTGGTGAGCAAAGAGAAGTGCAAGAGACTTAATTGTTTGCCTGTGCATGCAACACCTTCCAATTCTTTCAAAGTCAAATTAAGCCTGGTATAAAATAGGTGAACTCTGATTTCATACTGAAATTCAGTACAATTTATGGAAGAACGCAGCAGGCAAACAAGCTAAAGATGCAACCTGTACACCAGACACCTGCAATTTATGACTGTCCAGATTTATCCATTTAGGTACCTACAACAGATTTCCGTGGCATTTCTCTTTCACTCCTTCAAAGAGCTGAAAACTCTGTAAATCACACTGGACACTAAAATCCTTTTGAAACCAATTTCTACTTGTTTATGGACTTTAAATTTCCCATAGAGCAATGAAAATGTCAATTTTATTTCAGCATACATGCTTAAAAGTGTAAATTGTGCCTGTAATAATCTGATGTTTTACTGGGAAGAGCAAGAGCAAATCACTGAAGACACATGCTTGCCTTTCTTCAAGGGAATCAATATATTCCCACCAGAGAACCACCTAGTGAAGGGATTTCATATAAAATCAATCTCTAAACAGTTAAATTACATGATCGATTTTTTTGTATGTGTGCTTAATAGTACTAGCCATTGACATTCCATTTAGCTTGTTTTAACCTTTTTATTATTTTTATGGGCTATTTTCTACCATTCTCTGCATACATATTGTACATTATGGTGACAGGACAGATCTTGCACCTATTTTGGTGACAATTCCCTGTTGATAAAAACAAAGTGGTGAGACTAATTTGGCACTGTTCTGTCTGCAAATGAGGTCTACATGATATTTTATTATAATGACAGATGTTCTAGCCTGCAGCCTATGGAATATTCCTCAGCTTTCATTTTCACTGACTACTTCATCTTGATCTCAGACAGGAATATTTCAGGAGGTATTTTACTTGCTAACAACCTATGGGGATATATTGCAGGAGATTAGGCAGTGATTTTAGAGAAACTAGTTCTGCAATCTTGGTTCTAGCCATTATTTTTACACCTTCCTCAGCAGATATCACAGGTAGGGGTCTAACAGACAAAAGATGAGCCCCTGCAGGGAAGGCACTTGCAGAGAAATCCTTTCCACTGAGAGTCCTTCTTTGAAGAAAGGATGATATTTATCTTCATCGCTTATACGATGAGGTAACAAGGCTCTTGTGTTTAAGTATTGGTGCAGCAATAACCTTAGAGATACTTTCAAAGACACCCATTCCCTGAACACATTTCAGAGGTCCAAGCTCTTGGAATTCTGACACAGATAATTTCTAAATCCTGGAAACAATTACAGACATGTCTGGAATAATGCACTGAAAAAAATAATTGAATTCAATGAGATTGCATACCACATGAAATAAAGGACACATTTAATCCTTTGCAGAATCACTGTTTTGTTAATCTTACTTTTACCTTTACCAGCAGACTAATTTATGGCAAATTACAGGAAAAGATCCTAGAAATTCTCTGTTCATTTTAACAGGCTGTGGATTAAATGTTTATTTGCCTAAGGGTGGCCAGTCTGACTGACACTGACATTTAATATATGAGATGACCCAAATATGCCTTCTTCACTTACCTCACACATGTGTATGTTATTAAAATTAAATCCCAGTATAAAATATCAAACCCTTTTCTTAATTTGATGGAATATTAAAAATCTTATAAGATCCTCTATTATTTAGAACCACGTTTATTTATGTCTGGACTAAGTAGTCGTCAGATAAACTAAATGAGTCCTGTAAGAAATCACAAAAAGTAGAGGAAATAAAATAAGTTCCACTGTTGCTGTAGTTCTAGAGGTAATATTTATGGTTTAAGATATTATCTCTCTAAATCCATCTGTAATCATTATGAAATGTCGTACTTGCTGTGCAAACAAGGACAAAGATTAGTTAACAAATTATCCTTTAGAGTAAATAGAGATTGTAAGATAATATTTTGTTGTGTCTTGGTTTTTTTTTTTTTAAAAAAAAAAAAAACAGAGATAAACATTTCATTTAGAAAACAAATAAAAGCAAATGTTAGGACTGAAAATAAGACTGATTTCAACCCAAAGAAAACTGTTGCTGTATTATGCAGAATTTGGAGAAAGTCACAGCACAGTCTGTTCTAAAACATGTAATTTCCAGAGGGAAAAGAAAAAAATGTAGGGGTTTAAGAAATTGTTCTTACTTAGACCTCAGAATCTCTTTTTTTTTTTTTTGTCTAATCAGCTATTGCAGTTTCACAAGAGTCCTTTATTACATTCTATGTATTTCTTCGCTATAACTTTGTGCCCATTACTTCTATATCTGTAAAAATTTTAATTAGCTACAACAGCAAGAAAAAAGAAAGAAATAAAGGTTATTTTTTAGGGTAAAAGTCTTTTTCTCCCAAACCAATAACTACATCAAGTATTACAATATTTCATTAACAGCTGGCTACTAATAACATTTTTTTTGTGCAAATTTTTCTTTTTCCTTTTGTGTAGAGCTTCCTTTTGCAACATGCTATTTGAAACATTGATGTCATGACACATTCACTTTCCCAATATTGCAGATGGCTGCAAGAACAGTGGGCTTTCTCTAGAGGGCTGTTAGACTAACCATCTGCTGCTATGATCAAACGAATGGGATTGAAAATCAGCTCACTTCACGGGAATCGAGCATGGGAAGTCAAATGCCACCACTCAGATCCCAACAATTTATAGGTCAATGACAAAGCATCATCTGCCACCAGATGTGAATATAAGAGAAGTGTCTTAAAGGTATCATCAGAACCAGAAAGGGTCATAGTGCCTCACAGGAAAATCCAATAAAACCCAAAATAAACTCAAGCCTAAGTTAAGAAGCTGTTTCTACATTTTTTTTACTAATGCATGATGATAATGTTCTCTGCTGGAAATACAATGAGAATGAATTACGAAAGAATATGTTTTAAGGGAAATACAGTTGCTACGTCTACAGATTACTGAGGTCAAAAAAAAATCAAGCCCAAACAATTTGATCCTCTATTCTCAAGCAGGATATTTATAATTTAAAATGATTTTCTTTCTCTGTGCTATGCTCAGTTCAAATCCAATCAAAATCAAAAAGATATTATGTCTGATTTCTCTGGGAAAACAGCATCCAGGACAGGGCCAGACATGGCTGCTCCAGTTCACAGCAGAGCTGCTTTTAGCTGGAGGAGTATAAAATCTCAGGAGAATGCCACATATGGAAGAGAAGTCTTTCTTTCCCTTCTGCAAGGGAATGATTAGCCCATGCATTCCTGCCTCAGGGAAAGACTTACCGGGGAAAAAGAAGAGCAGTAGCTTGATGACTCAAAGACCAAACAAGGGAACAGAGGCACCTGCAGGAGTTGACACTCACTCTGCACTAGATGTTAGTGCATAAGAAGTGTGTGGCAGACTGTAGCAACTGGTGCTCAACGAGTGTTCAACCTACTGGCATGCGTTTTTGCTTTGGAATTACCTTTTTTTCTGCGTATGCAGAACAGATGTATTTTAGGATTACGGATTTGGGATTACAGAATGCTAATGCTTTAATAGGATTTAGGATAACACAAAAGCTGAAGGCTTTCTGAGATGGCAAAAGCTACTTATCCTCTTTAATTCTGCCAAATGTCCCTAATCTCATCATTTCAGTAAAAGATACTTGCATCTGTCTATACTTCATTTTGTTTAATGTAGCTAATGTCAAGAGATATGGTGTGGACTCCGTACACTAGCAATAACTGTTCACCCCAAAATATTTAATGTGTTTTTCCAAGATTGATAATAGTACCAACAGCTTCAAAAGCAGCCATCAAATTTCAGTGAATACCTATATCGACTAAGTTTCTTTGAAAACAGAAGCCTGTATATGAACAACACTAAAAATACCAAAACATAAATGACATATTGCAATAAAAGAATGTAAAAATAGAATGCAAAAAATTGCTCAATTTTTGAGCTCTTTTTTGAGCAATAGGTTGCTCAACAATCTATTATGTTTAAAGACTTTCCAAAAAATGAATAAAATGATTTTTAATATATGAAACTGTAATGAACAATAACATCATTAAAAAAAACAAAACAAAAAAAAACATAAAGCAAAACAAACAAACAAAAAAAACACCAGCTCAAGAGTTCACAACTGCACTCTATATTTTTATAACTATCTCTCAATGGGGCAATAGAAACTGAATTTGCAGCAATGTATCTATCTCAGCCATTTTGTTTACAGGTTAAGCATTGATAAGAAAGATGTGATTTGGCATAATTTAGAAGACCTAAGGATTTCTCATTCCTTTTATATTTAGAGAAACTACACTCCTGGCAACTGAAAATTGAAAATATTCTAGTTAAATGACAGGAATAAATTATAAAGACAACTTATTTTCCTAAAGCACTTCAGAAAGATTAAGTTTTTTCATAGTTAAGCCTTTGAATTTCAATCTTTACCACTTTGCTCAAATTTCTTGCCCACAAATTCATGTTTTTCTTCTATAAAGAGTGCTCATATATGGGAGCTCTAAGACTGATTTTGCCACTTTGCACTGAAGAAATTCGACCATTTACCTGTAGTTAATTTCAATTTCTTGTTCCTTGCTAAAGAATTTAAACCTTTGAAAAATAGTTTTCCTTCCTTCTTATTTGTTTTGCTTTTGATTCAACCACACTGAATTCTGTTATAAAATTCTTTCATACACATAGCTGAAGTAAGCCATGATGAATAAAAAACGATTCAGGATTTTTTTCTTTCTCTCAGAAATAATTATGGTATCTCAGACCCTGTTCTATGGAGGCTTAAAAAGTGTCTTTGTTTAACTTAGTTTCTGGTCAATTTATGCCCTGCTGAATTTCTAAGGAACACATCATTTTGAATAGCAAGTGACAAAACATAATAAAGGGCAAGATGATCTATACTGACTAAGATACTGATTTCTGGCTAGAATTCAGCTCGATAGAAACAATATTTATTACATGTATGTCATTTTTATGCAATTATAAAAAAAGTATACGTAAATGAGGTGGAGTGCACTGAAGTATTGTAAACTAAAGAGAGTATTGAATATGTTCTGTTAGCAGTCATTTTCAGTCTTAATAGGCAAGATAAAATAGGAAATAGCCATAAGAGAGAGAAGGTTGCTCTAGGCCAGAGATAGACAAAAACAGTAGTACAACACAGATGCCCATACTGTGTGGGTCTTTACATTTGTTCCTGGATCATTTCTTCTGCGCTTATAAGCTGATATTTTAAATTTGTCCTCTTTATAATTGCAGGTCCTTCTTGCCTTTGGCATTACTTGCAGAATTAATAAGCCTAATGTCATCTGTTTTTGTAATGAACTTATTGATTGACATTTGGTCTAGGACAGATTTACAGAATCCTATTCTATACAGATTTTGTTCTGACAGTTAACTAGTCATTAGTATTCTCTAGATTTTTTTTTTGGTGGCTTTTATGTGATCTTATAGAGGTGTATCTAAACTGTGTTCTCGAATGTAATCTTAAGACTGTTATGTCTTACATATCAAAAGCCTTACTGTCGTAAACATTTCTAACATATGTGGTGTGGACGAAAATTAAATGAATTTGTCAAAAATAAATCATGTCAAAACAATTTTGACTGTTACTGGTTTCCTCACATTGCAATATGTTCCTATAAATACATTGACTACAAGCGAAATGAAAATATATTGCCTTCCCCCACATACAATTTTCTAAAAACAGGCACTGAGGAGACTGGCTGGAAATTCTTCAGCCTATTTTTTTTTTTTGTATTCTAGTATAAGAATAAGCATATGTATGCAGTAATAGAGAGAGCTTATCTTCTATCACTTTTCAAATTATACTGACAGATTCTAATTGTCTTTTCATATTTTTCTACTTCCTATACAATGTAAAATAAGCCATACACTCATACAGAAAACCTTAACAGTTTCCTCTGCAAAACATGACAGTCAGTCAAGAGCGGAGTAGAATTTTTAATAAAATCCTTCAAAACTGATATCATGAAAGTCTCACACATATGAAATAAAGACATTTGAAAAATGCTTTTCAATTTTGAAATCGAAATAATTAAAAGAATTTTGAAAAATAGAAACCTCAGAGATTAATTGGATGCCTACATTCAAATTCATTCCCTTTCATTCAAACTTGTATATTCATACAATTATGCCTACTGATCAATTACAATCTGTTAGCAGCATGATATTTGAAATCCAGAACCACTTTTGTTCCTCTATGCTTATTTTCCATCATTTTCAAGCTTAGAGTATTTTATGTATGCATTCAATCATACAGAGAATCTATGAGACATTATTTTCTTAATTATTCCATTTTGAAAGGCCAGAAAAAGATCTATTCTATAAAATGAAAGTGGTTCTGAAAACCTGTGAAAGGAAGTTCTATTACTCTAAACTCAGAAAAATGATTGAGAAATCCTCTAAAATACCTCTAATAGCTGTCACATTTCACAGATTGACGTCTGCATGTAATCAAAATGTCAAAGGGTTTCAAGGTTTATAGCTCAAAAATACTCTGTAGGAAAAAAAAAAAAGGACAAAAAAAAAAGAAGGAAAGGAAAGATAAAAGAGAGAAGGAATATTGCGTTTACACACAAGGAAGCTACTTTCAATATCAAATACAAAGATATAGAGGACATGTTAATCACACAGCATTCTATTTTGTTATGCATTTGGCTGAATTTAGTAAAAAAAAAGTGATCTATATATGGATAACTCTTCATGTCATCGTTATATTTATACGTACATCACTATGCCACCTGTGAGCAGATGGTATGTATGCACTCCTTTCAGGAGATATGAAATGCATATCTCTTAATTCTAATGTTATTCTATATGTTGAAGTAAGCATTTATCTCCTACCATTTGTGTTTAAAAGACATTTACAGAAAAAAGATGCTTGAGTGCTGAAATGCCTATTTCTTGCTTGATGCATTCAACTTTTACAGTTACTTGGAGAGTAAGTAGAGTACTCAGAAAGAATATTTCATGCCAAAGGTTCAGAGGTGGAGTTGAGAGACACCTGCAAACAGTTTTCACTCCAGATAATTAGCTTGGAGATAGTTACTAGATTTGCCAGTTCCCTTTCTGTTTCTGAAGTAGCACGAGAAAAAGAAGGACATTAACTGCGTCTAGTATGCCCTGATTTTACAGAATCACTGAATGGTAAAGAGGGGAAGGTCCAACCCCCTGCTCCAGCAGGGACACCCAGAGCACGTGGCACAGGGTGGCATCCAGGCGGGTTTTGAAGATCTCCAGAGAAGGAGACTCCACAGCCTCTCTGGGCAGCCTGTGCCAGGGCTCTGTCACCCTCGCAGGAGAGAAGTTCTTCTCCGCATGGAGATGGAACTTCCTGTGTTTCAATTTATACCCACTACTTGGCCACCTATCACTGGCCATCACTGAGAAGAGTTTGGCCCCAGTGTTTTGTTACACCAAACAGAAAAGTTTAATGTTAAGTTCAATAGTTTCCCACCAAAAAGCCAAGATACAACTTGGAGCTGGGAAAAAAAAAAAAAGATCTTACCTATGGGAGGATGATTTTATAAGGTTCTTACAGCAAACAAGCAAAACACCCTGCATCATCCGCAGAGGAACTTGGTGTGATGAAGTTCACACACTGAGACCTCTCTGGTTGTGCACAGCATTACCTGCACCTCCAGTGCTTCACTGATAAATGAGATTAATGGGGAATGCCCAATAATTTGATTATTGGCTTATCTATCACTGAAGACTCAGTAACAGAGGAGGAGGATCGAAGTACAGCTCTCCATGGATCCTTCCTTTGCTTTCCAATAATGAACCTCTACAGAGCTTGATCCCAGTTCATAACAGCCGAAGTGTTGGCACTTAAAGGAAATAAAAGGGGCTTTTAATTATTTAATAGAATGGTAAGTAAATGCTGATTTTTAGGGGTGTTTTTTTTTTGTTTGCTCGCAGGGACCTTTAATCCTCTTTCCTTAACTTCTGCATGTGTCCAACACAGCAAGCGAGGCAGACGGGGGGCACGTCACGGCCGCACACTGCTCCCTCCACAGGCTGCATCGGCAAAACCTGCTCCCTCTGTGGACCCAACAGGCCCTCCAGCACAAGGGTGGGCACAGGGAGGCCTCGGTTTGTTTCACTTCAAAACTAGAAATGGTGAAATAAGGCAGTTACTGCCTTCCTATAGGTTATTTCATAGGTGTTTGATTCTGGAGCAAGCTTTCATCCACAGTCTCGTATCTCTGGCTCTGGAAATGTAATTCCTTCCTCTCTTTCTATTGCCAGTCTAGGAAGCTCTTCAAAAGGACCATCTTTGTAATTATATCCAAATCTTCGAATCTCCTCTGATTGGCACTCACACTAGAGATTGGATTGTTATTTTCCGAAAGAAGGGCGTTAGGGTGATGTAGAGTGCTTCCAGTGCCCAGACATTTCAAATGAGCTTGTGTCACCAAGATTAACAGAGATATTATGACTCCTGAGAACCCCTCCCAGGGTGACTTCAGCTCCCCGTTAACTTCTTGGGTGATTTATTCCATATTTACTCCTCTGTGTGCCCTTTTGTGGGGTAAAGTCCAGAGCCAAAAAAAAAAAAAAAAAAAAAAAAGGTTTTTTCATACTTTCTTTTGCTTTCTTTTACTTTTTTTCTTACTTTCTTACTTCTTTTCTTTCTTCCATTACTCCTTTTTTGTGGCTCTTTAAAGGTTTTGTTAGTGGATCTAATACTTCAAGAAGTAACCCAAGCAATACCCAAGTATTAGCAATCAGTTTCAGCTCTTACAACAGTATACACA